>NC_090023.1:106253031-106576087 GCF_037176765.1 Anolis sagrei
TATATACAGATATAGATAGATTGTATTAAGAATGAATAACAGAAAAACAGTTATTTTCTGTTAGCAGCAACAATATTGATTTAAAAAACTATTCCCACTACTATGAAAAAGGAAGGCACACAAACACAGATATAATTTCTTTAGATTCGTCCTGGGTAGAACTGAGGATTATTCAGTGGCTAGCCATGTTACATCTTGAAAATACTTAGATACAGCACTGTTACATCAGTAGTACATACCACAGGTTCCCATCCAAGTAGTAACTTGGCTTTCTTGATGTCAGGCTTCCTTTTCTGAGGGTCATCTTGAGCTTCTGACAGAAACTGGATTTCACTTCCGCTGCCTGTAAATCAAAGAAAACATTACAAAACAAACCGACATGTTACACACTTCTACAAGTTGTTGATTGTGTGCAGGTGCTTATATTTATTTCAGCCTTAACAGATCTAAATAGATAATTTCACCTAAAACTCACATATATTTCACAGTAAGGGACTTACCAAAGGTTTCACAACCTTTCTAAATAAAATACAGATTGGGTTTTTCTTATCGGACATTTCTTTAAAAAATTGGAACACCTGTATTTGTACACACATACATAATGGAGCCCAAGTCTAAACATGAAATCAATGTATGTTTTATATACAAATATATGTAAAATCAATTATATACACAATATTTTAAATAGTTTGGGGCATGGAACGAAGTTTGTGTTCAGTGAACCACCAGAAAGCAAAGGTGTCATTATTTCAGATACCCATGTGAACATTTTGGATTACTTGGGATATCTGGATAAGTGATGGTCGCCTTTTCTGGAACTTCTGATACAACACACATATCTGGTATAGATTTAATATGGCCCATTAAAGTATACCACACTATTCTCTGGGAATATAAGCTTCTCTCACACACAGCAGAACTCTTATGTTTATTTGTATTGTAGCACAAACAGTACATCCCGTTTTCTCTAATTATTAGCCTTAGGCCACAGTTGGCAACTATTTTAATCTATTGAATATGTGATCCAAATACATCGAAGTTGGTATATATCATACTCACCAACAAGTTTTTTAATTAGCTGGGCAAATTCTAGAATAGAATGCTCTTCCGGGTTCCCCTAAGAAGCCAACAAATAATAGGAAAATTATGTTTTTAAAAGCTCATGCTGCAGTAGGCTTAATTACTGAGATAATAAAAGAAAATTGGATTCAAATTTCTGTGATATAAATGAATGGTGGGTTTCCTTCCTTCTCCTTCCTTCCTTCCATTAGCACCATGTAAAAATATGCTACTGAAATTTAGAAAAACTGAAACAGAATGGCTTGTAAACTCAGGCATGTGAGTGCAAGTACCTATTGCTATAAAATCAACATTCTTAGAACAAAACTTCTGCTAGTAAACATTATATCAAGAGCTACAGTTCGGAACCCCCAAGTAATCTGTAAAAACACACAAGTCAATAACTTAAAAGATTTAAAAAAAAAATAATTGATTGCAGAATAATTGGAGCCGAAGCCTCTTTTGATGGGAACACTGTGCACTGCTTTACAAAATGTCCACAATACATTGAAACAGTAGATCAGTTATTACATTTTCTCTGCAAGGGCTTCAAGCACAAAGAGAACATGGCATTATATGCAGAGGAAGCACATGGGAAAATTTACAATGCATATTTCCTCCTCCTATAATGCCCAAAAGCAATAGAGAAAAAAATAGAAAAGGCAGTCATTGATACAGTTCTTAGAACTACACATTATCAACCCTCACTCACAACCCAGTAATGATTTCAACTGATTTGGGATGTTTATTTGTCCATCTACTAGTTCACTTGATACCTGTGTAGAGCCTGCATCAAGGAGAAAACCAGAAGAAAACCATATGCTTACCAAATTAACAGGACTGCTAACATTGCTGTTCATTAAGGCCACCAGCCCATTCACAAGGTCACTGCAAAAGAGACAACACAGCTCTAATAGGGTGGTTTATTCATAAGTGTGCTCTCTGTCCCTCTAAAATACTAGCATGTAAGTATAGTTCTTTACAGTGGGTTGCGGTAGGTGAACCTTAAAAGTTAAGCAAACTATTGCTCTATATTTGGAAGATGGCAGATTAGGCTAACACATCTCTGCATTAACTGTTTTCACACAGACTTTTCTCTGTACCAACTACTCTATTAGATAGAGTATGTTTCATCAGAAAGAAAATGGTGTGGGTAGGTTCCCTAATGCCACTGAATCATGGGCACCATGCTTTAGGAGCCGTAATCAGAAAAAGAGTTGGGTTTGTAGCCATGGTGGGATCACACACATTCTATTAGTATCTAAACTCAGAAATATATTTGGCATTTACTAATCTAGATGAAGGATTTAAGTAAACACCTGCTCTTAGGAAAGAGAAAAAAAGCACACCGACACTTGAATAATTTCTGCACACGAAATGTCGGTGGTCAGCATGGCATGTGTACTTGATATGGTTGTGGGATGGAAGGTATATCATACCTATATTCCAGCCTGTTGTTTAAAAAAACACACCCTTGAAAAGATAGGAAAGTCATATACTCCCCCTGCAAATTCCAAATCAATCTATGGCTTCCATCTGTGCACAATACACAGAATAATCAGATGGGGAGGCAGTTTTGAGAACAATAGCAAAATGACAATAGCAATATAAATACCACTGTGTCTATTGTGAGTTTTGCAGATTTAAAACTTCCACAACCGCTAAAATCACAGATTTGACAAAGGCAATTGCACATTCATCCTGTAAACACAAGATGGCAGCAATGTATTAAGAACAACAGGAAACTGCAAGGTTTCCATCATTTTTAACTCTAGAAGTGGTTTCCAAAAAGGTTGTGCTGGGTTTTAGAATGTCAGGTAACCCAATCACTACTGTAGCATTTATTTTCTGCACTGTAGAAATACAATAGGAGATTGCTACTCTTTCACATTTATTTTGTAGCAGTGGACAACTAAACAATCTTTTAAAAAAACCCAAAAACTACATGCTAGGAGCCTCACGAAATTACCTGCTTCCAATGACTATAACTGGAAATGATTTACTTGCAGTGATATCCATGTATACAAACAGCATGATACAGGAATGCATTCATAAAGCTGTCTTTCTGTGCACCAGCCAAATGCATGCATTATGTAACCACAGATTCCCTTTCTTGCTGTGTGCATTCAATCATTTCCAAATTATGGCGACCCTATCACAGGGCTTTCTGGACTGAGAGAATGTGACTCACCTAAGGTCCCCAAGTAGGCTTCCATGGCCAAGCAGAGAATAAATTCCCTGATCTCCAGTATATCTAGTGCTCAATCCACTATACCACCCTGGCTCCTTTCCACTGCCAGAATGACAATACGGTGCTCAATAGAGCAATGGTCTGACTCTTTATGAGCAGCTTCCTAAATTCAGCCAGTCCAAAATGTTTATCTGAAGGGCTTGTTTTCAGGACAAGGAGTTCACCGCTTTACTATTACTCTCAACAGCTACTTTTCCTAACTTTAGACTCCTAAGACTACTCCTTTAATTGCCGAGAGCAAAAACACCTAAGCAGAAGGAACAGAATGCTGGAAGTAGTAAAATATTGCTTTTACTTTTTGACTCTGTACTCCTGCATGGCAAGAGGTTGGACTGGATGGCCCTTGTGGTCTCTTCCAATTCTATGATTCTCTGAAAAGAAGAGTTGTGAAATGGACCCAACAGATAGGCCTATCTAATACGCAGGTCAATTACACAAAGGATTCTTAATCATGAAATCAAATCAAGACTGTTTATTATTATTATTATTATTATTATTATTATTATTATTATTATTATTATTTGCATACTGTTTTAATCAAATGAAAGAAACCACTGGCATGCATCGGTCCCCATAAAAAATAAAAGCAAAGCAGTGGTTGGAAGTGGTGGAGACAAACAGCAGCAAAACTGTACATTCCAATACCAAAACCAGTTTTTTTAAAGTTCAAATCTTAAGGCAGAAAGAGTGGAATGCAAACCAGAAGGTAGAACCTACGGAATCCTTAACAAACTGCTTGGCAAAGTTCAGAGGCCTGTTTCTAACAACACGCTGATTTAACCAAAGTGCAAAGGCTATGTGACAGAAGAAAGACTCCACACATATCTTATTCCCTTTTGTGGGAAACACAATCATGAATCTAAATGCTTATGCAAACATAACTCCTCACACAAACACAGTTTTTGCATGAGTCAGCCTTGAAAGCCCCGCTGGAACAAACTTTTGAGTAGGAGGGACACACTTTATTTGGCTGCTAGCCTTTGGAGAACAGCTGCACAACAGGCTCTCTCTAAGACACAACAGTAGCTTCAGCAGAGACCTCACTATGGATCCCCTTGAGTAATGTTATTTCCCTTACTCAGATCTCCTAAAGGTGGGAAAGTGCAAGGAAAAGGTTTTATCTTGAAATATGGAGGGTTAATATTTGTCATAATTTTATGTACTGTCTTACCACTTCCACACACTAGGGATCTGCAATCCTCCCAAGTTTATAATATTGATTTAAAGAACTCAGTATTAAATAATGCAGAGGAAATACCATCAAACAGAAAACTAGTGAAAAGTGATGACATATTGCATATATAAAGTGACTTCATATATTAAGTTACGGAGCCCTCAATGGCACAATGGATTAAACCCTTGTGTCGGCAGGACTGCTGACCAAAAGGTAGGCAGTTTGAATCTGGGGAAAAGGGTGAGGTCCCATCTATCAGCTTCAGCTTCCCATGTGGGGACATGAGAGAAGCCTCCCACAGGATGGTAAAACATCCGGGTGTCCCCTGGGCAATGTCCTTGCAGACTGCCAATTCTCTCACACCAGAAGTGACTTGCTGTTTCTCAAGTCACTCCTGACACAAAAAAAAAATATATTAAGTTAAGGCTAAGTTTTGGGTCAAAATTGCACTATGTAACAAAATCTGAATTTTTTTTTTCTGTTCCCAGTCTGAAAGTGATATTTCCTGTTTAATTGTGTGGTACATACTTTGAAAGTAGTTGTTATACTCCAGAAACTTCATTTTTTGACTAAGTTTATATTGAAATCTTCATTGAAAAACTATAGCAAATGCACTGCAGAATGTCCCGCAAAAACACTGTTTTTGCAGTTTATGAAATGACAATTAGGAAATGACATTCATAATCCAAACAAAAATCATGTTACATAGTGTTATGGATTTTGATATGATCCACATTCAAGGGTCATATCAAAAGACAAGGGTCATTCCACAGAAAGGGAAAAGTGACAGCTGTCCCTGGCCACCACTGCCACCACTTCCTTACCCAAGAATTCAGAAAGGCTAGATGTAGTCCTACAGTGCAGAGAGGGTTGGTGCTTCTTTTAGTTTTTTGACACTTTCCACCCTACCAAAAGTGGTTCCTTTTAAAATAATAATTAAGGTACAGTAGTTCTACTGATTGTGGATAAGCTGAACCAGGTTTTTTGGGGTGAATTTTGGTCTAAAATTTCTAGGTATATACATGAGTATATACAGTACCAATGTCACTGAGCGGCTTATGTTAAAAACAAACCATTCCATCCATCTCAACATTTCACATTTATTCTATTGTGTTTTTTTTTCTATATTGCACAAAAAGAACATACCTGACATACTGGAATGCTCTAGTTTGTGTGCCAGGCCCATAGACCTACGGGAGAAAAAATATTATTGACAATTAGACATACTGTAGTATATCGATAACACTGGTCAACACCCATTTTGGTGCCTAAAATGTTAGCCTTATTTTGGAGCATAGCTGACCTGCTTATTCCAAAAATGGCACCCGTTTTTCCCTATCAGCTCTAGTTTTTGAGATACAGAACATATGCTATGTACCAGTCTTCATCTGGACACCCACTGAAAACGATGATAACCATATCTAAGAAACTACAATTGGTGTGGTCTATTCAGTGCAATTTTCTGAATCAGGGCCCCAAATAATCCCAGGAACAGGATAAAAACCAAAACATTGAGATTTTATTTTTTGGTGTGCTGTGTAAAAGGTTAATTATTTTATAGTATCTATGTAACTCAGGAGAGGGCAGACTCTGGGGATAAGATGAGGCCACAATGGCTCACTGTATCCCATCAAACTGGGATTTCTTTTTGAGTGGGCCTCTTCTTTGAAACAAGACATGTGTTTAGCATGCACACTGCTTTCAAATGAAAAGTCTAGGTTGTTGCTGCCCTGTCAAAATGTAGCTGAAAGGAAGCAAATTCAGTGGCAGGAGGGGCTGTGAGAAACAGACAAGGGATGCGGCCTCAATATGCTGCCATGACCAAGTGGATGCCTTTTAGAGCAGATATTAAAAGCAAGATTCATCCCAATTTACCAAACACATGGCCAGATGCCAAGGAAATTTAGGTCACATATCTCAAGCACAGTGTAATATTTATGACAAGGAGCTCATTATGGCATGGATTGCTTTTCCCAGTTTCTGCCTAGACACCAAACAACTCCATTCACAGGATCTCTGCACCAACTTGTTTCAGAAAAGAAGCCAGCATTCTTTGTGCATTTTTTATACAACAAAGATTCAAAATGTTTCATTCCAGTTTTTGTCAAATTAACTGGATTGTTGTATTCCAAGTAGAAAAGGAAATGTGTTGAAAATCATCCCCTAGTGTCTTTCCTGACAAGAACTGGAGGAAGAAGTGAAGAACTGTACTTTCATTCATTTCCTAACTCAATTCTAGAGACTGTGGAAGGCAGAATTTGTATAGTCCTACTGATACACAAGTGATGCACTATGGGAAAAAAATATTCTCCACTATGACTCTCACAAAATTTTGTCTGTAGAATGGCTACAGTATATCTAAATATATTTATCTGAAAAGTCTCCAGGAAAATGGTTGATTTGTATTTTGCAACACACCACAATTCTGCTATCTAATATAAGACTTGATACTAAGTAAAAACTCCAACTTTTTCACTTTTAAAAACATAATAACTGGCATCTCATTGGTGAATTATGATAGTATAAGCCAAGAATTTATTGCTTTTTCGGTGGTTGTTGAAGTAAAAATTAAGTTCTTGCAATGACTAAAATCCCCCTTCTCCTCCACTGCCATTTCCAATTTGCCAGAAAGAGTAGACACTTCCAGCTACCGTATAAAGTGCCACTGAATGTAACAAGCCCCTCAATTTTGAAGGTGCGCATTACAAAAAAGGATCTGCTGTGAAATGTGCCACGCCTCACACAGTTCCCAACTGGCCTCATTCAAACCGAGGTTTCAAAGGCCTCGTGAATGAGTCCAATTGGGAGGTGACCACTCTCTCACTCACTCTTCTCTGGTGCCGCCTTGCAACCGTTGCCTCCTTCTCTTCCATAGCAGTCTCCCCGCCTCCACTTCCTCGCCCTGACCTAGCAGCTTGAGATCTCAGCTGACAGGTAAGGGGAAGCTGTACTCCTGTCAGGCCGAGCTTTTGGGGTGTTAGGTCAAGGCGAGGAGGTGGAGCTGGGTGAGGTGGACGCTGAGTGAGTAACCAACCCAATGGAAGAGGAGGAGGCAAGAATGGCAGCAGCTGCAAGCTGCCTGCGTCCCTTAGGGTGGTGGTCGCAAAGAGTAAACAAGAAAGCAGATGTATATGCACAATTCTAACACACCATCAAATCCAATGCACACCTCATTTTTGCAATGTAATTCAGCCAAAACTAGACTTGAGTAAATATGGTATTTTCCTTTAACTGCATATGCTTCAAGAGATATCTTGAGGACCCCTGAAGGGTCACTGTGTGTCTCTATTGGAAAACAACTCTGATACATTCAGACTAATGCAGACTTTCAGCACATAGACAATAGGAATGAGAACAAGCAGAATTTACAGATAGTCAAATGGCACCAGAAACAGCCCAACCCAAGATGCTGCCCAACAATATCAGGTGAAGTTGAGATTTAACTTCCATGAATACGCTTGTCACTTCTTGTAATAAATGGGCAATTGAAGTGTGAATATTAGCCACTGATAAACTTGATAGATAATCTGCTATATTTCTCAGTTCCAGCTGGATAACAACTTTCAATACAAACTGCTCCAGGATTTGATTAAAAAGTATCGCTTTGATTACTCAACAAGGAACATACATGCATGGGCGAACCTGCCATGCACAGAAAAAATGTTTCTCCTATTCTGAAATTCTATTCTATTCTAACTTCTGTTAACATGTCAAATGAGTTATATGATCTCACACAAAGGTATTTCAATATGAAATGTATGATGTTGGTAAGCAACAGAGCAGTCAACATGAGTTCTGGAAAAAGAGGTATTTCAGTACATCCACTAAGACAGCAGTTCTATGGAATAAGCTCTGTTGAACATTGTGGGCTTATCAGTTAGTAAATATGCATTGCCCGGTCAGGATAAATAAGGACTAAAATAGAACCATTAGCCAGCATACTGATTAGGTTATTTATCTCAGGACCATTTTATCAGAAGGCTTTGATTTTCCACAGCACTTTAACATGTTTTATCCAGAGCATTCCAAGCTCAGACCTCAAGCTAAAAAACATGCTCGATTCCACAAGGAGCACTTATTAATGCACACCTTTTCTGAATATCTAATGAAGAGTAATGAAATTCAAAGGACATGATCCTAAATACATACAGTTAAGGGTTCCCCCTGAAGAGCCTGCAGGATGAAGTTACTGACAACTCTGCCATCGTTCATGTGCATTCGAGGGCCAAAAGTGTTGAATATTCTTGCAACTCTTACTTCTACACCTTCCTGAAAGCATAAGAAAGTGCCTTTTTAAAAACAAAAACATTAAAGGAGATCACAGTGCTTTGCCTGGCTAAAGGAGGAAAAGTATTGAATTCAACCTACTGTGGTCCTTGGCTTCTTGGGAAGCCTGTGTGACTCCCTGGACTGACATTTTATTCAGTAACTTATTGATCTGTTCTTATATCTCTCTCCGCCCCCCAATCCTCAATACTATTCCCTCGTTTAATGTAAGTATATTAGTTTCAGAATATTTTGTAACAAATAACCTTGACTTGAATCCCTGGATTGCCTTTGAATGTTCTTCCTCCAACAGTTAATTAAAATCAATTATTTAAATTACCAAACATGGTCCCTACACTGTTTTAATACCAACAGTTACACAGGTTGTTCGGGGGAGGAGCATAATTTGCTCCCAAAATCTACCATAAATGACTTTCCTTGGATTAGACCAATGAAACTTACTTCTGCCTTTACCTGGGGTCTGTATAGTGTGTTTGGTTGTTTATATTGTGTTTAGAACTATGGCAGAATGAGTCTTACATCAAATTCATCTAGGTCTACTTTAGGTAAGACCAACAGTGATTTCTGCTATTGGTCAATCCTTTGAAACAGTCAGAAGAATGTTTCAAATACATAATTTGAGAAGGCTGAAATCTATTTATCTATCCAAATTAGACTCAGAAATTCTCAAGAACTTTGATTCAACTTAGGAAGCTTCTGCTTTAGCTTTCTGCTTATAAGATGCTGTTCTCCCCAGAGCTATTTTCTGAACCCACTTGAGTCATATTATGTAACTGTTAGAGCTCTGCATCTGTATTATGAATATTTATTGCACTATTTTATCACATTCGGAATATTCATCAACACTGTTCAAATGCTGATGCCAATACCTGCTTCATGTAGGCATAGCACATTGTTTCAGCAACTCTTTTTCCTTCATCATAACATGCTCTAGGCCCTATAGGGTTCACATGACCCCAGTAATCTTCATTTTGTGGGTGAACTTCAGGATCTTAAGAAAAAGAAAGAAAAATATTTTGAGTTTTTCTCAAGGAATACATAGAAAGAATGTACTCCAAACAGGCTACAACATATCAAAATTTACATAAATATTTTACCAGTTTTATTTTTGTCTCAACAGCAGCAGTTTCATGGAAGCAAAACTTACTCCCCCCCCCCCCCCAAAAAAAAGACTGATCTGCTTTAAGTGTCACTTTGTCACCATAAAGTCCCCCACTGCCACAGCATTTCCTCTGATCTCTTCACTCTTTGAATGAATCCAAACCATGAAAGATCGCTTATGGCAGAATTCCAAAACACTGCTCCTCCAAATGTTTTGGACTTCAGCACCCAAAATCTCTAACCATTTGCTAAAGTGTCTGAGGCTGTTGGGAGCTGAAGTCCACAATGTCTGTGAGATGTGGTTATCATGATCCTACATAGCCAAGGCTGGCTAGTCACTGACTTCACACAATCACACTCAACACAAAGATCAGGTAAAGAGGAAGAAAAAAACATCTGACACCTACAGATTTTAAAATAAAATAGGTTCACAGTTCATCTTGGCAGTAGCTAATAACTAATTTTTCATTTAAAATGTTTCATACTCCCTCCTTGGTTAAATTGCAATATAGCAGAAATTGCCACTTTTTAGCCACTCCTAGGTTTACTTTTTCATGGAAATCAATCTGTATGTATTAAAGTAACATTTAAAGTATCATGATGTACACATTCCACGTGTGTAAAGTATTCAGCAATGATGTAAAAAAAAAAACAAACACCCCAATGAATGTCTGTCTACTGCATACATTCATGGACGTTTGTGTTTTTATGGGCGGAAGGAACATTTCTAACTATTGTTGATGTAGCAAGATTCACAGAATACAATACAGGAAGATACATCTGCCAAAACTAAAACCTAGCCACGCTTTTCTTAAAAGAACACTTACGTACTAATGAGACCTCTCTGTTTAACAAAGGGATCACAGCTCATAACATCTCCAACAAGTTCATGGCTTACCTCCGTACACTTCAGATGTGGACGCAAGTAAGAGTCGTGCTCCAACACGTTTTGCTAATCCTTAAAAAAAAGAAATACTTCATTTTAGAGCAAAACAAGGGAACAGAGGTGCACATACAATCCCTTTAAAATGTTTTTGCATTTCTTAGAGCCTTTTGGAATCCCACAAATGATCTGCTGTTTTTCTGTCATTTTAAAGAGAATTCTAGGAGTGGTGGGTTTGGGGGGGGGTAGTCTCACAAAGCCTATAAGTGCATCTGAAACTTCTTCTGCTATTTACAAGCAACTTTCATAAATATGTGTTGTTTCCTATCAGATTCATGGCTGGCATGAACTGAATGGACTTGGACCAACTGCAATAGGTGATTTGGGAACTGCACCAAATTGAAATTTCAGCATGGCATGGCACATTCGTTTAGGTTAACTAAGTTCTAAATATATCCGCTTGGTAATATCCTCATTGCAGCCATCATGACAGCTGGAGTTGATGGAATATACCAATATTATCCAAATCACCTATCACAAATGGTCAAACATCCAGGATTACAGATGTGGAGAAAATACATATTGTATGACTGCTGCTAAAATTGGTGGCTTTCATATTTAAGAGTTTAGGCTTTAATTCCAGGTTGTAACAGAAGACCTTCCAGATATTCCAAGGATAAGAAACAGATACAACTGTGAATGCCGATGATTTAGAATTACGGCACTGGGAGATATCTCTACATGTTCATCAAAATATCATCATTTGATTTCACTGGACATTAAAATTCAACAATGAATTTCGGTTTTTACTTACCCAACATGTTCAGTGTCCCAATTGTGTTTGTCTTTAATGTCTTAATGGGATTATACATGTAATTTGGAGGGGATGCTGGGGAGGCTAGATGGTAAATCTGGTCCACTAGAAAAAAGAAGGGGACAAGAAAGAGAGAACAAGATTAATCCTACATGATATGAAAAGGTTCTAGGAATTATTGTCAGTTCAGTTGAAATAACTGTGACAAACAGTAATTTCAACAAACAGGGATAGGGACACTTTCGTATCTGAAATGTAGTTTGGACTTGAATTAGCAAAATTCCCCAGAATATCAGTGGGAGATGAACCTCCAAAACAATCTTCTTCTGAGATTATGACTTTCTGATTATTAGAATACAACTCCCAGAATGCAGAAATAACTGGATGGAGAATTCTGGATGGAGAATGCTGGGGAAAGTGGAAGGTAAAAGGAAGAGGGGCCGACAAAGGGCAAGATGGATGGATGGCATCCTTGAAGTGACTGGACTGACCTTGAAGGAGCTGGGGGTGGTGACGGCCGACAGGGAGCTCTGGCGTGGGCTGGTCCATGAGGTCACGAAGAGTCAGAGACGACTGAACGAATGAACAACAACAATATCTACAGTAACAAATCAAAGTGTGGAGTGAAGCAATCGGTGGGTCCTCAAATCTGACCATAAATTGCACAAGGTCAAAGGCCTGTCTAAAAAGCCATATTTTTAAACTAGCCCAAAAGGCTTGAAGAGTGGGGGCTAACCTAATCTCTCTAGGGAGGGTATTCCAGAGCGGGGGGCCACCACCAAGAAGGCCCCCTCTCTCTCCTAAGGCATAAGCAGTGCAAAGAAAAATCAAATCGTTTTCAATCCCATCTCACTTACGTAAGATTTCTGATTGTATTTCCCCTCCAAAAAACAAATGGCTACACAAAACCTTCCTAGTATTTATCCATTCATTTTAGACTTTTAAAAAGTTGGTTGGCTAAATATTCATGGAGCCTAAAGGACACGTCAAAGCAACATGATAGAAAAACTATTTGTCTCAAGTCTGGCAAACTAGGTCCAAGGGTGCACTTTACAGATGAGTGATTTCTGCATTGTTTCCTTCTTCTACAGACACAGTAGACACTTTCATCTGTGAACTATCTTCCTGTTAAGGGAGTCACACTGAAACTGCCTCTCATTATCCTCCATAAAAAGAAACAGTACAGTTCACAGTAAATCATGCACTAAAAACAGGCTGTCAATTTAATAATGTCCCACTGGTATTATTTAACCAAGAGCTCTTGATTGTATAAGCGAGGTGCTGCAGGCTATGTGCAAATCCTTGCTGTGAAGCAACACCCCCACAGACGAGCAAATGTCAGTGGAATCTATTAAGTTACACTTGGGGTTATTAAATTTATTAACTCTGGTCTATAAAACACTGAAAGCATGGTAGGCTGGCTTGACTACTGTACTAGTCTTCTGGATGTTAAAGGAGTTGAATGCATTCCTCCCTTTCTCAGCATGCTTGAATATCTTTTTGGGATGCAAGATCAACAGCCACAAACTCTGAAACATTTCACTAAACTAAATTGTACAGAGAAAGAACAATACTATGTTCTAACTTCTCAGGATGCAAATCTTTCCCCTTCCTGCCCAATTCTGAATTCTGTTCTATTTGATTTGTCATCCATCCACTCCATTGGGCTTCATGCAAATTTGCCATCTGCCAAAATATATGATCTTGTGTTTTTCTTTTCCATTTCTGGCCAAACAGCTTAACAATTGGTTCATCCTATCAAGTACGAGGTCTGCCCAAGAGCTGCTTGTGGTTTTTTGGCATCCAATTCTGAATACGTGCCACAACACTGGATTTAAACTTGGGAAAAGATTCAATTACTTTTGAATTCAAATGAATGCAGTCCTAAATTGGAAGATTTCTAAGCCTGTTGTTGTCAGAGCACAGTCCAGAATCTTTCCCACTAGTACCATATCTTTCTACATCTGCCTGTTTTCTCTTATGATTGTGGGACTTTCTTGTGGTACAGATATTAGTTTGATAGGCCAAGGAAGGTGAGAATCATGCCCCCCCGCCCATATGATGTTGGATTGATTCTCCCAGCACTCTCCACCATTGGCCACACTAGCTAGGATGGCTGGTATATCACCGGGAGGGCTAAATGCAGTCTGATAACATCTGGAGGGCTACGTTATCCCAATCTTTAATAAAATACTTTAGAGAATTGTGGATTGACAGCCACACAGAGCTCACTGTTTGTGGTAAGACAAGAAAACAGCTCATCAGCATTCATGTAGAGAGAACTCAGCCCGTGTATCTCACGCTACTCACCTTCAATGTAAAGGGGCTCTACGACATCATGATTTATCAGTTCAAAGTTCTCATGGCCAATCCAGTGCTCCACGTTTCTTTTCCTGCCCGTAAAGAAGTTGTCCACAACTGTAACTTCATGGCCATCCATCATTAGTTTGTCAGTAAGATGAGAACCCACAAACCCTGCTCCTCCAGTTATCTGTATTAGGACAGTTTGCATATAAATTTTTCTTCTCTTTTAAAGAAAAACACCAGACACAAAAAGTCCACAAACATGAAATGAATGAAAACAGCAGCTTGCAGAATTTTGTTTACATCTTGACAGAGGAAAGGGGAGGGGAAAGAAGGGGAAAATAATGCCATTTTTTGTACGGAAATGAAATAAGTTCCAGAGATGTATTAAATTCATTTCACAATTTGCTTCACATAACCGCAGTCTTTAATAGTGGAAGGTCAAAAGGAAATTCTGCATATCTCTCTTCTGTCAGATAAAACAGCCTGCCCAAATGAGGATTCTCTCATCTGTGTTGACCAGAATTAAAACTAGGAAGAGTCCTACACAGGGCTTGCATCAAGACAAATAATGCATCACCTTGTTGATAAAGGTGTCTGACTTGCTCCCATGTGGAAAAAGATAATCTTTACTTATATTTTCTTTAAAGTAAAAGTATTTTTCATCATCTTCCTAACATGCTAGGCACAGGAGTCTTCCTATGCATATGTCTCTCTTTCACAGAAATTATTGTTACTTCCACATTGAAATGAAAGAGTTGAGGAAAGACTGAATAACATGTATCTATATTCTGTACACACACCATGACAAATTCCAAGATAATATGGATTACATTGTACTCTTGCTAATTCACAATTTGCTTGGATATGGTAATGAAACAGACATACATTCTGAGTCATGCTCTTTTACCTTAGCCTCTAGCAATAAGCGAGGTCATTTACTTTGTGTTTACCAGGCCCTATGGTCGCTTTTGCTTAGAAAGCCTCACTTCACACAACATACCAAAAAGGCTGTAGAAAATCACTGAACATGGCTGAACTCTTGAAGAAAACAAATGGGCTTCAGTCTTATGCAGCAGCTTGCTATGGGTCAATTATATAACTGCTGAATTCAGTATGCAACTCAAGCAATTTAAATAGCAACTGTGGGATTACAAATGATTACTAATGCCTTGAATAATTAACAGTGGAAGGCTTCCTTATAGTTGCTGAAAGGGGTAAAAACTTTGACAATACACTAACAGGGCAATTTATTTGGTAATTGGTATGTTCACACTAATAATGCATACTTAGTAACAGTGTAGGGAAAGGCATTTGCTCTCCAGATGGAACAAGGAAAGGGAAGGATAAGGCTTTACTTTGCCTTGCTTTTGACAGATCACACATCTTTAAACTTACATTTCACTTTCCTTTACATCTCACTAATTAATTCAGGCGTCTGACAAAGCAATCAGTATTAAATTTGCATGTGAGAGATTATGCACATCCAGTCATCTAATAAGGACTGGGAAAATGTACTTCGTCCATTTGGATAATCTTAAGAAAGTTAGGTGTTACATATCTCCAACTGACTAGGTGTAGGTTCTTGTGGGTTTTTTCGGGCTATAGAGCCATGTTCTAGAGGCATTTCTCCTGACGTTTCGCCTGCATCTATGGCAAGCATCCTCAGAGGTAGTGAGGTGTATTTCAAGCACTGCTATCTTTGCTGCTACTTTAGATTAGGAATAACCTTCCTCATACAGGGAAGTTGTTGGACTGCAACTCTCATCATTCTTCACCACTGGGTAAGCTGCAAAGGACTAATAGGGGTTCTTGCCCAGGAACACCTGATGAGCCACAAGTCACCCATCCTTTCTCCAAGGTCCCTGAGAACTCTGTTCTGGTTTTGATCCCACTGGGAGGATTCCTTGGTACATGTCTAACGGGAGTGCTTTGGGAAGTTGTTCCCATACAATGGAGGTAACTGATCAAAACAATCAAAATGAAAGGATTTTAACTGTCTGGGCAGCTTTTCAAAACAGTACATCATGTTCTTCCCCATCTTCTTTCCTTTTTTTTGGAGTGGGGGGGATTACTTCTTCACAAGGAAGAATAGCTTTGCTGGATCAGAACCAAGACTCATCCAGTCCAGCATCCTGCCTAACAATGGGCAGATAATGATCTATCCACAATAGTTTATTTAATATTTACACTGTTCATTTTACAAAGAAATGTGGACTGACTTTGATATTCCATGTCCTCTCTATGTAAAAAAGGCAGGATTTCATACCTGTTAGCATTATTTTTATGAAACATTTTTATCGGTAAAGCAATTGGGTTGGTGACCAGAATGGTCCCAATGCTCATTAGCAATTCTCTCTTACTATTATTTCCAATATAAAAGGCAATGACATTCAGTGATATAGCAGAGCTGTCAGTTCAACTGCAAGCACAACTCTATTCATGGCATTTAATATCCCAGTCAGTGATTCTTTATACAAAAGCAGCAATGTATTGGTCATGACTGTGGCAGAGTGTCAAGACTTGTCTAAAACTTGGAACTTTCAAATCTCTAGATTTCATGTAGATTTCATGTAGTTTTTAAAGATGCAACAAAAGGCTTTACACAAATATATTGGTCTGAAACATAAGGCTGGACTAGTGACTGATATATTTAAAGACACACATAAACACATTTTGATAAGCCTATTTATGAACATTGAAGTTAGTGTACAAGGTGTGCCATGGATGTATTAATTATCCATCCATCCTCTATAAATATTAGACTATATTTCCTATTTTCTTCCCTCAGCATCCATATAGTTGTTGGAAATGACATTTCATGTGTAAAGCAAGCATGGCAACTTCTTCATAATCCTACTGATCAGTGAGTCTCTCTCCCCTGAATTTACTGTTGGATACTGAGTCAACGCACACAGACAAATGACATTAACTTAATAAGTGTGCTGTACCCGTGATTAACAATAAGACTCAGACTGCAGTATTTTAAAAACTGGATGCACAGGCACTTGAAAGGAACTATCACAGTTTAATAATACTTTAACTTCTATATCTTCATCCTATGAGATCCTGGTCTTTCTAGTGTGATGAGTCCCTTAGAATTCTCTGCTAGAATGCTGTAGTTTAGGATCCATGGACTGCAGTGGTCTAGAAGAGAATTCTAAGTACCTCACCAAACAACAAATCTAGTATTCTATAGAACGAAGCTATGAGAATTAAAAGTGGTATCAAAAGTCTGTAAATGTGTATATTCTTATGAACTAAAACCTGGAGGAATTCCTCGCAAGTTCATGGCTTTTGGCTGTCATGCCTAACAGCAGACTGAAATATGTAATAAGCATCTAAATTATTGGTAACTATCTGTGACACGGTCTGAAGATATGTTCTATGATTTGCACTTTTAGTAACTGCTGTTTCCAGAAAGCTTCCTACTACAAAGTATCTCTCTGTTTCAGGAAGCATAAAACAAAGTGCTGATATAATCACTGTGCACTGTAATGTGAGATGTGCAATTCAGTTGCCAATGCAGCGTACAATCTTTGCATTTTAACAAAGGGAAATGCATATCCTTTCTAATGATTCTGTGTCAAGTTCCATTACTATCTTTATTGATGATGTCTTACTTTCTCTTTTTAGCTTTCAAGTGTCAGTGTTAATGGAGCTCACAGGAACCTCCAGTTTGGCCACTGATCAATCTACACCCACTTAAGCTTCCCAATGTCACAATGGTCTGGATATTCAGACCATTTTCTCTACAGCCCTTTAGAATCAACAGTGAGTCCTTACTGATGGGTCCATCTGTGCATAACTAAAATGGAAAAGAATCTGCAATTAGTGATAGAGATAAATTTTGAAAATAAATGCAGCAAGTAAATAAATGCAGCCCATATCGGCTGTCTTGTTTATTTCTTCATATTAATACTTTGAAAAACTATAAAACATTCAATATTAACTTACCAAAATTCTTTTACGATCCTTTTCAGATAGGAACTTCACTGGTGGGTACTTCTGAGTAAAACTGCAAAATTTCAAAAACAGAAGCATAAAAAATATTAAACTTTATAGAAGTTGGTAAGTAGTACTCCTACATATGGGCAAAATGTCAAAAGAAAATACTATTGTGTCATTCTAGCAGCAGCAGGGGCCAAGGAAACAGAATTACAACCAGAATCACATTGTCCAAATGGGGGGTTCTCGTTTGCCGCACAAATCTGGAATCATGAATTATGATTTACGACTCCTGACTTGCTTGAAAGCAACAAGAGGGGATCCTTAATCCCTTTGCTCTTGGTAAGCTTTCCAGCAAGCTAGCACAGCTTCTCTCACTTGAAAGCAAAAGTGCTGCGTGCACTAATATGCAGCTCATAATTGGGAGGGAAGGATTCAATCTTGTGTGCAACAACCCGACTGCGTGGACAGTTATAACACTGAAGAAGTAAAATAATTGGTGTCAAGTAGCACCCATTCTAATGGAATAAAACCAATCCTACGTAGAAGAAAATCTTTGCTATTTTTAAAAACCCCAAACTGTTCTTCTATTTTGGATCTGAAGTGGATAATAACTTTATTACAAAGCAGCATATTTTCTAAACACAGCATTCTCCTTGAAACCAATAGCCAACTTTTGTGCTTGCTAAATTCCTTGATAAAATAAACATTGCAGGCTGTCCACAAGTTACAAACAATATAGGTTCTGTAGGTTTGTTCTTATATATGCAAGTCTGAACAGGTATTTGAATTTGTAGGTAACTCTAAAGTATAACTCCAGTCAAAAATATATTTTAAAACTTTGGATAGCATAGGGAAGGGTTAACACCCCTGTGGTGTTTCTTTTGTTGTCCTGGCCTCTGTTCAGAAGATTTCACTTCACTTTCTGTCCCTATGATAACTGGATTTTTTGGAGGAAAATGGCTTGTGGTGACAAAGCTTCAGTGGAGAACTCTTTTCCTCGTGATAACCCCTACAGGAGTGAAGTTCCCTTCCAAGGGGAAGATGTGTCTCACGTTTTGTCGTCTCACTCTCATTCTTAACTATGAGTCATATGCAAGTCAATGAAGCCATAACCGTTCAAAGCCATGTTTTGAAGTTTATAATCAGGGTTGCAGAGGCCCTCTGATTGCATCTACTCATGCATCTCTTCAGGAGACTCTCGTTTATTAAAATTAGGATTTCTGTGTTAGACACAAGTCACAAAATAGGTACCCAAGATGAACCCATAGAATTCATAGAAACTACAAGAGATACATCTCACAATGTTTCAAAGATGGTATCTATTAGTAGAAAACCTCCATGCATGTAAGTCAGTGTGGGCTCCTGTGGCCCCCTATTCAAGCAACTACTTAGGCTCAAGGTACAGAAATGTCTTAATTTCTGATACAGTATATGGTTGTTTCAGAAATTTGTGTTTGGTTCTAAGCAGCCCACTAGGGATCACACACAGGTTGAAATACATAGTCCTTACGACTAATACGCTACCACCTCATGTGCATCTTGAGCTGGGTTGTTTGTTCTTTCTGTGGATTTCACTTAGAGCCGCCGCAAACTAGCGTCTTGGGAGAGCAAGCTGTGCCAGCACGACCGATGACGTCGAAGACTCCGCCTCTTTCTTCGCCCATTTCTCCGCGGCCGCATGGTTTTCTCTTTGCTAGGGCAGCGATGCAAGCGTACTCTCGCTGTTGACAGAATTCAACAGCGAGAGTACGCTCGCATCTCTGCCCTATCAAAGGGAAAACCACGCGGCCGCAGAGAAAGAGGCGGAGTCTTCGACGTCATCGGTCGTGCTGGCATAGTTTGCTCTCCCAAGACACTAGTTTGCAGCGGCTCTTAGGACTCCCAAACCTTGTTTCCTTTTTCCCCAAACCCATGCGCTATATATTGCTTCAGTATTATAGAATACTGAAGATCATATATTCAAGGCACTTGAAAAGCCCATACTATACTGAAAATTACAAGCTTTGCAGACTAACCTAAAAATATTATGGGAGGGAGAACTAGAGACAGTCTACTCTGTCAAACTATTTCTGTCCAGCATCAGCTATGATTTTAACTGTCACAGATTCAATGTGACTCACTATTCTGTTACTCTTGGAAGGTTCTTTAGATCGTGCTTTTAACTTTGGCAGGTGACAAGAGTTTCAGACTGACTTCAGAGATAAATGTTTCTGGTTACAGAATTGCTGAAATATCCTGCAATTATGGGAATGATCCAGATGTAAGTACAACAAAATAACCCACTTATATACAAAATGGAAAATAAATCAGTTCAGCCAATAATGCGGCTGTTGAAACTTATTATATAGTTCAAATACACAGCAATCACAAAATATTACATGAGTTTGGTGCAGTCTCTCTGAAAAGGTATCAACGCCGTGTGATCTTGCGTCAAGTTAAGCATAAATTGGCAGCCCATGACCGGTTTCGGCCTCACTCCAGGCCTTCCTCTGGTGGACTGAAATTGTCATATATATCAATATATGCTGCAAATAAGTTCATTGAGCATCATGTAAAAATATATTAAGATACATATAAATATATTATATTTTAAAGCTGCATATCTTGTGAGTACACCTATTTTGTGAAATACGTTCATATTTCGATAAAACATTTATTTTCTGTATATGCAACTTTTAAATGCTTACAGCCACATTTTGTTCCTTTGGCCTAGATCCCACTAAACATAAAAACCTGTATTTCTAAGGGGAACAAGTATCAAGTTTATAAATGTTTAAGTATCTTTAGACATGTTGAAATATATGATGCTCAATGGATATATTTACAGAAAATGTTGATGTATATGTTAAATATCGAGTTCATAACTTTGTTAATATATTTATATGTATCTTAATATATTTTTTACATGATGCTCAATGGACTTATTTGCAGCATATATTGATATATATAACAATTTCAGTCTACCAGAGGAAGGCCTGGAGTGAGGCCGAAACCGGTCGTGGGCTGCCAATTTATGCTTAACTCGACGCAAGAACACACGGCATTGCTACCTTTTCAGAGACAGTACCAAACTCGTGTAATATTATTTTGTGATTGCTGTGTATTTGAACTGTATAATAAGTTTCAACAGTCACATTATTGGCTGAACTAATTTATTTTCCATTTTGTATGTAAGTGGGCTATTTTGTTGTACGTACTACTCAGGAACCCATTCATAATGATCCAGATGTAGCAAACAAGGGTTGGAGGAAGAACATGAGAAATTGCCAGAGATGATGAAAGTTCATATTTCATGCTCATAAACAGAAATACCCACTTTCATTTTGTGGTGGAAGAAAAACAAATGTCTTAAGACTCCATGACAATAACGTTTAAGTCTTGCCTATCAAATTATTTTCTGTATATGCAGGTGGAGGTACTGACTTAGCTGATTAAATAGGAGACGCCTTTTAGAAATCTGGAAAACAGAAAGGCTTTAGAGTTGTGTGACCTCTGTCCAATGACCAATAGCAGCATTAACTGATCCTGTGACTGGCACTGCAGCTTCAGTCATTCTTATCTCATTTCAATGGATGAAACCAGATGAAGAAATTTTGCCTTGTTTTACAATGCTGCCAGACATGGCAGGAGTCTGTAACAACACATTCTACTACAGGCTACTATGAATATAAATATAGAGCACCAGGATAAAATAAGTGGCAACCGTTTTAAGTACCTAACTAGGTCACAACGATATTTGAAAACAATCACTAGATCACAATGATATTTGGAAAAACTGTTACTTCTGTCTTAAAGAAATGTTTTGAAAGGAATTAACTACTAGCCTTGGGCTAGTACAATAAACTAGTCAATTGACTGACTGATTGATTGATTGATTGATACAGTCTAGTGCAATTGTTCTCAAACTTTGATCCAGGTATTTTGGATTAAAATTACAGAAATCTGTCAGGAATTCTGGGAGATACAGTCCAAAACATCTGGAGGGCCAAAACTGAGGAACCACTCTTCTTGAGTTTCAATCTATCTTGACTCTTAAAGCTTAAATCCAATTTGGTGCTAGTGACAGGACTTTTCCCCCCTTTCTGAAATATGCTCTTGAGGGTTTTCTTCATCCTCCAGAGCAGGTTTTCAGGATGTATACGGTTTTAAGAGTAAACCGCCCTCTTCCATCTTAACAGTCAAGAAAAAAATCCACCATCAGATGGTCCCCATAGGAGCCAGAGCAAATAAAGGGAATGGAAATGCTGATGTATCAGTAGAATAATTCAAACCAACAAATATTTAATCCTGAATTCTGATGTCAAACTCAGAAATGCCTTATAATTGTTTGAATTTTAGAATTAAAAATGCTTTCAAAAAATCAGGGATGTAACACCTGCTTGAGTATCAACTTTATTTAATGAAAACACGCCCCTTCAAGATGGTTAAATAAATGAAACCTGTATGAAATTGACTAACTGCCAAATCAGTTGATTGATGCTGAACATCACCATATATGTACTGGTGCTGACTTTGTATAATGTACTTAAATTTGCAGAGGAGAATTTGGAATTGATTTCAACTCGTATTTTCTTCCCATGTGCTTTAATCAATTCTGAATTAAGATAATCCTACTATGGGTTTTGGCAAGTTTTATTAAAAGTAAGTTTGCTACTACCTTTCTCATTATGATATTGGCCTTTACTTAAAGACCAATATCATTATACCTGTGCAGGTATCATTATACCTGTGCAAACATCATTAAAACAATGACACAGATATGCTTGAGATAACTGTTGGGAATTCTCCTATAAGTCATTACTCAAGATTAATAACAAAGACAGGGGGATTAAAAATCCAAAACAAAGAAGAATTTATTCTGTGTTGCAAAATGTCACTCAATTCAATTATTTTTACATAGGCTTTTTGACATAATTCCAACTGCTAGTCTCAATTACAGTAAATTCAATGGGACTTACTTGGGTTTTGACGTATCATGTATCAACTGATTCAATGGGACAAATCTAGTGTTGAGGACAGCAACTGGATTCAGAACTGTATGTTGAGCCAGTGTAAGTCGCGTAACCATCTACTAACAGATTCCAAAACATACATACCTTTTTTCTAGCTCTTGGATCTTCTCCCTTAAAGGTCCAACAACCTAAAGACAAAATGAAAATTAAATACTTTGTGTCTTCCCCCTCATTAATGTCCTTTCATATACAATAATGACAAAGCATAAAAGGCAGAATAGAAATTATAAGCAACATGTAGCTATTCTTTTTACGAGTAAAGGGCAGAAATTCACCCACTTAAATGGCAACCACAGTGAGACATGCTGTGCAATTTCTTATGGATTTATAGTAGCACTACATTACATTTATAAATGCTATATAATAATCACACATAATGCCAAAATATAGTTTGTTCCAAAATTACCAACCTAGATGTTGTTTGATTCCTAAAATAGCATGATTTTTTAAAAAAAGCCACTTTGATACTGACTTACATATATGACAGATACATAGGAAGGGATCTAGAGCAAACACTGGTAATACTAGGTTAATTCCAGACATAACCTGTATCTACACTGTAACATTAATGCAGTTTGACACTGCTTTAACTGCCATGCCTCAATGGGAGTTGTAGTTTGTTGAGACACCAGCACTCTTTGGTGTTGTTTATTTGTTCAGTCACTTCTCACTCTTCATGATCTCATGGACCAGCCCATGCCAGAACTCCTGGTCGGTCGTCGCTACCTCCAGCTCCTTCAAGGACAGTCATTTCAAGGATAACATCCATCAATCAATCTTGCCTTTGATCAGCCCCTTTTCCTTTTTCCTTCCATTTTCCCCAGCATCATTATCTTCTCCAAGCTTTCCTGTCTTCTCATGATGTGGCCAAAGTACTTCATCTTTGCCTCTAATATACTTCCCTCCAGTAAGCAGTCAGGCTTTATTTCCTGGAGTATGGACTGGTTTGATCCTCTTGCGGCCCAGAGCACTCTCAGAATTTTCCTCCAACACCACAGTTCAAAAGCGTCTATCTTCATTTGCTTAGCTTTTGCTCTTTGGTAGGCGAGGGTAAAGACCTTATACAACTACAGCTCCTAAGACTCCATATAATTGCTTTGTAACAGTTAAAGTGATGTCAAACTGCATGAATTATACATTGTAGATGCATCCTTAGTTATATTCAGAGAAGCCTATCTGAGAGCAATGGATTTAAATGTATAACTAAGAAATCTAATTTGAATCAACATACCCTTACTTCGATTAGCCTGGATCAAATTTTATTTTATTTTAGCATCGCTGATTTAATGATTAAGCACCCCAACAAGAAAACAGTAATATACTCATGTGATGTACTTGGGTTTTTCAGATAAGATGAGATACATTATGGAGCTCTGGATACTATTTAAATCTAAATTCAGTTGCAGTACCAACAATAGATGACCCATTAAATCAATGGGAACTTGCAAAGTCAATACTTAGGTAAGACTCAGATTCAACAAGTCTATTATTATAAGTCAGGAATTAGTACATGATCAAATATTTAGTATCTGGATTTAGTATCTAATGCGGGAAATTATTGGGTTGCATATTAATCAGTGTTTTATATACTGTACCCAAAACAAGGGTCTATCATAAGATTATAGCGAACAGAAATAAATGCAATTTCCATTTTTAAAAAAATCACACATCTTCCCAGAAAAGACTGTATGTTTGTCACAAAGGCATGAAACTTAGCAAGGCAGAATACTTTGGTGGGAGTGTTCTGTGAAATTTAGAAACATTCAATGAGAAAAAGATGAGAAGATGTGTTCATTCCACAGAAAGAATCAAGGAAAAGACAACTGATACAAAAAATAAAATACTGAGAAACATGCAGAAGTAAAAAAAAAATGTAGTGAGTACATTGCATACTGACCTCTTCAATTTTATTTTCTACTTTCTGATCACCATTATCTTGGATAGACCTGTTGCATATCAAAAGAAATTATTTTACATCTGAATGTCAACACACTGGAAATACATATCATATGTAGGAAACTTACATCCAGGAACAAAGATATTATTCTTAGTCAATAGGTTTGAATAGATGGCAGGAGGCGTATGCATTCCCACCTTCTGCATGTAGAATTTCATATATAAACTGGTGCACACACATATATGGATGGCTATTCCACGATTCCACTGGATCTACCCACCCAAGACAAAAACTAAGCTGGCTTTTATGGCTCCCAATCAATAAGCACATAAATACATTCATTTCTCCAGCACTGTTAAGGACCAGGGAAGAACAGAACCATTCATTATTTATGCATTCCTGTCTGAATTCAGCATCTTTTGACCTTATGTGGAAGCCAGTATGGAAAAAATTAGCTAAAGGGCAAAGGAGAAAGACCTTATGATAAATGTTACGCATATAAAGCCATTGCCTGGAACATCAGAAGAATGAATCGCAGTGCCTGCACACTGGAGGAAAGAAAACAGCACTCAGATGCTCTTGTTTTCTACAGGAAGGTATAGAGAAGCCACTGTGGTGACCAGAATGGGAGCAGAGAAACCTGGATTCACAAAACCCATTAAATAATTTTAAAACTAGCCACTATTTCTCACCCATACCCATCTACAAGTTTAGTGCTGCATGCTCAAGAGTTTGTTGCAAAGAATGAGAAAACTCACATATAACATTCTTCATAGAGAACGAGTTGTACGTTATTATGCAGACATATTATTATGCAGAAGAGGGAAACATAGATACTGTCCCCTCTTTTGCCTTTGAGAACTTTCCCTCATTCCCTTGAAATATTTGTCTTGCTGGAATGATATTTTACTTGAAATTTTAAAATTTGGGTACATTTTAATTGTATTTTTAGGTGTGAGCTGCTCTAGTCTGATGAAGCGTATCAATATTTTAATTTACGATATTACAAAGAATAAAAAATAGGAACCCCTGACAGGGTTTTTAGCTATGTAGGAACCAAATGCCCAATAAGAATGCTGCACTCCCATTACATTTTTCTTCTTTCCTCCAATTTGAAACACCGCAGTAATTTAAAACTTCAAGTGTGCATTCAAAAAAACATTTTAGAAAAAGGGGCTAGATAAAGTTACCAAGGTAATGAGAACATAGCAGGTATGAGGGGAAAGTCGCTATAGTATAGTGATTTGGATGTCATGCAGTTCAACTTCTCTACATTATCATCAATGCAGAAAGCAAAAAGTAAGCAAGAAAGTGCTCAATATTACCTCATGTTGAGTACATTTCCCCAGACAGCTATGAGAAACAAAAAGAAAGGAATGAGTTAGTATTGTATGAATATAATCTGAGTCAGTACTGAATGCAAAGAAGCTAAGCCTCAGAACATGTCACAGAGGATATGTCAAACTAGACACGGATGGATTGAACTAACTCCTGTTCATGTCAAGGTTCGTTATTATTTACATCACTGCCTGTTTTAAAACATTTCCAACCTTTGTTATTTACATCTTCATACATTCTTGCTGGTTTAACTATAAAAATATACCACTGCTACATCATTTAAAAAATATATCCTTTCAAATCATAACGAAGAGTACACTTATCAATATTTTGGGCACATTTTTTGTCATTGGGCCAAATTAATATTGTGCCCCATACTTCTAGACCAGGGATGTCAAACTCATTTTCACCAAGGGCCCCATCAGCATTATGGCTGACCTCAAAGGGCCATTGTAATTATAGGACTGTATAAATGTATAATTTATAAATGTTTTTATAATGGTGTGTTTGGATGTATGTATTTTATGTTGATATGTTTTGACTTTGTTGGACCCCAACTTGAGTTATTAAGAGATGCATGTAACAAATATTTTATTATTATTATTATTATATTATTATTATTATTAAATGTAACTGTTGCTCTGACATTGAAAGCCTTGCAGGCCACAAAAAATAACACGGCAGGCCGGATTTGGCCCAGAAGCCTTGAGTTTGACACATGTGTCCTAGATTATTGAATCATGTACTTCCATTTTCTGAATTACACAGATATCCTCCCATGACATTCTCATCAAATAAATTCATATGAGGTGCTTTACAATGTTCTTCCTTTCAATGTTATTTTTTATAGTACTGAATGAAGTTCAGCTGGCTAATGCTATTCATATTAGAAACAGTTGTAAAGATGGAAGGCTTTTTTCTCCAGCATTCTTTCCTTGGCCCATGTCCCACTGTTCCAAAGGTGCTGGTTTCTTTTCAAGGAGCCACTGGATTCACAAAACTAATTAATGAGTAGCCTCTGTAGGCGTTATGTCCCAATCTGCCCTTTCATCAGATCAGATATTTTCTTATCAACATTCTCTCTGAAAAATTGTTTCAGTATTTGCAACTTAAAAGGTTGATGGTTCGAATCTGTGGGACAGGGCAAGCTGACATTGTTAGCTCGCCCCTGCTTCTGCCAACCTAGAATTTTGAAAACACGCAAATGTAAGTAGATCAATAGGTACCACTTCAGCGGGAAGGTAACAGCGCTCTATGCAGTCATGCCAGCCACATGACCTTGGAGGCATCTATGGATGACGCCAGTTTAGAAATGGAGATGAGCACCAGCACCCCAGAGTTGGACATGAGCAGACTTAATGTCAAAGGGAAACCTTTACCTTTACCTTAACTTACTCAAAAACATATGAGATGCTAGAGCAAATGAAAATAATTATTCTTTCAACAGACTTCAAAGAGCACGCAAAAAGCTTCAAGCAGAGTCTAGACGTGATCCTTCCACAAGAACCTTAAGACTTGTCCAAAGGTTACATATTCCTTCATTTTAAAAGAGTTTCTAAGTAGAAAATAATGATGCATCATTCACATATCCATCACCATATACAACGAAACAAGGTTTTTCTTGATTTCAGTTTCTAAATTTTGAAAACATTTATACTCACATTAGTATAAAATCCATCTGACCCAGTTACATAGTGTCTACTTACATAATATTTTCTATACAGAAAATGAGTTATGCATTCATCAAATTAAAAAAAAACCCTTTCATTTGCCACTTTTCTACCACATGGGTCCCACTGAATCTAAATCATATTTGAAACGGAGATGCATGGCCAAAAACATGCAGCTCCCTTTCTAAATATGATTTAGATTCATCATATTCTTGTTCCTTCAAATATGATGACTACTCATCAACTAATAGATCACGATCAAATAGACCACAAGAACCAAAAGGTAGCCCAGTGGCCACCTTTCAGTGTGACTGAAACGGTAGGAAATTCCTAGCTGAAGTCTCATCGCAGCCATATCAATCAACAGGATAATCCCATGTGTGCCAACTCAGTTCCACTGAATGAAATCAGGATCATCTTTAGCTTCAGGCTAGGGAGAGGAACTGGGCAAGCTGTCCTCATTAGCCCCCAGACCAGCTCACTATCTGCTGCCCAATTGGTGGGTGAGCCACAGAACTAAGTGGAGCTTTGAGTCCAAATGTGTATATGGGGCCTTCTTCATGCTTTGTACATAGGCATGGTCTGTAACCCAAGTTCATAGAATCACAGGGTTGAAAGATATCACAATGGCATGCAGGGATACACAATCAAAACATGTTACCACATCAGTTTCATCACATTATGCTAGTGATTCTATCTGAGTCCCAGCAAATTTGTCTTCATTTTGGGATACGGGTATAGGATGGCAGACTAAATAGCCTCATACGAGTCAGTGTTCCTTTCAGCAAGAGCTTGGAAAATTTACTTTGGAGGGGTAAATACAGCTCCCAGGATCCCCCAACCAGCAGTACGTTTTCCAAGTTAAGCTTTCAACCCTAACATCTGTCTTGCAAACTGGGAATAACAAGGAAAAGCCTTGCATGATGGTTATGATTGCTAAGATAAGGAACGTGACACACACTGAATACACTTAAGTGCCACAGACACCCCATAAATTATTTTAAACACAGTTCTTTTCATTAAAATTTTAAAGCGGAGCTAGCATCTGAAACACAGATCTTTTAGAATGGTTTTATTAAAAGAAATGGAAATATATAAAAAAATCAGGCCATTTTGTAAATCAGCCATCATAAGCAAATTACCCAAAGCATGGCAGACACATACAAAAAACACAATGTAACACGATTTTTGTTCCTTGGTTATAAATAGCATTTTTTAATTGGTGTTGTTATAAAAATATGGGAAAGGTTTGTTTTTTCAGGACTTTCTGTATCACGTTTTGCTATAATTTTTCAATGAATATTTCATCTAATCTCAATCAATTCAACATAGTTTGTGGCAGCCACAAAAACTAAGTTTCTGGAGTATAACAACTACTTTCAAGGTAAGTAGAACACAATTAAACAGGAAACAACACTTTCAAACTGGGAACAGAAAAAAATTCATTTTTTTACATAATGTAATCCCTGTCCTCACCAAAAAAAAAACAAAAAAAACAAACCCTCTTCTATAACAACCAGTTATGCTATAACTGCAGAAGCCCATCAGAGTAATATGGACCACTGGGAAGAATAACACAGCCTAACAACAACAAAAAAATTCCTGGTGTTTTGGTTTTTAGGCCTGTTCCTGGGGTTATTTGGGATGCTGATTCATAAAATTGCATTGGATGGACCACATCAGCTCTAGTTTCTCAGATATGTTTGTCGTGATTTCTTATGGGCGAGCAAATGAAGACTGGCTTATGGCATATTTTCTATATCTCAAAAACTAGAGTTGATAGGGGAAAACTAGTGCCAAATATACCCACAAACTGGTCTAACATTTGAGGCACCAAATGCCTCAAATGTTAGAACAGTGTAATGTTATCATCTGAGGATGAAGATCACTTTGAAGGGAATGTCAGCTTGTTCCTAGACATTAATTTCCTTTACTGCTTCTCAGGAGATAGCCTTGCCCAAAATGGTGCCTATCTAGATGATATGATTCTCTAATTCAGTGGTTCTCACCCTGTGGGTCCCCAGATGTTTTGGTGTTCAACTCCCAGAAATCCTAACAGCTGGTAAACAGGCTGGGATTTCTGGTAGTTGCAGGCTAAAACACCTGGGGATCCACAGGTTGAGAACCACTGCTCTAATTCCCACCAACTTTGAGACAGCATAGCCAATGGTCAAAATGGGAATTCATCACTGGAGGACAAGCTGGGAAAGGTTTGCCTAAGAATTGGAAGGTGCTAGTAAATGATGGTATCAGCCCCTGGATTGAGAAATAAGGGCAACCACAAGGTTTCATCTTTTATATTCAGTAAAGAATACTAACTATGATAGATCAGTCCACTGGATATAAATGCCTATAGTTGATTAAAATTGTTCTGACACTATCACGCAAGCCCCAACAGTAGACACTGTGAATTAGGTGAGATGACAGCCATTTTGGTGACTTTGATTATAAACGACATGTATGATTTGCTTAATCTCTCTTTCCATGGTCAAATATCCACATGTATAAATGCATCAAGAAATTCAGTAGAACGTACCAGTCCCTTCTAATTTCATATTATGTGGCAAGAGTAGTAGTCATCAAAAATGGAATACAAGCAGCTTTCAAACCACTCCTTATACGGACTGCTTAATTGAATTAAGAACATACCGTTAGTTCTCTGTGACTTGTGTAATGAGAAACAAGTATAAAAGTCTATCATTAGTATTTCCGCATCAAAAGTAATTTGTTCTCTTAAGATGGTGATCACAGTAAGATACATAGATACTAATTTTAGTTCATTACTTTAAACCAATTTAAGAAAGTATGGGACTAACACTAGCACAAACATCCAGTTAAGGAAGACTTTGTTCTTTTGATGATGAACAAAATGTGAATAACTTACATTAGCTATAAAACTAATGAGACATCTCTAATGAGTGAAAAAATTCCTAAAGGCAACCCACTTTTAAAATCAGAAACAGTAAACACACAAGTTCTTTGATTCTTGAACATGCTTGCTCGGACAGGACATATATATACAAGACACAAAGCAATTAAGCAATGGCCTAAATTTGCACATAAACTGCTTTAGGATATGTCCATAGTCAACACAGATTCCTGGGTACATTACATAAGGGAAGCTTCCATAAAATGCACTTAATGGACTTAATGTTGCTGGATAACCAGAATTTCAAGAAAAATGGCACATGTAAATAGAACTGTCCCAGATTTTAAGCATGGCTTAAATTTTTCTTGATTGTCAGCATTCAATATTTTGTATAGCTCCAGAATTCCCAGTATCACACAATGTGACTAAGAAGAGAGAAAACATATGTTCTGAACTAAGAAATTACAACTGAATGTCCCAACCAAAGTATTTCTGATTTATCTAGAAATATAAAAGCTGAGAAGGTGGGAGGCAAACTTGTGCTAAAAAATATTCCTACAAAATACTTACTTTTGAAATTTACTACTTTCTTTCTTCTGATATCTCTAAATATAATGTTTCCAATTCTACATGTATTTACCAGGGAGCAGATTATATTGTACTTGATGGGTCTTATCTCTCATACAATACACAGTATGTATGTACAGTTCTGAAGCTGTAATACTTAACAGAGCAAGTTTTACAGGAATCTAAAAATCCACATGATTTCTCTGTAAAAATTTACAAATAGACCAAATGAAATGTTTTGGTGCAAGCTACTGATATTTGTCCCTTTCCTTGGGCTCTATAAAGCCAAATCACGGGCTCAGTGAAATAGCATGACTGTATTTCACTTTCACCTCAACTCTAGGTATTGATATGATAGAAAACCCTATGAAATGTATGGAATTGCCATAAATCGACAAACACTTGAAGCCACATGCACTTTTGCGCACACATACATAGAGTGAAGTGTTTATATACAGGCTGGACCTATGAGTCTAAACTATGTAACAACTGAATCATATATATAAAATAATATAAGAACCATCCTTACTGGGCTCTTCAGTAGGTCTATGATGTAGTTCAACACTTTACTCAACCTGTAGGTACTCAACTGCCTATGGGAAGCCTACCAGCAAGGCATGGGTGCAAGAGCACTTTCTGTCTCATGTTACACACAACTGTTATAAAGGGACTCACTTCCTTTGATACTGGGGATGATATAAGAACCATCCTGATGAGCAGAAACTGATAGCCCTGTCCTCTGTATCCAGTACCCTTCTTAATACCACAACTACATGTTAATAAAGCAAATAAATCTTTTTATCTGTGATTAATCTCCCACCAGACAGCTTTAGTTGATGACCTTGGATTCTAGTATTATAAATGTGGGAGAATTGTTTTGTGTTTATTTCATCCCACTATACATAATTTTTTACACATTTCAAATCCCCTAATTCACTTCCCTCCCTAAACTAAACAGACACATAGGGGAGTTGATCCAGTGCTTTGAGCATTTAGGTTGCCTATTCCACATCATTTATAGTTCTATCATATCTTTTCTTCAGGAGAAGTACCGATATATGAGATGAATTCAGGCTACCAATTAGGTTGGGTTTAGAGGATTAATGTTCTTTGAAATTATCAAGAAGCACATCAATAAAAAGCAAGTGCCACAATATTGTTTTAGTTACAAATCAGATACTAGAAATGGTATTCACATCTAAAGATACACTTTAATAATTTAATTACATGAACTTTTATTTTAAAAAAACCCAGTGTGTGTTAGAATACAAATACAAGAGGGAACAAACCTATTCTTGTACTGTTTTTATGTTCAAATTATGTGGTAAGAATATGTGGGGAAAGAGAAAAGGTCAGTACAACTATTCTGTTAGTCACTTTCAACTTGCAGAGAACACTCTAAACAGGAGAGTTTTCAAGTCATGCAGAGGCTCTTCACATGACTAGAAACCCTGAAATGCATTGTATACCAAAGTTGTATGTGTAGCATAGACTTGCCTAACCTTTCTCCTTCTGAATTCACATTAATCCTAACCTGGGAAGTTAAAGATGCTCCTGATTGGCATGTTACAAGACAAGTACTTAAAAATAATATCAGACTCAAAATATCATGACCAAACAATGTGTGCCACTTGTGTTATATGTAGACAAAACCTCAGGGAAAGAGTTCTGCACTGCCCATACTTATTTCATTTCATGTGCACTACAAAAGAGTATAAAATGCTTGCAGGAGAGATTAAATCACAGAAAGGAGGCTGGGTAGGCATGCTTTGTCAATCCAAGTTCAGCCATCTCTTTAAAAAATCAACCTACCAAGTGTAATAAACTGGCAGGTCACTGCAGTGGATACGAAGAGATCGGAAAGTAGAAAATGACCTGGATCAGATTATATTTTAGATAATCAAACAGACAACAAGTTTTGTTCCAGTTGTGTGACTTATGGTTACTCAAAGCGGAACCTATCAAAGCTTTTTTTGTTCAGAGGGAATGTCACTCAGTGGCTTTTAATAGCCAAGTGGGCATTCAAATTCATAGCCTAACAGACAAACAACTATACCACATTGGTTCTGAGTAAAATAAAGAATAGTTGATCACTTGGGAATGTGCAATGGGGAGTAACTGGTAAGACACAAAAGCACCAAAACAAGAATGTTTTACTTTATATTTTGTATAAGCTAAGACGTAATGAAACAATGTGTGTGCATCTTGTTTTTTTAAATACTGCCTTGTTATAGTCCAACCCCTTCTATTCTGGCAAAACGAGTATGTACTGTTCGATGAATACACTGGACACAAAAGTTCAAATAAGTTACAGGGGCAGCACTACTCTGATCAAGCTGATATTAAGTCACAAGACTCTATTAGGTTCCACGAACAAAAGGCAATTCTTCATTAACATCAAGGAACTTCAAAGCCAGCCATCCGACTGTAAGAGGCTATGTAAAAGCCTTCTTGTAAATCTATCAGTGTCATTTTGACATTAACTATAGTGGACAATAAGCCAATTGTTCCTTTCTCAAATTAGCTACAGAATCACACCATTAATTAAGACATCTTACAATTATAAACACTTTACCATCCTGGCAAAGTCACTGTGCACCTATCTGTAAACAGAGCAGCGGTCAAGTATGATATACCTATTATGAAAGCCAAGATCAAGCTTGGATTTGTTTCCAAGAAACCATCAACTTTCAAGTTGACTCCCAACATTCTCAGGCATTGTGTAAGTGCTATGACAAAAGTTGGTTTTATGGCCTCTGAACTGCATCCCTCACCATAGCCCATTAACTGGATCCCACACATGGATCCCACACATTAGTCTAGTTTTCAGATTATCTGTTATTGGTGTAGAAACTGTACAAGGGGAGTTTGGTCTTTTTGGTCCTTCTGAATTTTTCAGGAGTGGATAGATGATTGAGTACAGTGCACCTTGAAAAATGTTTATCTTAAGATTGGGGGGAGCAGAGAAAATGGAGATGTTCAAACCATAACATCTTTATTCCAATCTACGGTATGCTTCAGATGTTTTAATCTACAGTAGGTCAATTTATTATTCAGGCTCACTGATCAAAGTATTAGTCAAATGCAATAACCTTTAAGTCATGCAGGAGGTCCTAGCAATGCCTAGAGAAGTGTTCTTTCTAGGCTTCCAGAGCAATTCTGTCTTCAACTTCTGCTGGAAATTCCATCTGAAATTCCACCTGAGAAAATACTTCTCTAGGCATCAGTAGGTCTTCCTGCATGATTCTATGGTATGTTTCAATCAGAAGTCAAAAGATAGCATTGATTTGAGATAAAAAAGATAAGATTCCTGATTATGCAAATATTATAAGAAGGACCCTGGAACAATTCCCCTCTGTAAGACATGGCCCTACTGTATTCTATGGAATGCTCTAAGGATTTGTTCTATATTGGCTTCCTTCCTTTTTTTTTTTTTTTTTTTTGCTACTTACAGTCTAGAGTGTGTATGTGCCTTTAGCAACCCCATGAATTTCACAGTTTTGTTAGGCAAGGAATACCCAGAAGTGGTTTTGTCAAATTCTTTCTCAGAAATATAACCCAAAGCACCTAGCATTCATTGGTGGTCTTCCATTCAAGTAATGACCAGTGCTGACCCTATTTAGCTTTCAAGGTCAGATGGCATCTAGTGCCTTTGGGGGAATTAGCTTATCCTAGTACAATTTCCACAAATATCTTCACCACTCATGACATATGTGTTTGGAAAGTATTCTCCACATTTTTGGACTTCCAACTTGCTAGGTGGGGAAGATGAGAAATCTTGAAAATATCCAATCCTCTTCTCTGATTAATTCAATTTCTATCTTAAAGGATATGCTGGCTGTTCATCAATTTAACAAAAAAGATCTGCAAGATTTCTTCTTCATGACATTAAGTGCAATCATAATCACTCTCCTTACCTATTTTATTTCCTCTCTCCTCTTGGTTAGCAATATCCCCACTGTTCCTTAGAGCCTGTCGTACACTTAAAACCCACAAGTCTATGCTTCCAACAATCAATAGTCTAAAAGTAGCTCAACACACATAACGATTTTTCCTTCTTCAAAGCAAAAGTGAATTATGCAGCAAGAAGCCTGAAATAAATTTTAGGCAAAGCTGTTGCCCTATAAGTAACTTCATTGTGATCCAAGTTATCATGTAGAATAGATATGCCCTTGGGTTGTTGTAGGTTTTTCGGGCGATATGGCCATGTTCTAGAAGCATTTTCTCCTGACGTTTTGCTTGCATCTATGGCCGGCATCCTCAGAGGTCTGAGTCCCTCTACGGAGGTAGAGAAGATTGGGATATAAAAGTTTTAAATAAATAAATAAACCATTTTCAGAAGAAATGGACAATAAAATAATTCATGCTGTAGCCCAAGGGGACAGAGAATATGTCCTTCGATATTGGGTTGGGGGAACTGTAGCCATCGGACTGCAGGTACCTGTCAGGGCCATTGCGGGGAACAGGATTTTTTTTTTTAAAAAAAAACAACTTATCAAACAACTTTGACCCCAATTGATTCTGAAGTTGAGCAAAGAATGTTCCCTCAAGCTTAAGACAAAGCATTCCATAGAAGACATTTGAGAGCAATTTGGAATATTTAAAAGTGTTTTTGGGCAGTTTAGGGTAAAGGGTAGAGTGAGAGGCCCTGTGAGGTTTCCTCACAGACCAATCAGACCTACAAGCCTTGAACAGCCATGGTCCTGCATTTGCAAGACTTAAACAGTGCAATTGATAGCTAAGGCTCTTAGGCCCCTTCTACACTGCCCTATATACCAGGATCTGATCCCAGATTATCTGCTTTAAACTGGATTATATGAGTCACCACTGCCAGATAATTTAGGATCAGATCCTGAGATATAGGGGCAGTGTGGACGGGCCCCTAGAGATATCCCATTTGTAGGACTGCCACAGATTCACTATCGCTGATGGGAGATGAAGTCCAACAATAACTGGAAACTTGCAGCTTCCTATTCTGGTTTAGCCCTAGTCACTTTAGGACAGACAATAAGCAAAAGGGATAAAGTTGCAATAAATGACAAAATAAAGTCTATCTTTTTATTGTATACCCAATTTTTATTATCAACATTCATCCATAGATATTACAAGCAAACCCTAAACACCTGAAATGTTATATCAAAATGTGATCTCTATGTTATCTGTTTTTACATATGACACAACATTTATTTATTTATTTATTTACTTTGCTTATATACCGCTGTATCTCAAGCCCAAAGGCGACTCACGGCGGTTCACAAACAGTAAAAACAGTAGAAACAGCAGTGGTTCCATACAACATATAACAATTGACTTAACACATTATCCATAAATTACCAATAAGCAATTACAATGCACAATTATTACAAAAAACAACCGTACCCAATCTTCTCATCATCCAAGCGTAGTCCAGGTTCGTCGTCCACTGTTCCATTCCTATGTTCCATTACCAGATTGCACTAAATTACTCAAACGCCTGCACAAACATCCAGGTCTTCACCTTTTTGCGGAATACCATTAGAGATGGTGCTAGTCTAATGTCCGTAGGAAGGGCGTTCCACAGCCGAGGAGCCACCACCGAGAAGGCCCTATCTCTCGTCCCCGCCAGCCGAGCTTGAGAAGCAGGCGGGATCGAGAGCAGGGTCTCCCCAGAAGATCTCAAACTCCTGGTGGGTTCATAGGCAGAGATGCGGTCAGATAGGTAGCTTGGGCCGGAACCGTTTAGGGCTTTAAAGGCCAACGCCAGCACTTTGAATTCAGCCCGGTAGCAGATCGGTAGCCAGTGGAGTTGGCGCAACAGGAGGGTTGTATGCTCCCTGCGCTCCGCTCCTGTTAAAATCATGGCTGCCGAGCGTTGGACTAGTTGGAGCTTCCGAGCTGTCTTCAAAGGCAACCCCACGTAGAGAGCGTTGCAGTAGTCTAAACGGGATGTAACCAGAGCGTGGACTACCGTGGCCAAGTCAGACTTCCCAAGGTATGGGCGCAGCTGGCGCACAAGCTTTAGCTGTGCAAATGCTCCCCTGGTCACCGCCGAAACATTTAAACTAAAGCATGCTTGTCATTGGTACTTCAGTTTGCTTTGTAACAAATATAATTAAAATATTGGTTCATTATGCTTGCATTAATGGTTTACCGCATTCAAAATACAAAGGAACATTGTTCTGCTGATGGTAATGACTGAAGAAGAAAAAATATGGACAACCTAAAATCATTAAAGTACTTTATCATTTTGGAAGAGAGCATTAGACATATATTGTCAACACATCCAGCTGCAAAATTAGAAAAAATATTCTCTGTTCTTAAAAGTTGCTATTTCGTATTATTTGGTTTCTACACTACAATAAGAAAAGACAACAACAATCAAAAATATTATCTTTAAAAGGTATTATAAAAATTCTGTCTACAGAACCAAATAAAAACAAGCATAAATTTTCTTGGAGAATAATCTTGTTACTGAAATATGATTCCATTTCATATTCAATTATTACAAATCCATGCCTATTTTGTCTATTGCAGAAATTATGTGTTTGCTATACGTGCACTTGTACACACATCACTGTGTGTAAAGAAATCGAGATTATACTGCACGTTGCCAGATTGAGTATGCCTTTAAATATCTTACAACTCTCTCTTGTTTATTGCTTTCTTTGTGAGTGCTCAAGTGATCACGTGCAGGGTTTGTGGAAAACTACTACGAACCATCACATTGCCTTTAGGGGGTTTCTGCTCATTCTTTATCAATGCAAAAGAACACAGTAAAAGTCTGGCTGAAATACAAAATGCTGCAGGATTTGGGAGAGTTCAATACATCTGAGATGATAAAAATAGAGCTATTTTTATAGCTCTAAGGTAGCATCCTACAAAAGATGGTTTCAACGTAGTAATAATAAACTTTATTTCTATCCCGCCACCATCTCACCGAAGGGACATGGGAAGGGTTACAAAGAAACACCAGGGTGAAACATACAACATAAAATGGAAATTAAACCTTACAAATTTTATTAAGGAGGCAGCATCATATGTATTTACTCAACTTTCCTCAAAGTTGCAACATTCCTGAATGAACCTTAAAGACCCACAAACCTTTATTATTTTGGGGAAATAATGAACAGTGTAACTTCATGGTGTAGCATTTTCAGCAGTGAACTTTGACTCTGTAGACTTGGGTTCAAATTGCTGCTTATCAATGGAAACCCAGTGGATGACCTTCAGCAAGTCACTCTCTCTCAGGCCTTCTATGCTACCATATAATGCAGATTATCAAAGCAGATAATCCACATTATCTGCTTTGAACTGGATTATCTAAATCTACGCTGCCATATAATCCAGTTCAAGAAGATAATCAGGATTTTGTATGGCAATATAGAATGGCCCTCAGTCTGAAAGGGAGTCAAAGACAAAATGCCTCTGAATCTTAGAGTTGCCATAAATTGGAAATTACTTGAAAGCACACAAGAACCTTCAAGCTCAAATATTATCTCCTGAAATGTATCAGTGCGAGTTGACAAAACTGAATCCTACTAAAAGAGTGTCAAGCAAAATGATGATCTCAATTACTTCATGTTTTCAAAGTTGTTCTTTCATCCTCTGTATTTAAGGTGTCCTTCACACATATAACCCCCTCGACCCTGTTATGTATCAGAAATCACACATCATAGGAACGGGTTCACCTAGCAATGTCCACTCTTGCCTCCAATGTATCCTTCAGTTTGTTATTGCTGTTGCTGTGTGCCTTACAATCGTTTCTGTTATACAACAACCCTAAGGCAAACCTAATATGGATTTTCTTGATTAGTGGGGATTTCCCCTCTGCAATTTGTAACCATCAGTCTTCCCAAATCTTGTGTCCTTTGGCTATTTTGAACTGAGACAGCCTATATTTCTTGATACTAGTCTGAACCTATGCTAAGCTGACCGACCTTACTAAACAGTCCCTGAAGCTGTCCCACATGGTTGTTTCCTACTTCGTAGGTAGCAGGTATGCAAAGTAAGTACAGCAGGAATTATATCATCATCTCATTCCTGGCCATGGGGGAAACACTTTTATAATCTTGCCTGCCCCACAAAGTAGGGAATGTCCATGCAGGGGGCTCCAGTAAGCTCATAGAGGGTCAGAAACCCAGAATGAGGCCCCAAGTGCCCCAAAAACATTACAGGCCATAGCACCAAAATATACTAGGCCTGTCGGTTTTAGTTCGTTAATTCGTTATTTCGTAATTTAATCGTTATTTTTACCATATCCGACGCGATTTCAAAACATATTTTCAAACCCGGAAGGGTTTAAAAATATCGAAACAGCAGCCCCATTTTTTTTACGAGCTTCACCTCGTCTCGTTAATGGGATGGAGGCTGCTGTGCTGCTGGTGCCTGGGAGCCAATCCGGCGCTCCCAAGCACCCAGCAGTAAATGGGGCGGGCGGGGCGAAGGGGCGGCGCGAGCAACACAGCTGGGAGGAGGAGGAGGGCGCAGCAGCCGGAGCCGATCGGATGGCGCGCGCGCTCCTGCGCCCTCCTCCTCCTCCTCCTCCTCCTGGCACTTCCTGCAACACAGCTGGGAGGAGGAGGAGGAGGAGGAGGAGGGCGCAGGAGCGCGCGCGCCATCCAATCCGCTCCGGCTGCTGCGCCCTCCTCCTCCTCCTCCTCCTCCTCCCAGCTGTGTTGCAGGAAGTGCCAGGAGGAGGAGGAGGGCGCAGCAGCCGGAGCCGATCGGATGGCGCGCGCGCTCCTGCGCCCTCCTCCTCCTCCTCCTCCTCCCAGCTGTGTTGCAGGAAGTGCCAGGAGGAGGAGGAGGAGGAGGAGGGCGCAGCAGCCGGAGCCGATCGGATGGCGCTCTTGCTGTGAGTTTTCAGGCTCTTTTGCTGTGAGTTTTCAGGGCTGTATGTATGACCATGTTCCAGAAGCATTCTCTCCTGACATTTTGCCCACATCTATGGCAGGCATCCTCAGAGGTCTGTTGGAAACTAGGCAAATGGAGTTTCAGTTTATCTATGGAATGTCCAGGGTGGGAGAAATGAAAGCCATTCAATGCTAATCAAGGTGACCATTACTGCAACATTCACACTTACTAGGCCTGTTTGATCAAGAAAAAATTTGTTTCTAAAATGTTTTGTAAATATTTACGAAATTTCGTAAATAACAAAACATTTTTTTGGAAAGTTTTGTAAATATTTTAAATATCGAAACAAAAAAACACCCCAATTACAAATCGATTTTAGAAACAAATTTTTTCTTGATCAAACAGGCCTAAAATATACCTATAGATACACACACTCCTCCTCTGGCTCTCAACCTCTGTACAGATTTTGCTCTCACTTCCTGATCATCCTCAAATTTATATCCCACTTTTCTTGAGAAATTGGGATTTTCAGATTATGAAAACCAGAGCTGATTAAAAACATGTAACATAGGTAAATAATGCTGCTACTTGGGGGAGGGGAGAGAGAATAAAAGCTCTGCAGGCTGTAGTAGCAGTCAAATGAAAATGGACACAATGAGAAACATCAGGCGGGAAAACAGAGTCAGGTGTGACCAGGGCATCCACAGGTTACAGTGGGCTATCTGCAACATCTCCCATTTGCACTGTGCATGTGAGTATGCTCACATACACAGCTGCGCATGCTATCCTTCCCAAGTCTGTGTGATTTCTGCCAATATATACCTAGCACAGATGTCACGAGCAGGATGAAGACAAGGCCTGTTGCTTGCAATATTGTTTGTATGGCCTTCTAACATGTTATTTTTAAAGTGACTTTGAACAGTGTGCATGAAAATATATACAGTTACCCCAAGAGGGTTAATTCTGTACCTAAGGAATTCTTTATCTTACCTCCACATTCACAGAAGTGCGACTGCTATCTAAAAGAGGTGTCCCTTCCTGAAGAACTACAGAAAATTGACTAGACAATTATGAATACCAACTTGGTACTACCCCTTTGGATCTAGAATCCCTAGAATCTATCATCCAGCATGACCAATGAGAGATGTAGTCAAAAGAGGGATTCTTCCAGTCTTTGGAAAACATGAAGCCACCAGAGAAAATCTTGCTATAAACCAGAAATCAGTCTCAGTTCAATGTTTTGCAAGCTGAAGTTCCCTATTTCACTTCCGGGAACCACAAGTAAAGCACAGCTGCAGAGGCTACTTGGCAGTCTTGTTTTTCCTTAATGTACCAGGAACTAGTATCTTACTGGTCCTCATTGATAACTTTCTGTTCTTTCCTGGACTTGTAGCCAGTCCTCTTCAGCTTCTTCTACACTGCCATATAAAAACCAGATTATATGCTTTGATCTGGCATATAATCCAGTTCAAAGCAGGTAATGTGGATTATCTGATTTGAAAATCCTGATTATCAGCTTTGAACTGGATTATATGGCAGTGTAGACTCAGATAATCCAGCTCACAGCAGATAAAATGGATTATCTGCTTTAAGAATCTGGATTTTATAGCAATGTGGAGGGGATACCAGTTGCACTGAATTATAGGATCGGATTTTTTTTTAACAAGGACCCAGCTGAAGACCATGAATTGCAGTCACAACTAAACAACATTAGATAGCTGTATTATTGATCTGATTTAATAATTCATATACACAATAGGAATTGTGGAAAGGCGAGAGAACTCTAGACTCTATGCCAGAGCTTTCCAAACTGTGTGTCGTAACATGTTTGTGTGTCGGCTGCAGTGTGTAGGTATGTGGCACAAACATTAACATGGAAACTCTATCTGAAACATGCAATCAAACATATATCAAAATATATAAATGAAAGGTTTTCATGAGATATGTTGTGTCTTCATACATTTTGTTATTACAGTTTATATATGGGACTGTAATAATAATAATAAAACTTTATTTATACCCCACCACCATCTCCCCAAGGGACTCGGAGCGGCTTACGTGAAGCCAAGCCCAACAGTACATCAATAAACAAAAGCAATAAACAAAAGAATAAATACAATACAGTTAATATAAATCACATATAAACAATAAATAACACACAAGGATTTAAAAAACCTATGGCCGGGCCAAATGTAATAGTTTAAAAATTAAAAAATAACGCTGGGCATGAACAAGGTAGGATATAACTGGTACAGGGTTTTCAAAGAGAGATGAGGGAACGCAGTCAATCCTATCTCTTATAGGGCGTCCGTTTAACCTCCGATTTGCTAGTCAAACTGAAAGACTGTTGCAAAATGATGCATGTCTAAAAATGTGTCACCAACAGGAAATGTTTAAAAAGCTCTTTAATATCATAAACCAAAATACCTGGATGCAAAAAAGAGACCAGTCAAGGATCATAGTGGGCGGTGAATCCTTGGACATCTCCTTATTCCTGCTCTTGAATTACATATCTCAGGAAGGGCCATTTGTTAGTTCAGGTTAACATCTCCTGATTTGTGAAATGCAAGGCATTGCCTACATATTATAGGAATCTTCACTGATTTATTTCCTTTGTTTTGCACTCTTCCTACAAAGGGGTCAGGATGGCATACATTCCTAGGATTGTGAATCTGATATGGGGGCTGGTTTTTCTTTCTTTCTCCTAAAATGCCAGGAGTCAATACTATATTTAAACATGTTACTCACAACTTTCTTCTCTGGAAACTTTCTTTGGACTGGCACTGGTTCAAGCACCACCATGCTGAGTAGCACTGATAGCGCTGACCACTACCCTCCCTGCCCCCAATCCATCCATCCAAGACAGAAAACAAACATAAAGCAATCAAGACCAAGTGAAAAGGGTCTCACTTGGGGCCAAAGCCACTCTCCCCAATTACCAGGTGCATTCCCACTCTCCTGGTCCCAAATAGGGCCTAGCTGTACTATCCACTGATCATGTGTTGCAAGCACAGTACCTAGGTGGTACCAGTATTTGCAGTTAGCAAGCATCAGTCTTGTGATATCTGTGTACATCCCAAATATCACAAGACTAGGTGCTGATGCTTTCTCCCACTGCAACTACTGGAAAAGTCCACAACAAACCTACCTCTATAGTACAATTTTAGCATCTTTTTGACAATGTCAATAAACATTGCTTAGGGTGGAGAAGGAACATGATGAGCTCAGGTAATGGGCCAGCCACACTCTTATATGTAGCAATCCAGGTGACAAAAAGACAAATGAATTCAATCATTTCAAGGACCTAGGACCTCTTCCACACAGCTGAATAAAATCCCACATCATCTGCTTTGAACTGTGATATATGGCAGTGTGGACTCAGATCTTCAAAGTAGATATTGTGGAATCTTCTGTTTTGATATTCTGTGGGCCTTTCCACACAGCCCTATATCCCAGAATATCAAGGCAGAAAATCCCAAAATATTTGTTTTGAACTGGGTTATCTGAGTCCACACTCAGATATTGTGGGATTTTCTGTCTTGATATTCTGGGATATATAGCTGTGTGGAAGGGCTCTAAGGGCCCTTCCACACAGCCCTATATCCCCAAATATCAAGGCAGAAAATCCCACAATATCTGCTTTGAACTGGGTTATCTGAGTCCATACTCAGATAATGTGGGATTTTCTGCCTTGTTGTTCTGGAATATAGGGCTGTGTGGAAGGTCACATAGTGTGGACTCAGATAACCCAGTTCAAAGCAGATATTGTGGGATTTCCTGCCTTGATATTCTTTGCACTGGGTTACGTGAGTCCACATTGTTATATATTCCAGTTCAAATCAGATAATGTGGGATTTTATTCAGCTGTGAGGAAGGGCCCCCAGTTCAAAGTAGATATTGTGGGATTTTCTGCCTTGATATTCTGGGTCATATGGCTGTGTGGAAGAGCCCTAGGAGTCACAACAATGCTAAGAAAATACTAATTGCAAACACACAAAACCCATCTGTCTCTTCCAAGGCATTGGGATGTCACAAACAAAACGCATGCACAAAGGGTGCACCTACATTGTGGAATTACTGCAGTTTCAGGTCACTTTTAACTACCATGGCTCCATGCAACAGCATCATGGGAGTTTTAGTTTCACAAGGCATTTAGCCTCCTCTGCTGATGCCTCCCCGAACTACAATTCCCAGGATTCTATAGCACTGAGCCATGGCAGTTTTAGTGGTGTCAATCTGCATTCACTCCACAGTGTAGAGCCACCAAAGAAACCCAGCATGATCTGCCAAATCTCAGGATGCAACTACAGTTTGACACCACTTTAGCTGCCATGGCGGAATGCTATAGAATCCAGGGGGTAGTAGTTTGGAAAGGCGGAGAAGGCTAAAGACCCTGGAAAACTACATCTCCCATGACCCCATAGCATTGAGCCATGGCCGTTAAAGTGGCACAGACACGGGAACGGGCGGCCCGGCCTGGCCTGCCCCGCAGGGCCCCACTTACAGGCGACGTAGGCGACCAAGGCGAGCCCCATGAGCAGCTTCATCCTCCTCCTCCGGTTGACGGCAGACAGCACGCGCTGCAGCGTCCCTTTGCTCAGCATCCCCTTCCTCAAGGCAAGGGGGTCGGGAAAGCTACCAGCCCGCAACCCACGGTCCCACGGCCACCGCACGAGCAAGCATCGGAGGCACGAACCCGGTTCTGCGCCGCTTCAGCAGCCCCAGCAACCGCGGCCGAGCCAGTTTCCCGGCCGCGACGCCGCCGCGCATGCGCGCACGCTCTCTCGCGCTCTCTGCCCCTCAGCCACTCATCGGGTAGAGCCAGGCGGCAGAGGTGGCGGGGATGACGTCACTGTGCCCGAAGTACGCCTGCGCGGGGAGCTGGCCGTCCTCGCGCTGGAAATGTGGGCGCGCGACAAGCTTGTGACGTATCCCTGCGAGGCGTGCCTGAGCGGGCTGGGAAGGCGTTGAAGCAAAGGACCTCCTTTTCCCGCTTCTATTTACTTATTTCTTGCGTGTTTCTTTCTGCCCATAGACTCTCAGGGCTCTTCCACACAGCCCCATAACTCAAGGCAGAAAAACACACAATATCTGCTTTGAACTGCCATGTATCCCAGCATAACACATCGCTTTGAAACTTCCTTCTGCTATGTAATTTAAGAACCTAAAGCTAGCCTAAATAAAAAGGCATTTGGTGGAAAGAAAGCTTCCAAAGTACTTTCACAGCCTGGGAGCAGACGTTGAAGAGATGCTGTTGGTTCAGAGGAGTTTTGCCTTTGCCTTCCTCTGAGGCTGAGAGAGTGTGACTTGCCTAATGTCACACCGTGGGTTTCCGTGGCTGAGTAGGTCTCCAGAGTCATAGTCCAGCACTCAAGCCAGTGCATCGTGTTTCCTCTCGTACTAACCTTACATTCAGAATTTAACAACACACTGATAGCTTCTATAAAAATAAATAAATAAAATGTTTGTATTCCGCTCCAATAAACTGTCTCATTCATGAGGTTGTGAAGCAATGTTTCCTGCAGAAACTTACAGCGCATAGGGTGCAGACCTAAAATTCATAAGAACATCAGCCCTGGCCTTGTCTTACACAACTGCCAAGCATGCCTGCCCTGTTTGGCACAAGTCTGCTCATGCAAAGCAGGTGAACATAGCACTGAATGAAACATGCAGAATAATCACAGGATGTTTCAAACCTACACCTGTTGATAGACTCGATAAGCTAGCTGGCATAACCCCCCCCCCCCCCAAATGTGCGACAGGAAGTTGCCCCAAACTGTGAGATAAATATGGTGGCAAAAGTATGATAGCTGGAACCCTACGCTGGTTGTGTACTGCAGGTCAGAATTCATGAAGGAAACACATGCGCAAGACAGCAAGACAGCAAGACAGCGCAGCGAGTGAGAGACACAGCTGTGAGGGAGGGAGGGAGGAGGGGTTCTGTGGCTCACACATCCTGCCCTCCTGGAGCCCTGGCTCCTCCACTGTCAGAAAGTGGGCAGGGGAAAGCACAAGAAGAGGGAAAGGGAGGGAGGAAATCCGATTCCTGCTGCCGTGTTCACACTAGGGCCTTGTAAAAACATTTTCCGGCCACCAGCACACTTTCCACTCTTCGAAGAAAGCAGCCCCAGCAGCTGGGAGCAGTCCAAGTGGACTTCCCTTCATTAATTCTGACACACATTAATGACCTTATACATAGGTTCCACCTTTGCATAGGGTCCCAACTATCATACTTTTACCAATATGGTTGAACACTGAAAGCCATCCACTGCATGGCTATCAGCCTCCTCCCAGTAGACTTAAATCAAGGAAACATTTCAAGAGAACGACCACTCTTAACGTTCCCGCAGCAACAGCAAGAGTATCCCTCTGGGCAGCTAAACCAGGAAATCCCAACAGGATGGCCCTGCAAAAGGGTCTGCCTCCAGGGGCAAATCAAGAATGGGCAACTTGGAGGTCCTTGAACATACTCAGAAGTGGAGTGGGCAGATCAAAAGACAACCTGGCTAAATGGCACTACCTAGAAGAATCCTCCACCTTGTGTGACTGGGGAGCAGAACAAACAATTCTGCATCTGTATGCTTACCCAAAATGCTCTGCCTCATACACAGAAGAAGAACCATTTAAAGCTACAGACAATGTGGTTGCTGCTGTCCGTTTTTGGTCTAAAATTATTTAGCTGTCTGTGCTCCCTCTATTTTATCAGTTTTATACTTGTTTATTTATGCAATGCAAGGTTGAACCTGAATGGGGACATTCCATTCCATTGGAAACTTCCTGCTGCAAAGAACAATAATAAGCAAATAATAAAACTTTATTTCTATCCCACCCTATCTTCCCTATGGGGACGTAGGGCGGTTAACAACATATAGCAGCAAACTTTCAGTGCTGTAAAATGTAAACAACTAACAGATAAAACTCATATCAACAAAAGAATTTTTTTAAAAAAAATCTCATAAATACAGCAGTCTTGCTTATCCAACATAAACCGGCTGGCAGAACATTGGATAAGTGAAATTGTTGGATAATAAGGAGGGATTAAGGAAAAGCCTATTAAACGTCAAATTACATTATGATTTTACAAAGTAAGCACCAAAACATCATGTTTTACAACAGATCTACAGAAAAAGCTGTTTGATACATGGTAATGTTATGTAGTAATTACTGTATTTACAAATTTAGCACCAAAACATCACAATGCATTAGTACAGCTGTGGATCTGGGCAGGAGGCAGACTACATTGGATAATACAATGTATGAGTGAAGGTTGGATAAGAGAGACTCTACTGTACTAATAATTAAATAAACATAATTACACAGACATGTTTACCCAAAAAGTTAAAGGCTAAAATACACAGAAAAGTGCCTGACTAGTAATAACTAATATGAACCGTAATAAGGAAGGCAGGAGCAATCTACCGCACTTTTAACCCCCTCTGCTTAAAAGAAGAAAATAATCTCTCCTTCCCCTTGTAGAATCACACTCTCTCGTAACTGTGCTGGAAATTTAATGAGACAGACGTGTGTGCTATTTTGGAATATTCTGATTGCACCCCTCAATGGATGAGTTGCTCTCATCATTTCTGCTGTGCTTTTGGGAATACTTGATCAAAGTCTCAGCTTCTGGTTCCAAAATCAAGTAAAAAAAAATCTTCTCTTTGATATGATTAAGGGAATTATTACGATTCACAGAAAATTCCAGACAGATTATTAATAGGAAAATGAGGCCTTGGCCACTGCAACTGAACTATGACCCTGTTCCAAACAATTCAGTGGCCCCAACTATACTGCTATATAATGCAGTTTTGTTTTTATGCCCCACATTTGGATGCTGTTTGGAAGTTCCCTAAATACTTACCTGGTGCCCTTTATCTCAGGAGATATAGACTAAAGTTTTAACCCTAACTAATTCTAGTGTAATGTTGCCCTAGATAAAACAAACAAAATACTATATTAACACAAACTGGATTTCTTTACATACAGTTGTGTGGATTCCTGCCTGCAATGTTATTCTTTGGTGTTTGCAAACAAAATGAGCAGAGGTTTATATTTTTCATCTCGCTCTCCCTACTCACATCATCCCATTGTCAATGAAGCTTTGGAAAGTCAGAAGGACAGAGATCAGGAACATATGTCCTCTATATGCTCTTGAACTCCCAGTTGCCATCATCCTTTTATTAGAAGGATTAAAAATCTCTAACTCCAAATTTTGCATGCCTTACAAACTACAAATCCAACCATTGCTTGCCTTGGAAACCATGAGCAAGTCTTACAGATGTGTAGTTTGGAGGAATGGACTAGAGCTGTCTTACACAGTCTAGGTACCTCATTAAATAGCAAATCCCAGAATTAAGATGGAGCCATAACAAAGTATTATGAGTATTATAAGTGTGTTCAGTCGGAGACGACTGAACGAATGAACAAGTGTGTAGATGGGAGCCCCCGGTGGCGCAGTGGGTTAAACCCTTGTGCCGGCCGGACTGAAGAACAACAGGTCGGAGGTTTGAATCCAGGGAGAGCGCGGATGAGTTCCCTCAGTCAGCTCCAGCTTCCCATGCAGGGACATGAGAGAAGCCTCTCACAAGGATGACATCCCCTTGGCAACGTCCTTACAGATGGCCAATTCTCTCACACCGGAAACAACTTGCAGTTTCTCAAGTTGCTCCTGTCACGAAAAAAGTGTGTAGACTGCATATGTTTTTAGACCCCTTCTACACTACCATACAAAATTCAGATTATCTGCTTTGAACTAAATTATATGGCAGTGTAGACTCATACAATCCCATTCAAAGCAGGGAATGTGAGTTATCTCCTTTGATAATCTTGATTATATGGCGGTGTAGAAGGGGCCTGAGAAGAATCCTCACAGTAGAGATTGATTAGAAAATCTCAGAGAGTATTGAAAACCTCACATTTGGTGATAGAGATGGGAGTTGTGATAGAAATCCCCATACGCATATAAATGGATGCTGGCTAATTGTTTTATGACCCAACACATGATTTGCGTAAGGAACAAGTGATTTGTAAATAACTGCTCACTGGATTTGAGGAGCTGGAATGCATCAACCTTAAAATCAAGAAAACCAGGGTGAACTTGTTTGTGACAGTTTTAGATACAGAGGAGGTCATTTGATCTGGTTGGCCATGGATAGCCCTCTCACACGAGTGTTTATTGGTCCCATTTGTTTCTTTGTTGATGCATTAGCATGCTTTGGACCATCATAATTATGTATATGTACAATATAATTACTTATGATTATAAGATTAATGCACGGGTTATATGTAAATGGCTAAACTCTCATCTGCTTTATGCATTGTTTATGCAAATGTTTCTCCCTAAAGGGTTGATGTTGCAAAACAATTGCCATGAAAGGGGAAAGGGTTTTAAAGCCAGCTGCCAGTTCAGCTTCATTATCTGAGCAAAAAGAAATTAAAGCACAAACACACAACTCTGTTGGTTGTCTTTATCCATCTCATCTGCTATGAGCATAGTGAGAAGGCGGGTGTTGACCTATGACCTTCTGTCCTATGACTCAGGGAATCTAAATAAATTATTAGCAAAAGTGCCTTTCCTAATGGGTGGTCATGTATCTGAGTTTTAATTTATTTCTTTATAGGTTTGACATTCTGGACTCAGTTTTTGCTAGTGGATTAAAGTCAATAGATGATATATCTTTGTAAAAAAATGGATCTATTAAAAAGATACGTATTTTGCTTGGATACTGGAAATTTTATGTTGCACATGTTTATTTGACTTAATACACTGGGAAATAAATGAAAATGCATTTGGCAATAATTTCTAATTACTGAATCGCAAAGACATAAGTACAGATTGAGTATCTATGATTCAGAATTACAAATTACAAAGTACCCTAAAATTCAGAGTTATCCACTTGGTTGGCTGAGATAATGACACTTTTGCTTTCTGATGGTTCAATGTACACAAACTTAATATCATGGACAAAATTATTACAAATATTGTTTATAAAATTACTTTAAAACAACGTATATAAGCTGTATATGAGACCTAATTATAATTGCTATTCCCAGATATAGTATCATATATACTTATTTAGAAACTGATCTTAGGTTTTGGGCCCAAATTAATGGCTTTTGATTTGCTATGACCCATGGATAAGATCTGTATAGGAAGGATAATAATATTGAGGATAGTTTTTGACAGTGTGGTGAGTGAATTAGTACCAGACATCCTGAGGAGTGAAGTTGAATGGGCCTTAAGAAGCATTGCTAACAACAAGGCAGCAGGAGACGACGGAATCCCAGCTGAACTGTTTAAAATCTTGAAAGATGATGCTGTCAAGGTGATGCATGCCATATGCCTGCAAATATGAAAAACACAAAAATGGCCATCAGACTGGAAAAAATCAACTTATATCCCCATACCAAAAAAAGGAAATGCTAAGGAATGCTCAAATTTTCATATAGTGGCCTTATTTCTCATGCCAGTAAGGTAATGTTCAAGATCCTGCAAGGAAGACTCCAGCAATACATGGAGAGAGAGTTGCCAGATGTACAAGCTGGGTTTAGAAAAGGCAGAGGAATGAGAGACCAAATTGCCATATCCGCTGGATAATGGAGAAAGGCAGGGAGTTTCAGAAAAACATCCATTTCTGTTTTATTGACTACTCTAAAGCCTTTGACTGTGTGGATCATAATAAGTTGTGGCAAGTTCTTGGTGGTATGGGCATACCAAATCACCTTGTCTTTCTCCTGAAAAATCTGTATAATGACCAAGTAAGAACTGACCATGGAACAACAGACTGGTTCAAGATTGGGAAAGGCGTACGGCAGGGTTGTATACTCTCACACAACCTATTCAACTTGTATGCAGAACACATCATGCGATGTGCGGTGCTTGATGAATGCAAGGCTGGGGTAAAAATTTCTGGAAGAAACATTAATAACCTTAGATAGGCAGATGATACCACTTTGATGGCCGAAAGCAAGGAGGAGCCGAGGAGCCTTTTAATCAAGGTGAAAGAAGAAAGCGTAAAAGCTGGGTTGCAGTTAAACATTAAAAAAAAACCAAGATTATGGCAACAAGAATTATTGATAATTGGGAAATAGAGGGAGAAAACGTGGAGGCAGTGACAGACTTTGTATTTCTAGGTGCAAAGATTACCACTGCAGACTGAAGCAAGGAAATCAGGAGACGCTTACTTCTTGGGAGTAGTGAAGAGTAGAGACATCACACTGGCAATGAAGATCCACATAGTCAAACCAATGGTATTCCCCATAGTCACCTATGGATGTGAGAGCTGGACAATAGAGAAGCCTGAGCGAAGGAAGATAGATGCTTTTGAACTGTGGTGTTGGAGGAAAGTTCTGAGAGTGCCTTGGACTGCCAGAAGATCCAACCAGTCCATACTTCAGGAAATAAAGCCCGATTGCTCATTGGAGGGAAGGATAGTAAAGGCAAGGATGAAGTACTTTGGCCACATCATGAGAAGAAAGGAAAGCTTAGAGAAGACAATGATGCTGGGGAAAATGGAAGGAAAATGGAAGAGGGGCCGACCAAGGGCAAGATGGATGGATGGCATCCTTGAAGTGACTGGATTGACCCTGAAGGAGTTGGGGGTGATGACGGATGACAGGGAGCTCTGGCGTAGACTGGTCCATGAGGTCACAAAGAGTCGGAAATGACTGAACGAATGAACAACGACAAAACAATGGATAAGTTGAGGGTAATTTTGCAGCTGACCCAAGTTTTTTAGGCTGATTTTTTAAAATAAAATGTCTAGACTTATACATGAGTATGTAAGCTCATTGAAAGAGATTGGCATATCTGTTGACTTGCCATACTACAGCTGATTCATTATGTCTACTTCACTTGAGCATAGGCACATATGCATACATACACACCTCAAATGTATGTGAAGCAAGCAACATTAGCTGGAACAAAGCCTGGATCTACACTGCCCTATATACCAGGATCTGATCCCAGTTTATCTGCTTTGAACTGGATTATATGAGTTTACGCTGCCAGATAATCTGAGATAAACGGATGATCTGAGATCAGATCCTGAGATTTAGGGCAGTGTAGATCCAGCCAAAGAGTATTTGATGACTCAAGTTTCCATTATGGAACTCGATAGAAAAAAAAGCCCTTGAAGAATATGCCATTCAACATCAAGAGCACAGCGTCAACTTTTGGCACTGCATTTGAAACGTTCAAGTTGGCAGAAAACAGCTTCCCAACAGCTTTGAGGCCTAGATTAATTTTTTGGTTTCCTCCCCACAATTAATGATTGTGACATTTCTTCCTGTCTTCAAGCTCAATTTCCTCCAGTGCTTCAAACATGTTGCTATTGTGGGGGGAGGGGGGGTGTCTGTCCAGGCTATAACCATTTACAAGTTTTAAATTCATCTGGGCTGGGGATCCTGCTAGTGATGTGTATAGGTATCATTTATTTATTTATTTATTTATTTATTTCCAACATTTCTACCCGATCCTTCTCAACCCCCCGAAGGAGACTCAGGGAGGCTTACAACAGCAGCAGTTCGATGCTGACAACATACAGCATACAAAATACATTACCACAACATTATTCAAGAATAAAACATTAGATTTAAGAACATTAAAACATTATTATTCATCAAGTACAAATTGTTGTTTGCCTTGTTTGATTTGTTCTTGATTTTATTCTAAATCATCCTGGAATTAAAAAAAAAAAAGAAGAAAGAAGATATATAAATAATTTCTAAGTAAATGAATAAATGAAATTGGGTTGAGGAACATGACAGTGTTCTGTACACCAGAGAAATAGGTTTTATATTCTCTCTTGAATAATAACGTAAGTAAAATTGATTACAATAATTGAATACAGAATGTTCTAAACAGCATGGCTTCTCTCTTGCATGGCACCTATTACTGTTAATGTTGCCATTCAATTTCCTTCATAAATTACCCAACTGCTGTATTTCTGAGGATGATTTCCTCTGGAGGAGGTAAGGAGACCCATTTGCCATTTTAAAATGTAGCAAAGCAAACTGTATTTTACAACCTATTCTGGTTGTTGTCATTTTTAAAAGATAAGATTACAAGAAAGATATCCAACAATCACACTCCATAGTTAAGTTTGAAATGTTGCATCTGTTAAAATAGAGGATGGCCAAAATGAAATGGCTTGTATGTTAGAAGCAAGTAACTTTTATAATTTGGAGTTGTTTTCTCACTCTGAGGAAGACAGGATTGATAGTAACTTTTCAGGCCATTTTAATGTGTCATTAAGTTTTGAAATATATTTGTTTGCAATGAGAACAAGATCAAGATAAGAAAGTGTACGTAACCTGAGCAGTTAATTCAATGTAAATGCAAATCATGTATTCAAAATAAACCATATGAAATGTGAATTTTGGTTTCACTGAAATAAACCATTTGAATTATGGGACACTTGAAGGCATGTGCTGTTGTCCTGAGTAAGTTGAAAAAGTTACTTTTTGAACTAGAGACTAATGGGAGCTGTAGTCTAAAAATAACTTGTTCAGGGCTTTGTTACTGAGGCAAATACTGTTGATAAATCCACACATCACAATTCTACACACATCTTCTCATGAATAAATTCAGTGGGATTTACTCTATGGAAAGAATTATTGTTTGCCAGTTTCTGAAACGCTACAATAAAGTTTTTAAACATTCATGATTGTAACACAACAATAGAGTCTGCTATTAATATATGTATGTACAGATTGAATTTCAGCTGAAATCAAATTTTATTCTAGAAGTATCAATAGAATAAAAGGAAGGCTAACAACAGAAGTGGAACAAAGCTGTAAGCCTTCTTTTTATTCTATTGATACTTCTAGAACCTCATGCCAGAGTTTCTATGACTTTGTATTCTCTCACCTGGAAAAAAAATTAAATTTCATTTATACTAATCCAACAAATGAATCACACTTTTACAAAAACAAATCAGACCATAAAGAACAGAGCATAGAACAAAAATATACTGGAGTGATTTTTATATATCCAGTGGACAGTTGATGATAGTTTGTTGTTTCCGAACTATGGGGACTGTAAGATGAACCCATCTCATTGTTTTCTTGGCAAGATTTATTCTGAGGGTGTTGCCTTTTTCTGAGGCTGACAAGATTATGACTGGCCAGGAGTCACCCAGTGGCTTTCCAGTGGGGATTCAAACCCTGATCTCCAGAGTTGTAATACAACCCTCACTACACCTTGCTAGCTCTACATTATAGTTTACTAATCTTCTTCTGCCCTTCATTATCCAGTTCTAGTTCCCATTGCAGGTTAATATGTTTTTTAAAAACTCACCAATGATGAGTAACTATCTAATGGTTTTGATATTTTGATATTTATTTTTGCAGATTGAAAAATGAATATCATATTGCTCAAAATATACCACCTGTTCTATTTTCCCTTATTGGTTAAACTGGGAATCAGGCATGTAGCCGGGGAGGGGGGGGGGCTTGAGGGGCTTCAGCCCACCCCTCCAAAATTCTCATGGTGGTCTGCGAGAAGGCCTTACTGGTACATTATTTAAACTGTTATGTTTATTCATATCATGATCTGATCACCATGCTCAATATATCCCATATGCATGGGGCTATTGGGATAATGATACAAAAGGTTTGCTAGGGTAGATCCTCACCCCCCCCCCCGCCCTCTGAATCAAACTCAGCCCCTCCTCCCCCCCCCCCCCAATCAAACTCAGCACCCCCTGAATCAAAATCCTGGCTACGAGCCTGCTGGGAAAGTTAACTTTTTCTGCTAAATTCTTCCAATAACTAAACTTAGCAATTTTTATGAGTAGCCACTATCAGACGGCAATATGTCATTCATCAATCCTTAGCAGTTTCCAGTGTTCCAGAGGATTATTCCTGTGGTAAATGAAGACACTCTTTAAAAACACACTTCATTCACTTCCTTGCATTATATGTGTGCCCTGTCACAGCAGTTATCTTTTATTTCCAGTGCCCTGTTCAGTACCATGTTGATGCGTTCTTTCACCTCTTTCCAAAAGAAAATTATAGCTGACAACTGACTGTCTGATCATGAAAGCTCATACTTTGGCAGAAGTGGGCACTGTTTGCATCCAAAATCAGTTTGCCAGAGTTCTTACCCACAGTTTTGTCTGTACATCTCCTTTTATTTGGTCAAATAGATCATTATTTTAAAGGACAAGCATAAAAATGGCTTTGCTTATTCACATCTTGCTTGCCCTTTTAAATTATCCTAACTTGTTTGGACACCGGTTCTAGGAGCTGCGAGGTCTTTTATGAATCAATACTGTGTCACCAAAAGATTTTCAACCAGTTCTGACAGCATATGTTTCTCAAACGCCCTGAAAATGGTCCTCCCTAACAGTCCAAGGTGTACATAAACGATTGAACTTATTATGGGCTACGAAATCAAAAGAGTTTCTCTACAAGACTATAAAACAGATTTAGGGGGAATAGGAGCCTTTCATAAATAATGTTAATAGGTAAAACGGCTTGCAACTGCAGATCAGTGTGTGTGTGTGTCTTATAGAAGACAGCTTTTGTTTATTCCAGTGCATACTATCATTCTGTATTTCCTCTGGCCAGCGGGAAGTTCAAGACAGTTTTTACTAGCCAATTTTGCAGTGTTATGTATGGATTTTAGAAACGTTATATAGTGGAGAAGTTGATTATTTGAAATATATGGATTGGGCATCTGTTAGAAATTGGGAAATGCAAAACTAAACTATTTATTTATTATGTTTATTTATATCCTGCTTTATCTCTCCATACAGAGACTCAAAGCAATCACAACTAAAACATTTCAATACAACTTAAAATATACAAATATACAAATATTTAAAGAGTATTAAACAAGCCAAGTTAAAAGCATAAAAGCATATAAAACTACACCACAAAATCACAGCAGCCCTTGATGGTCTTAAAAACCTTCTTATTTAAAAGCTTGTCTGAATAAAAAGGTTTAACCTCCCAGCGGAAGGACACAGAGAGGTGCCATTCTGGCTTCCCTGAGAAGAAGTGGGTTTCAGAGGCAGGCCCGCTCTTTCGTTCCCGCCAACTGAGTTTGAGATGGAGGTGGGACTGAGAGAAGGGCCTCTCCTGAAGATCTCAGGCCCGGGCAGGTTCATACAAGGGAATGTGGTCGGCCAAATAGCCTGAACCTGAACAGTCTAGGACTTTAAAGGTCATAACCAGCACTTTGAATTGTGCCCAGTAACAGACTGGCAGCCAGGGGCATTGTCCACCCCCTGTAGCCAGCCCCAGTTAGCAACCTGGCTGCAGCTCTTTGGACCAGCTGGAGTTTCTGAGCATACTTCAGGGGCAGGCTCATGTAGAGCCTGTTACAGTAACCCAGGCAGGATGTAACCCAGTGTTTCTCAACCTTCCTAATCCCACGACCCCTTAATCCAGTTCCTCATGTTGTGGTGACCCCCAACCATAACATTATTTCCATTGCTACTTCATAACTGTCATTTTGCTCCTGTTATGAATCGTCATGTAAATATCCAACTTTTTTTTGTGTTGGTCGTGTCAGGAGCGACGAGAAACTGCAAGTTGCTTCTGATGTGAGAGAATTGGCCGTCTGCAAGGACGTTGGCCCAGGGGACACCCGGATGATTTTTGATGTTTTTATCATCCTTGTGGGAGGCTTCTCTCATGTCCCCGTATGAGGAGCTGGAGCTGATAGAGGGAGCTCATCCGCCTCTCCCCGGATTCGAACCTGCGACCCGTCGGTCTTCAGTCCTGCCACTTTGACCCACTGCGCCGTTGGGGGCTCCAAATATCCGACAGGCAGAGTGTATTTTCATTCACTGGACCAAATTGGGTACAAATACCTGATATGTGGGGTTGGGGGATTGATTTTGTCACTTGGGAGTTGTAGTTTCTGTGATTTATAGTTCACTTACAAAGAGCAAGGTTCTTGTGGGTTTTTTCGGGCTATAGGGCCATGTTCTAGAGGCATTTCTCCTGATGTTTCGCCTGCATCTGTGGCAAGCATCCTCAGAGGTAGTGAGGTATCACTACCTCTGAGGATGCTTGCCATAGATGCAGGCGAAACGTCAGGAGAAATGCCTCTAGAACATGGCCCTATAGCCCGAAAAAACCCACAAGAACCTAGTGATTCCAGCCATGAAAGCCTTCGACAATAAATCAAAGAGCATTCTGAATTCCATCAACGATGGAATTGAACCAACCTTGGCACACATGACCTATAGAATATACTGGAACAGTTTGGTGGGCATTGACCTTGAGTTTGGGAGTTATAGTTCACCAGCCTCCAGAGAGCACTGTGGGCTCAAACAATGATGTATCTGGACAAAATATTGGCACAAATACTCAGTATGCCAAAATGTGAACAGTGGTGGAAGCTTGACATTTGGCAGTTGTCGTTTGACATTTGACAGTTGTAGTTGCTGGGATTTATAGTTCACTTACAATCAAAGAGCATTCTGAATTCCATCAACGATGGAATTGAACCAACCTTGGCACACATGACCTATAGAATATACTGGAAGCCCCTCAAGCCCCCCCCCCCCCCCGGCTACATGCCCGCCTTGGAGATTCGATTTGTGCCAGAGCTGGCTTGCTAGAGAGATTAAAAACAAAGACACAGGCTCTTCTAGTCTGCAGCAAAAGGAAGAATAAAGAAATGAAAGGGTAACTTTGTGGAGAAGATGGCAAAATGATAGCTGGAGACAGATAAAAGGCAGAACTACACCTTCTTTGCTTTGGTCTTCTCCCTGAAGGAAATAGTCCTCAGCCTGGAAGAAATGGAGCAATTGGGTCAGTAGCAGATATGCAGCATAGAAGAGGAAAACAGGTAGTACATAATCCTAACTAGTAAAATGTGTGCTATTGTTAGATGTATTTGCCAACCCATAGAGTATCTTCCTCTTAAGCAGTTGGCTTTATCTGTCTTGCAATATTTTTTTTCGTGTCAAGAGTGACTTGAGAAACTGCAAGTCGCTTCTTGTGTGAGAGAATTGGCCATCTGAAATGGCGTTGCCCCGGGGATGTTTTGATGTTTTATCATCCTTGTGGAGGCTTCTCTCATGGGGAAGCTGCAGCTGACAGAGGGAGCTCATCCACACTCTCCCGCATTCGAACCTCCGACCTTCAGTCCTGCCAGCACAAGGGTTTAGCCCATTGTGCCACTAGGGGCTTCTTGTCCTGGGTTAAAACAGCATGTTTTATTAAATTCTTATTTCCAGCTTTTTCAGTAAGCAACTGAACCTGAAGACAGGTATTCTCATTTATTTTCTCAGGATATCTGGTTCATGTGTGGATAGGAGGAAATGATGTGCTGGTGCATTTTTGTGATGTGCTGCATGGGCCCTGCTGTGTGCATCACTCCCCATGTGGATTCCCCTTCTTTGCTAGCACAGAATGTTGTGTCTCTTTGCTCTTGTTGGATTCAATCACCAGCTAATTAATGACAGAGGGAATCTTACCCAGCTTTTTAGACTAAACAGGAAACACTTGGAATGGATAATGTTTGGTACTATGCTAAAATTAGGAAGCAACAGGTGGTCCTCATAACAGCGCTGACTTTTAGACTGTATGTTCACAAAGGCATCTTGATAACTTTATGTGCAATTACTATTACAATTTACCAATCCATCAAATCCTACTTTAACTTCACACCTACCACTTAAGCAGAAGACACAAGCAGGTGGCTTTCATAACAGTGAGGTGATGAATCTGTTCCAGGCTTATTGAAAGCTGGCTGCAGTCACGTGGAAAAAGGTGGGGAGGGGTGCCATCAAACATACAGTGAATGGTAAGGGTCTGCTTTCATATTTGATGGCTAATAGAACTTCTGGAAATGTTCATGTGGGGTATAAATGCTACCAGAGATGTTGTGGCAGTCAATACCCTACATTGATATGGGGTTGGATGAGATCAGGGATAAGAAAGTCTTGATGTTAGGAGATCAGATCTGCCACACACTCCTTAAAGGGGGGGGGGGGGTTCTTTTCTTTCTTTCTTTGGCCTCCAAATGATCCCAACTTTCCTGAGGTGTGGGGAGGGATAATTTTGCCATTGTATGTCTTTGTCAAAAAGGAACTGACCTAGAAGTCCTGAGGGCTTTGCAGAACATTTTGGGGCAAAAATGAATTTTTACTAGTTTTTGGGAGTAGTGCGATACACAAAAACAGTGTTAAGAATTCAGTTAAAAGATATCGGCCGCCCTATCAGCTTCAAGGAATGGGAGGGGATCTGGAAAAAAAAATTAAAGTATACATATTCCAACGATTACAGGGAGAACTGGTACAAATTATTTTTTAGATGGTACCTGACCCCAAAACAACTGGCCAGATTCAGTAAAGGGAAACTGGAACAAAAATGTTGGAAATGTAAAAAAAATACTGGATCCTTCATACACATGTGGTGGGGGTGTAAAAAGGTGAGAGCATACTGGAGAACAATACATAGAGAGATAGAGAAAATTCTGAAAAAGAAATTCCCCCTAAAGCCCGAATACTATCTTTTGGGCATAACGGACTGTGAGTTTGACATAAATAGTAACGAAAGTAAGACGTTTTTCCACTTCTCGACAGCGGCCAGAATCCAATTGGCACGACTCTGGAAATCCGGAGAGGTCCCAACAACAGAACAATGGACCTTAAAAGTTTACGATGTGATGAATATGGACCTCCTTACTCAAAGACTAAGAATCAACAGTGATAAAAAGAAGAATACAGATTGGAGCGACTTTCTGGAATATCTTGAAAAGAGGAAATAAAAATCCATGAAGATGTAGTGAGACCGAGACCAATAGAGTAAGAAGGCTGTTGTATTACTAGTCAGTAGTACTGTATAAAAGAAACAATTTTCTGTCTATTCAACCTGGAAGTCACGATGTTTTTATTCCCCTCCCTACATGTATCCTTCCTTCCCTTTTCCCATATCCATCCCCACTTTACCCCAATTGTACACCATACCCAGTTTCCTGACCCCCAACCCATACCCAGTTACCAATCCCACCCCAACACTACCCTTCCCCACCTCACCGATTGCTGTTTTAATGTATGTATCTGAAAAAATTTGCAATAAAGATAATTAAAAAAAAAAAAGAATTCAGTTATTCTTGAACTGTCAAGCAATCTTGGGGTTTTTTATTTTAGAAAGTAGATACAGGCGACGATAAAGGACAGAAGATATTGCGAAAACACGAAGTCCCAAATTGGATATGACACATGTAAATTATATATAAGAAGGGGGGTTTTTTTTACAACAGAAGTTGAAAATTGCATAGACCTCAATATGTTATTGGACTGATGATATTGTTAAGCAGCCCTTACCAACATCACCAAGGATGGAAAATCCTGGGCACTCAGTTTACTATCCTCTGGAGGGCCATGATTACCATCCAAAATTTCAGAGATGAAAACTGGATCACATGCAGCCAAGTGGCAACATAATTAGGTCAAGATGGCAAAATTCAGTAACAAGGAAGAATATGCAAGCTAGGAAAGACTGTAGCAGGTTTTTTTCCCCCTGAGTCCACTGTGTTAGGATTTGAAAAAGAATGCCATGATATGGTGGGTTAATTGGAGAGAGATGTATCAGCAGCCAATTGGCTACTGCCTCTGGCTAGCTGCTGAGGCCAACGGTTCTGTCATTCTGCCATATGTTTTCACTTTGGACAGTGAAGAGATAGTGCTGGCTGCCAACTATCTTAAGGATGGATCATTTTATGGCATGAGGCATATTTCAAAGACTATTTAAAAAGACCATTTTATTCCTCTGTTCCCTGCCTAATTCAAAGAGACCGATGTATATATTGTTACCATGTTTAAACCTTTAAACTAAAGTAAAGATACTGTTATTTTGTTTCACAAGCCTGAGTAACATTGTATTATACAGCAGGATATACCTTGGTTTAAATACCATGGTAAAGCTTCTACTTATTCTGCTTATACACATTTACCAACCCTCACACACCGGAAGGTCAAGCTTTTACTCTTTCAATCTTTCCCATGTGCTGAGAATAGAAATCAAACTACTTTATCAACATGAAGACTGGGGACAAAGGAGGAAAGTAGGGAGGAAGAGAGAGAACAATTTTAAAGCAGCTGAAATTGTGGGATGACAGAAGATTAATCGGGTCCATGCCAAATCGGGACAGTTGGAGAAATTTATCACATAGTTCCCACCGATGTAAGATAATATATCTCAGGATGCCTCTACACTGTAGAATTAATGAAGTTTGGCACCGCTTTACCTGCCATGGCTCAGTGCTTTGGAATCATGGGAATTGTAGTTTCAAAATACTATTTATGAAGTCACTGCAGAATATGGTTGAATCCAATTTTTTGTGTCATACTTAGAATTGCAGTTGGTTTCCTCCAAATATAGCTATGTCTGGATCCTTCTTACAATGTTCTCCTTCAGCTTGAGAGAAAGGAGACCAAGCTTTATTGGGCTGGAAATATGTGGGATGTGGGCATTAACTAGTGTCTCCAGTTCAATCTCCAGAAAGATTATTTTCAGTTCACAACCAATGGATACATTTCACATTTTTAATACTGGGTAGTTTAAGCACTACTGCATTTGGGATGTTGTGCGTTTTTGGGGCTGTATGGCCATGTTCCAGAAGCATTCTCTCCTGATGTTTCACTCACATATATGGCAGGCATCTTCAGAGGTTGTGAGGTCTATTAGAAACTAAGCAAGTGGGGTTTATAAATCTGTGGAATGTCCAGGGTGGGAGAAAGAATTCTTGTCTGCTTGAGGCAAATGTGAATGTTGCAACAGGCCATCTTGGTTAGCATTTAATGCCCTTGTAGCTTCAAAGTCTGGCTGATTGCTGCCTGAGGATCCTTTGTTGGGAGATGTGAGCTGGCCCTGGTTAATTCCTGTCTGGAATCCCCCCTTTTTTTAGTGTTGTTCTTTCTCCCACCCTGAACATTCCACAGATATATAAACCACACTTGCCTAGTTTCCAACAGACCTCGCAACTTCTGATAATGCCTGCCATAGATGTGGGCGAAACGTCAGGAAATAATGATTCTGGAACATGGCCATACAGGCCAGAAAACTCCAACAACCTAATGATTCCAAGCCATGAAAGCCTTCCACAACACTACTGCATCTTTCCAGCAGGGGTCATGCCATGACCAGAGCTGCACAATTGTCCATACTTCTTAGTTTGAAGTCTGCATTTGTTGGATGAAAGATTTAGTATTGGAGGCAATTTAGTGTGAATAGTCATTCTAAAGCTGAAGAATTAACAGCTTTGTTTTTTGCTTATATGGTTGAATGTTGTGCTTCCAGACATTTCCATACAACACCACTGAAAAGACTTGTGATAGCAAGTAAGTACCAGACAGAAACAAAAGTGTATGAATGAACAGATTGTAAGGTGAGCCCGTGTCACCCACTGACACTGGCTTCAGAATCAGTGGGTGCTCAATGTCCACTGAGGCCCCTTCTACATTGCCATATCATCCAGATTATCAAAGCAGATAATCCACATTATCTGCTTTGAACTGGATTATATGAGTCTACACTAGCATATAATCCAGTTCAAAACAGATAATCTGGATTTTATATGGCAGTATAGAAAGGGTCTTAATTTTAGTGTGAACATTAAAGGGACAATACAAGGTGCTTAAAAAAAATATTTTAGAGACAATACAAGGTGTTGAAACTTTTATCCAAAGCAAGACCAGCACAATAGCTAACTATTTTGAAGTGCAGATTCACAGCCCCACTAGCCACTGCCGATTGTGAAGAAGGTTCATTTTTTCAATCTAGTTTGTTTTTTCAGTTACTTATATTACTGTGCCATGCTAAGATTGAAGGCCAAACTGAACGGTTGGATTCCTGGCTACAAAAACTGAGTGGATAATAAATTTGCTAAGACCAGTGAAACTCAAAGCTAGATGTGGATTTGTTTAAACCTGGTTCTTCCTCATCCAAATCCAGCACATATTGTACTCTATTACAAAGCACATTTTGCAAGAAGGAATAAAAAGAGAGGCAGCCAAATGTAGATATAACCATTTAGCCGCACACACAAAAAAGAAGTATAGAGAGTACACATTAAGGATTTGCACATAAGCTACACCTCCATATTGAGGCATACTTCATCGAGGAATATACATATGCAGGTATATATGTGTGTATGCATGTACACTAGGCCTGGGTAACAACGGAAAAATTTGTTTCTAAAATCGATTTGTATTTGGGGTTTTTTTTTGTTTCGATATTTAAAATAATTACAAAATTTTCCTTTTAAAAAGTTCGATATTTACGAAATTTCGTAAATGGTAAAAAATTAACGAATCGATTTCCGAAACAATAACGAATCAATTCGTTAATGGCGGGCGCGACCGCGAAATACGCTAAAAAACCTCCAAAACCTTCTGAAGCTTCCCTCTCCCTCTGTTGTTGACTGTTGGTGTGATATTATAATTTTTTTTCACTAATTAAACCATAAAACTGGCCCAGACATGCGGAAATAATAACGAAACGACCTCAAAACAATAACGAAACGAATACAATATGGAAATACGAAGCATTTACAAAACGTTTTTGAAAATTCGTTTTTTTTAATAATTGCTCCAGAATGGTTCGTTATCATTTTGTAATTGAAAAAATTAACGAATTATTAACGAATTACGAATTAACGAAACGAAACCGCCCAGCCCTAATGTACACCTTCAGTCATCTGTTGACTTATGACAAGCCTGTGAATGTCATAGGGTTTCTTAAGGCAAGGGATACTTGAAATATGGTTTTACCAGTTTCTTCCTCTGAAAATATTTCCTATAGCACATTCTATCAGATGGCAGCCTCCCATCCAAGGACTAACCAAGAGTGATCCTGCTTAGCTTCCATGATTAGACCAAATTTAGGCATTACCACACTGCTCATATCAAGGGCTCATGTCATGCTCCAAATATATTTTTTTTAGTTTTACCAGACAGGGTGCCCACATCTTAGTACAAATACTTCTGGAAGGAAATATATTTTTTCTTAATGTGTTTTGCAGTACTGATCAAGATGCTTATGCTGTTTGTTCCTGTGAATATTACTTTATAGCTCCTGATTGTATCACAGCACATTCATGGGGAAAGAAGGAAGAAATATTTAAGTTGTTACAATGCTAAAGCAAAACATTTCATAGATCACTGAGTTCAGAGATGGGATGTTTGCCAAGGTCTTGCATACACTCCAATTACACTATGTAACAAATTTTGAAAAAATTCTTCTTCCTGGATTTAAAGTCTTATTTACTGGGTTTTTTTTTTTTGGTTTTTTTGTCGTGTCAGGAGTGACTCCTGGTGTGAGAGTTTAATTATGTGGCACTTACTTTGAACGTACAGTAGTTGTTATAATCCAGAAACTTCATTTTTGTGGCTGCCACAATCTATGTTGAATTGGAGCAAGATATTGAAAAACTATAGCAAAATGTGCTGCAGAATGTCCTGCAAAAACAAAGTTTTTGCAATTTAATAAACCTTTTTCTTGTTTTTATGATAGAGCCAATTAGGAAATGATATTTGTAACACAGGAACACAATCATGTTACATAGTGTTATCACAATTTGGCAGGAACAGTACCAATTATTTTAAGCTTGTGTGTTCTTCCTCATTAATAACTTTTGCTATCTTGACCACACTATGGTCTTTATCACAAGAGGCTGGCAAGAGGCATTTTGGGAGCATAATATTGGCTTGTCTTTGATGGTAAGTTAGTACACAACACTGTGTCCTTCTGCAACTAGCGCTTGCATTCCATCCATTAGTGTAGCACATTTTTTCATTCATAGGTAAAACTGGGAGCCCCCGGGTGGTACAGCGGGTTAAACCGCTGAGCTGCTGGACTTGCTGACCAAAAGGTCGGTGGTTCACATCTGGGGAGCAGGGTGAGCTCCTGCTTTTAGCCCCAGCTTCTGCCAACCTAGCACTTCAGAGATAGTAGATCAACAGGTACCATTCCAGTGGAAAGGTAACAGCACTCTATGCTGTCATGCTGGCCACATGACCTTGGAGATGTCTAAGGACAATGCCTGCTTTTCGGCTTAGAAATGGAGATCAGCACCAACCCCCAGAGTCGGACACGACTAGACTTAATGTCAAGGGGAAAGCTTTACCTTTACCCTTAGGTAAAACTGTCCTGGCTCTTGATACCAATGTCTTCTGTGACACTATCTACATTGCTATATAATGCAATGTGAAGCTGCAGTATATGGTCAGTGTAGATTCATATACTGCAGTACAGTGCCACTAAGCTGCGTTATTTCGGGGCTGTGTGGTAGTTCCAATAAGGGCCTTTCCACACAGCCATGTAATCCAGAATATCAAGGCAAATGATCCTTTGAACTGGGCTATCTGAGTCCACACTGGCATATAATCCAGTTCAATGTGGATTGTATACAGCGGTGTAGAAAGGGCCTATGGAGACAATACTATGGCATCAGTGGTCATGATTCTCCTCATCTCTCTTCTCATCCTTGTTATTTTTAAGCGACCTGTTTTCCTTTTGTAAAAAAAAAATCAGTTCATTTATTTGTTGTTCTTTTAAATTGTAGAGCCATAACCATAAAACTCTGTTAAAAATAAAATGAAGAAAAAGCTCCAAAACTAAGGTGGATAATGCATAAGGGAGTGTTATGGAAGCAGCTTGGAAAACAGGTGTGGGATCATAGACTGCCAAAGCAGTGGCATTGCACTAATATAAGGAACTGTGATTATGAATGCTTTATCTAGAGGCCCTCAAACATGTTAGGCCAAGGGCTGATTCACGGTCCCTTAGACTATTGAGGGGCCGAACTATAATTCGGGGAAAAAAATGAACGAATTCCTATGCATACTACACACATCTCATTTATAGTGCCAAAAATATGAAAGAACAATACAATATTTAAAATGAAGAACAGTTTTAACCAACATAAACTTACCAGTACTTCAGTGGGAAGTGTGTGCCTGTTTTTGGCTGATGAGATAATCAATTGTATCAGGATTGTTGATGTGTGCCTTCAGGTTGTTTCAGACTTAGGGTGACCCTAACCCTAAAGTATAGGTGGTCTGGTCCATAGACCTTAGTGTGGGGACCCTTACTTTACCCCTTCTTTACTAATCATGCAGGGGCCCACTGTGATATCAACAGATAAAACAGGCAATAGCCAGATGCTCACAGGAACTCTGTTGCTGGCAAGGAATGGCAGCAGTGGCACAGGCACCAAAAAAAGGGCCAGCTCGTAGATGGACTGGACTATCTGAACACTGGCTCCAGATTAGCAGGTGTGTACTGGATCTGTGGCTGTTCTGGGATAGAAATGCTCTGGAATAACTTGCCTATGACACAGAACAATGGATTGAAACTAAAAGAAATTCCACCTCAACATTGGGAAGAATTTCCTATGGTAAGAGCTGTTCGGAAGTGTAGTATCTTGCCTTGGAGCGTGGTGGAATTTCCTTCCCTGGAGGTTTTACATCGAGACTGGATGGCCATCTGTTGGGAGTGCCTTGATTGTGTATTCCTGTAAAGCGAGGGGTTAGACTTGATGGCCTTTTGTCATCTTGTTCAATTCTATGATTTTGTGAGTCTATGAAGAGTTGCTCAGTATGGAAGCTGCCATTGAGGGGCTTCTCCTGTGTGTCCTCATCAACTGAGGCTGTATTAGATAGGAGCAGAACTAAGCGAAAGCCCTCTCCCAAAGATTTTAGGATCCAGGCAGTCTCATGCAAGGTGGTGAGAGTAATCCAGATACTTGTCCCAAAATATCTTCATTATTTTTGACAACCGATGATATTTGTTTAAACTGAATCTTTCTCTGTGTTATTGAAGGCTTTCATGAACCACTGGGTTGATGTGAGTTTTCCAGACTGTATGACCACGTCAGTAGAGAATACTTCTGGAACATGGCCATACAGCCCGGAAAACTCATGGCAACCCAGTAAATCGTTCTCATTCCTTTAATATTCCTCTCCTCAAAATCATGGGATCTTTGGCATCTCTGTGGCTTACAATTACTGCTCTCATCTCCAAGGATGAATGGTTCCCCTTTTGCTACATAATCCATGATAGTTATAGCCTGAAAAAAAGGAGAAGGAAGTTTTTAGGAAAGCCCAGGAATAACTTTTCACCCACACCGATTATTGAAGCACATCTACTTCTCTCTTAAACAGAGTGGATTTAGTGGATTGTGGAGATTGGGTAGATTAAGGTGGAATTATTTAGTGTGCCAAATTATTGTAGTACAGATATACAAGGATTTCTATTTGTGATCTTTTCTCCACTGGTCTGCTGAAACAAAAACCCTTACATTCAGATCTCAACAAGCATTAAATAACCACTAGTGGTAATGAAGACTGCATAGCTAAAGCTGGTTTAGTAAACCTAGGCTTTGTGTTATCCACATTGCATAGTTTCTGAAGTGTGTTATCACTTCATCCTACAGAATTCTGATATTTGGAGGAGAAGAGTATTCACTTCTATTAAGCTCTAGTGCTGTAGTGGAGGGACGTGAGCTGCAGTTCTCTAACAGAAAGAACACTAAGTGGCTCAATAAGCAAACAAATCTTGTTATAGTGTGAAGCCATGGGAATTAAAAGTGGTATTGAAGTTCTGTAATTGTGCAGTTTAGATACACCCTGCATAGAGAAGACCAGCTCTTCACTTTTGTGCCTTTCTATTCTGTTCCAACATGGACCACTTGAAAAAAATCCTGCCTAATAAAGAATGACAGCCTGTGTTTTAATGGATAGATGTGACAAGGAACTCCTGGAGGAAATCAGGGGACACCGTTTCCTGGTGACATGTTCATTCTCCTATGTAGGAATGACATTGTACTTCCCACCACCATATTAGCCTAAACACACTGAAAGTGTCTGATTTTGGAAGCTATATTGGCCAAGCCAGGTTATTACTTAAATGAGAGTCTAAACATTTAGAGTCAGTTTCTCTGCTGGAGCCCCCGGTAGTGCAATGGGTTAAACTCTTGTGCCAGCAGGACAGAAGACCGACAGGTCGGAGGTTTGAATCCGGGGAGAGCACTGATGAGTTCCCTCTGTCAGCTCCAGCTTCCCATGCAGGGACATGAGGGAAGCCTCCCACAAGGATGTTAAAACATCAAAAATTCTGGGCATTTGTACTGTCGTGCCTGGGGGCTATAGATCTTAGAGAAAGAAACATGGACGTGACATCTTTCCCCAGGGTATTGCTTCTTGCCCTCCTTTAGAGAACTGGAACTCTCAAGGACCAAAATACTACAGATAACTCAAAATAGGCTTTATTGTTCACAATGAGTTATCTTCCTTAGGCATAAACTTGATATTCAAAAGGGGTAAAGAAATATACGTTACAGTCTCTGAAGTCTTGGGTCCAATGAGTTTTACAGCTGAGATTCTTTCCAAGTTTCCTCTTTCTCAATGGCTGTGAAAGCCTGATTATTCACAACCCCAGTCCAATGACCTATATCGAAGGCCAAAGTCTTCCTCTTGATGCCAGAAGACTGGTTTGAAGGCGCTTAAGATTCCACAACATCGTCCAGGTGAGCTGGATATGAAGAATGAATCTTAAGAGTACAAACTTAATAATTGGTGATGAGAGATGACTTAACTGAGGGCCTTTGGAGCTAAGCCTTTCTCACGTCCATCTGCTGAGATGTTTGATGGTAGAATGAAAAGAAAGCACTGCCCTCTTCCCCAGGAAGGGGTGGAGTCAAACAATTGAGCAGGGGGAGCAATTCAACCGGTGCAAAATAACATTGATTGACAGCTATAGGTAACCAAACAATTCAACTGTACATTCACATACAAGTGGGGCCTGACACACCATCATAGCATCCCCTGGGCAATATCCTTGCAGACAGCCAATTCTCTCACACCAGATGCAACTTGCAGTTTCTCAAGTCGTTCCCAAAGCGAAAACGAAAACAAAAAAAAGTTTCCCTGTTTGAAACTTCAGAGAATGGTCACTGCTAGACCAATAAGTTGCCAATATTGAGTTGGAGAAAACAATGGTAAGGCATCTTCCTACTTTCTCACAAACCTTTGCAGGAAACAGAACAAGATTCCAGGTGTGCAGATATGCTTGCAAGCACTGTAAGCGATGCAACTTTTTGCAGTTGTCTCCTTGAGCATTTCTTCAGAATGCGCATGGGCCAAAGTGCTTCATTTGATTTTATCTTATTTTCCACTATGGCCTTTTTGAGATCGCAGGCATATTTCCATCTACTTTGGAATAACATTGTTGAATTCAGTGAGGCTTACTTTAGAGTAGACCTTGTTGGATGTCATTGTCTTGCATCAAACCATTTCTCTGCAAAGAAAAAAAAATACACACAACCTCTATATTTTAATGCTCATTATGATGTGATAGTCTGTGAGTTCTGGTGACCTCCAAAAGCTTTGACAGTATATTTCTGGTTTTTAAAAAAATTGACAGTGTTTACCACACCTGGGGGAATTTCCGATGTGTCTGTAAACATCACAACAACCCTGAAGAAATCCCAGCTGTTTGGTTTGCTTGAAGCAAGCCTGGCATTTTGAGAGCAGACTTGGTGGCATTAAGCTGATAATATGCACAACTTTTACTTGTGACTCTGAGTTTATATTACTTCAGGCCAATATGAAACGGAACAGTTGTTCTTCCCATTTCATAAAGTTTAGATACACAATGTTCATAGATTGTACTCCAGCAAGGTTACATGAATAACTATTATCAGTATATACAGACATACATGAATTCAGAACCTTTGAAACTAATCAGGAAAACAAAATCCTAGCATTAGTGTTCATTGACTCTGTCTAGTGCTGATGTATCTTATGCAGCAGACTGGGCCCATGAAAGCTTATGCTAGAAATTTGGTCTTACCAGTTAGTCTCAAAGGTGCTTCTAGAAATCTTTGTGCCTGTTTTTTTTAAAAAAACAACAACAACAATGTTTTATTGCCTTTGAATGCAACCCTCAATGTACTATTTACATGGGCTGTAGCATACAATTTGTTTGTATTTTGTATGGATCATTGCTGTCAGGGATGTGCGTTGGATTCAACTAAAGCCGGGACTGAACTGGGCATCTTTAGGAAGGATATCAGAAAGTACTTTTTGATTAAGGGAAACGAATTTTGTCTTTCCTTGTATCTCACACTAAGGGACCTTCCAGGCAAACCCTATATCCCAAGATCTGACCCCAGGTTTTCTGCTTTAAACTGGATTATATGAGTCCACACTGCCAGATAATTTGGGATAAACAGAAAACCTGGGATCAGATCCTGGGATATAGGACCTGTTTGGAAGGACAGTTCAGAAACTTTGGCTGGTTCAAAGAGCTGCAGCCAGGTTTCTAACTAGGACTGGCTACAGGGAGCAGACAATCCCCCTGTTGCTCTAGCTCCACCAGCTGCCAGTCTGCTTCTGGGCAAAAATTCAGAGTGCTGGTTATGACTTTAAAGGCCTTAGATGGTTCAGGTCAGGCCCGTAGCCAGGATTTCGTTTCGGGGGGGGGGGGGGGGGGGGAGGGGTGTGTGAATTTTTTTCAGGGGGGGTTCGGGGGGGGCTGAGTTTCGGGGGGGGGGCGGCTGAGTCTGAGTGAAAGAGGGTCTAGCCTAGCAAACCTTTTGTATCATTACCCCAATACCCTCATGCATATGGGATATATTGAGTATGGTTATCAGATCATGATATGAATAAACATAACAGTTTAAATAATGCACCAGTAAGGCCTTTTCGCGAACCACCATGAGAATTTCGGGGGGGGGGGGTGAAGCCCCCCCAAGCCCCCCCCCCCCCCCAGCTACATGCCTGGTTCAGGTCCAGGCTATTTGGCTGACCACATTCCCTTGTACGAACCTGCCCGGGCCTTGAGATTTTCAGGAGAGGCCTTTCTTTTGGTCCCACCTCCATCTCAAGCTCGTTTGGTGGGAACGAAACAGTGGGCCTTCCTTCTCAGTGGCTAAAACTCAACTTTGGAACTCCCTTCTTCCCAGGGAAGCCAGAATGGCCCCCTCCCTGCTGTCTTTCTAGCGGCAGGCTAAACCCTTTTTATTCAGGCAGGCTTTTAAAGATGAAGGTGTTTAAGATCTAGTCAGGGGTGCTGTGGTTTTAAACTGTTCGGATGGATTTTAACTGTGAATTTTCTTAGTGCTGTTTGTGTTTCATTCTATTTTAATGTTTGTATACCTGTATATTTTAAATTGTTTGCTTTTAATCTAAGCTGCTTTAGTCTCCTTGTGGAGACATAATAATAATAATAGTAATAATAATAATAATAATAATAATAAGGAAACAATAAAGATTGACAAAATCATGATCTGTCAACTGCAAAAGGCCACCTTACTTGGATCTGTGCACATCATTCAAAAATACATTACACAGTCCTAGACGTTTGGGAAGTGTTTGACTTGTGATTTTGTGATATGAAATCCGGCATATGAATCTCGTTTGCTGGGACATACTGTGTTTTTGTGTCATAATAATAATAATAATTATTATTATTATTACTATTATTATTATTATTTCTGTGGTATCCCATTACTTTTGGATCAGCCGTTATCAGGACCTCAAAATCGAACTGCAAAGGCTCTGGCATAAACCACAGCAGGTGGTCCCAGTGGTAATCAGCACACTGGGTGCCATGCCAAAAGATCTCAGCCGACATTTGGAAACAATAAACATTGACAATCTGTCAACTGCAAAAGGCCACCTTACTTGGATCTGCGCACATCATTCAAAAATGCACCACACAGTCCTAGATGCTTGGGAAGTGTTCGACTTGTGATTTTGTGATACGAAATTCAGCATATATATCTCGTTTGTTGTGACACAGTGTGTTTTTGTATCAGTAAAATAATAATAATAATAATAATAATAATAATAATAATAATAATAATGGGAGAGATTTCTGTTGGTGGTACTGAAATTAGTGTGCGTCTTACAATCAATGTTATCTTAGAATCAAAGAAATATGGTAGTTAATATCCCACTTAGCTATCCTCAGGAATTTGTTTATATATTTTGTAGTCATTTCTAAAAGAGGCCATTGCTAAATCGATTATCATTTTTAATTATATCACACCTTTCCCCCAAAACAGAGATTTAATTACTACAATATAGTATACACATACACACACACACAAACACATACTAACCATCAATGTTAAAACTGGACTGACTGCTTAGCAGTTTTAAAGCAAATAATAAAAGTCTTTTTAAAAAGGATACATTTAATATAGCACATGTGACATTTCCTCTTGTTGCCTTTTCTAGAACCCTTTGCAGAGGTTTTAATTTCTGGTTTGGGAATACTAAGACCATAATCTCACATTCAACCTAAACTACATCAGTCATTACAACTGCATATCTGAATCCATACTTCGTGGTATTCAAGCTTTGGAGAGAGAAAGGGGAAGCATTTCAGTTCTTTTTTTTTAAAAAATCTCTTTCCTCCCATACCAGCATTTGTTGCCTTGGTCTTCTTATATAAGCTGAAACTCTCAAAAAGAAACACAGAAATGCAGTTTTCAGCCTTTTTAATACCCCGAAGAGCACGAATCCCCATGGAGAAGCATAGTTCAGAGTTACAGCCAAGCCTGATTATCTGGAACTACAGAACACAGACTGGAATTACTTTGGATCCTGCAGGCTTTCAGAAAATCTTCTTTAGGGAAAAAAAATCAAAATTTCTTCTCTGGGGCATCTATGTGTATATCTAATGTCCCTTTTGCAAGCCTTTAGCAAACACATTACATGGCACTCTACCTACTTATTCCATAATAATGAACCTTATATAACAGAAGAGCTCTCCATAATTCTCTTTTTAAAAAGCTGAGCATGTTGGGGAGCTTGTTTTGTTTAGCAGGAGCTAACCCACTCCCGATGCCCAAACATCTGTTATGAGTGTGGCATTTGGAAAAGAAAAAAAAATACAGACACAAAAGGATAATACTGGACTGGTATGATTTAATACATTGCCTCTGGTCTTTGCAGTTCAGACAAAAGATTAAAGAGCTAATTATTTTTATTTCTGTATTTGCACAGGCAAAACAGAAAACAAAATACATGGCAGTTATTGGACTTAGTGGTGTTGTCTATTTGCAATCTTTGGAAAACATAAATCCTCACTCAGCCATGAAACCCAATGAGTGACCTTGGGCAAGTCATATTCTCTCAGTTTCAGATGAAGGTAAAGCCAAAGCTCTTCTGAAGAAATTTTGCATGGAAAACCTTCTGATAGGGTTGTCATAAGTTGAAGTCAACCTAAAGACACATAATATAAATATGTGATTTTGCTTGTTTAATTTTTTTATAGTGAAACAGTGCTATTTTCTGTTATGAAAAAATCATGAAAGGACAACAGTAATTCCTCTTTTTCTGTTTCCCTCATAACAGAAGGAACGATTCATGGGCAATTAGATGCTAATCACTTAGTGGAGCTGAACAGAAAATAATAAATTGGGATGAATCTATAAAAAGATGCTTTTATTTTAAGACCTGTTAGCTTTTAAAAGCCTCAAACTCTTTATCCTCACTGGCTAGATTGGTGTTGAAATTTTGTTTTGTTACAAAATATTTTTTTTTCATGTCAGGAGCGACTTGAGAAACTGCAAGTCGCTTCTGGTGTGAGAATTGGCTACCTGTAAGGACATTGCCCAGGGGACACCCGAATGTTTTTTTTTATGTTCTTACTATCTTCGTTGGAGGTGCTCCAGGTGGAAGACCACCTTCCACCTGGAAACCAATGCCTTCACTGCGGGAGAAGATGCAGATCAAGAATAGGGCTCCACGGTCACCTACGGACCCACCAGAACACTGATCCTGGAAGACTATCCTACTTTGCCAAAGAGGGATCGACTAAATAAGTAAGTAAAGTAAGTACTCATGTCCCCGCATGGGGAGCTAGAGCTGACAGAGGGAGCTCATCTGTGTTTTCTCTGTAGTCAAAACTCTGACCTGTTGGTCATCAGTCCTGCCAGTACAAGGGCTTAACCCACTGCGCTATCGGGGGCTCCATTACAAAACATTAATATGAACAGGTGTTAAGAAGCATGTATAGTAACAATAGAAAACAGAAAAATTGTGATAGCAAAAGGTTAGGATCTGAGTCAAAAAGTTCTCTGTGTGACTTTTATGGGTTTTCCATAACCTATTTACTGCTGTATGCATGCAAAGGATCACAGGTTGGTCTCAGATCCCTGACTGACAATCATAATAAATAATATTGAGCAAGATAGACTAGTGAGTTCTGTATCACACGAGGAGAGGACACTGGCATTGAATCAAGACTTTCACCTTTGGTAACCATTCCTATTGCATGATGCTGTATGCATCCCATTGCCAATCTATCTCCTCCCCAGAAAACCCATCAATCCCACCATGTTCCCACCATTTATCTTGGGCAATGGGTCTCCTCTGCTTTTGTCCTGGCACAGAAATTACACTCTCTCCCTTTCCCCTCACTATCCTGGGCCATTATTTTTTACAGCAATATTTGCCTTTAAAAATAACATCATTGAATTGTAAAAAGGCTAAACAATTTTTTAATAAATTACAAGACATTGGAAGAGAAGGAAGGCAAGGTAACAAGAGTATGCAAAAGTATGACTTGGGACCATGGGTCATTGAACTGGTGCAATTGTACAAATAAAGAGAGATACAATAACAGTGGTGTTCTTCGCAGTATATATTTGGTGCAAGTGACTGTGTGGTTGCCCTGGAACAGCGGGTGCATGCAGTAAAATCTCAATATAAGCCAGATTCATATGTTCAATATCATATAATTTATTCCACACTTTTTTTTCTCAAGAGAAGAATACATGGGATCTTGGTTACCTACACTCTGTAGTTGCTACTAGTCTGCATATCTCTATAAGAGTGCAAGAATGTCATGTATTCATATAAAACCTTAGCAACACCCTCTTTCCTCCTGAATCATTTAGTCCACAGCTGGTCTGTGTTTGTTCATCCTCCACTTTGTACTCTCCAGTTCTCTCTCTTGCGTCCATGTTTGTAAAGCACAGGTTTGTGGAGCCTTTGGTCATAAGAGGTTATGAAATCTTAACATTTCTTAGTAAGCTTACTTCCAATGCTCTTACCAAAGAAAACTAAGCCTTGTTTGTCTGCTAGGGCCCATATGTGGAGTGGGATAGTGTGACCTGGTTGTTGCTTGTGAGTACTTGCGGGGTACACTATTTTTTCTCACCTCCCCAGTGCAGCGGCCTGAGCCATGCATTAAAAGTCTATTGATGGCATAGAGTCATATGAGAAATGAAGGTCTGATACAGAAGGTCTGATACAGAACCAAAAGAGACATGCTTCAATATTTACTTTACATCTTTTCTTACAGTTCGTCTCAAAAAGACTACTGTGCAAAAAGTAAATGTTGAAATCTGAACCATCAATTCATCTTACAGTAAATTGGTTTTGACTGTGATGTGCTAAAAGGAAGTCTCTCATTAGGTTGTGGCTTGACATAATGTGACAGAGCATGACAAGCCCCAGAGTGAAGAAAAAAGCACAAGACATCTTAAGCAAAAGCATCAAGCATCAATAGACATCTTGGGGGGGAGGGGGGTTGTCTTGTTTGCATTTTCTTTGTTTGTTGCATTTGGCCTCCAATTAGTCTCAATGTTGTTTTCCAAGGTACTTCAAAGTAGGAAATCCTCAGTGGTACAGATTGTGTAAGCATGATTACAAGGGCAGACAATGTTTCTGTGAACAGTGGCTGAGATTTTACATAGTGTGGACAAAACATAAACCTCCACCAAGTTCCTGTCTTCCTCTACCTCTGTTCTTTACTTATGGTCCTGGAGTCCAGTCACCCATCTCATGGCCATTTCTTGACCAGGAAAGCTTTTGGCAAGGTTGTGGTCTTGCTGCTGGACATGGAGAAAGCCGACATTCTCCTGGGCCCCCTATCAACCCTTGAAGGACATCCAGGAGGAACAGAACAATGTTATAATCTGTCTGTCCTGTGGCCAGGGCGATGGCAGCTTACTCCTGGACCAATATGGTGCCTTGCAATGTCTACTTTTGTGTGCATCTAGATACAGAAACATAGCCTGACACTGCCTACGTTTCCCTCTCCATACTCTTCTGGTCACTAAACTTTCAGTTATGCCTGCATATGTCACCAAGATGATCCAAGCCAATAAATAGATAAAGCTGGAAGTGTTACCACCAATTCACATCCAAACCTCCATCCTCTCATCCAGTTCTCTTTGTACTTCTGGGCATACGTGCCTTTGGGCACATGGTCTTTATGTACATATGTCTTTCTCTACCTCTGGTCTTTACTTATGATCCTGGAGCCCAGTCACCCATCTCATGGCTATTTCTTGATCAGGGAAAGGTTGTGGCCCTGTTGCTGGACATGGACATAGTCTGCATTTAGTACTCACGCATATACTCATTTTATATTGTCCCTATCTCTGTCCACTATATTTTAAATGCCTCAGAATGAACTTGGGGAGGTTTAGAATAATAAACCATCTTAAAACGGTGTGCTCTGCCACCAATTTTTATTCTCTCTGGTTATCTACACACACAAAAAACACATAAATCCATACCCACTCTATTCTAGTGCTGTAAAAACACATGATGTACAGCTATTTTTACAATGAAATTGCCTTTCTAAAGGCTTTAATACATTTTTTAAAAAACTCATTTCTTGCTCCACGGTTTCCAGGAAATGAGTTGTTTTTGTGTCCATCTGCATCAGGATGTCATCAGGGTGAATGGGACACATTGGTGGGTGGCAAGCATTGTAATTTTGGAAATATGTGTAGATCAGTCCCACATCATTAAAAGGGGAAAAAATAAACTGTCTTTCTCCTGTGGAGCAAGGGAATTGCTGCTACCCTTGAGCAGAGAAAATGTGTGGCCATCAGTACAATGTCAGTGCAATGTATTATCAAAGGCTTTCATGGCCGGAATCTCTGGGTTGTTGTAAGTTTTTCGGCTGTTTGGCCTGAATGCTTCTGGAATGTGGCCATACAGCCCAAAAAACTTACAACAACCCAAAGGTCAGGGCAGTTTATTACAAGTAGGTGTAGGGTTAAAGGTGACGAAGGGGGATCTAGGGCAGCTCTGTGGCAGAATGTTTTGAATTGCAGCTGGATGATTTTGCTGGAATACACAACTTTTCATCTCACAATGGATTCGTATGGAAAAGGTTTATTTCTATAATGATTAACTGTATTCAAATAATAACTTTTGCATGTTGTTACCTGTCTGTTTTCAGTTATTTTAACTCACATTGGCATGTTTTCGAACTGCTAGGTTGGCAGAAGCTGGGGCTAACAGCGCGAGCTCATCCCACTCCCCAGATTCGAAATGCCAACCTTTTGGACAGCAAGTTCAACAGCTCAGCAGTTTAACCCAATACGCCACCAAAGGCTCCTTGCAACAGTTTATGTCTAAGTAAGCCATGGAATAAAGTTTGCGATGAGAAAGAATAGGATTCTGCTGTAGCCAGTTGTATTATTTGCTACAACAAACAAAACAAAACTGCAGTTGCTTCCAGAATCCCTTGCTAAACATGTGTGAAGAACAAAACAAAGAGGAAAAAGGGAGGCACAAGCCTACCTGCACAGCTCCCTCCAACATGTTCAAAAAGCAGGAATCTATAGGTATGGTTACCAAATGGAAACTACTAAAAGTGGAGACTGATGAAATAAAAAATATCCTTAAGCATATTTTTGAATAAAATTTTAAATATTTTCTAAGCGGTTTGAAATAATGTTATTCACTTATGCAAAGCTTACCTGACCTGGTTGCTGTATTTCACACAAGCATATTGTTAGTTTTGAATTACAACTTTGCTTAAGCATGTTGAATTCCTCTTCTTTTTTGTGTGATGTGGGACCCTATTTTTTTCTGTTATTTTTGGCTCTGGTACCAAATTTTTGTTGGTGTTGCAGGTTAAACCACTGAACGGCTGAACTTGTTGACTGGAAGGTCGGTGGCTCAAATCTGCGGGACGGGGTGAGCTCCTGTTGATAGCCCCAGTTTCTGCCAACTTAGCAGTTTGAAAAAATGCAAATGTGAATAGATAAATACCGTACTGGCAGGAAGGTAATCACACTCCATGCAGTCATGCCAGCCACATTACCTTGGAGGTGTCTATGGACAACGTTGGCTCTTCAGCTTAGAAATAGAGATCAACACTCCGCCCCCCCCCCCCCCGAGTCAAACACAACTAGACTTAATGTCAGGGAAAACCTTTATCTTTACCAATTTTTCTGTTAAAGAAATGTTGTCCAGGAGCATATCTACTTTATCAACTGTGGTATTTTCCTCCTCTCTTTATCGATAAACATATGTGGTATATTTGAAGAGCCTATGTTCTGTTTTAAGGAATCTTAAAAAAAATAGGTGACAACTTGGCTGCATATGTTCAGACATCTTGAAAGACAATTTTTCTTTAAGCTCAAAAAATCCTTGTCTGGCTGACTTAAACTGGTGCATTTAGACAGACTGGCGATAACTGAAAGAGAGGTCAAACTGGCACTCTCCACGAGCTTCTTAAATACTGAAAGCAGCCCTTGAAAATACAAGCCTTGGTCAAAATGTTGAAATGCCAGTTAATAAGAGTTCTTCTCATGCATCTCCTCTGGAAGCTGAATCCTAACTGCAAAGAAACTTATTTGGCTCTTCCACAATGCACAGTAGTGAGAGGAGCATCTAAGCCTCCGTTTGATGGATAAAAGAAATTAGTCTTTAGATGAACTTTAAACATTTATTTCAATAGCTGGGATTGGATAGAGGAGGATCTGGTTTTATCTCGGCATGAGCTTCAAGTCCCTTTAGGCAATAAGGCCTTGCATCACTAATACCAGCATGCACTAAAGAGAATCTCTGCATTTGGCAGCTGTGCCATCTGTGCCCATGGAGTTCATATTATGTCCTTTTATATTATCACAAGCAACATACAATAGAGGTCAGACCCATATTTCGTCTCCTGATAGAATTCACAGCTAGGACAGAGTTCCTGAACAAATCCATCTGGAATATTTGAAAGGGCACTAGAACTAAAATAACTTAGTATTTAGAACAGAAATCTTATTGTTAGTCTCCTGTAGAGTAGACCCATTGAATCAATAGGGATTTGGTTATTTAACACTTATGTTAATTCCACTTATTCTAATTTGTACCAAAATTTGGATTTTGCCTATATGTATGCATTAATTCCACCACTCAAATGATAAACACATATATTTTAAAATTACCTTTAAAAAAGGATAATAGATTATTTCTCTGATATAAAAACTGATTACAAATGAATAGTGTGTAGCAGACTATTTGGAATTTAAATATAATTGTTTATTATCATTCAATTAAGGAGATTGAAATATCATGGGTATTGGCTGTCTTTTAAGTCTTTTTCTTCAATATATCTTTTTCTCAATGGGTTGCTGTGAGTTTTCTGGGCTGCATGACCACGTTCCAGAAGCATTCTCTCCTGAGGTTTCACCCACATCTTTGGCAGGCATCCTCAGAGGTTGTGAGGTCTGTTGGAAACCAGGCAAGTGAAATTTATATATATATAAGCTATTTATCTTAGGTTACCTCACTTCTAGGGCTTTCCCCAGTTCCCAGTCCTCCCCCAAATCTTTTGTTCTTTCTCTAGGTTCCAATTGGTAACTTTCACACCCTTCACTGAAGCTCAGTTTCTAAAAGTTTTGACAATGATGAAGGTACTTAGAAATGAGGAGAAGACTGCAAGGCTGCATCCTATTGGGAGATGAATTCATGCTCCTTCACATTTGAATCCAGGGTAGCTGGTAATGAAGAAGTCTCCCCAGAGGTCTATGTGCATGTATCACTCTTAACTGGAGATGACATTCCTGAATATACACAGAAATATCATTGGCAACTAGGAAGCCTGAGATTGCCATCTCTTCTATATCTTTAGATGTTTCAGGAAGCCTGTTTCCATATCCAGCCAGAAGAAAGGTACACAAAGAGGGTCCTAAAATAGTTAAACGAGGAAGACTGAAATCAACCCTTCCAATTATGATATTTTTTTCCACCAAGAACTGGGACACTTTTGTTTCCATTCCTGTGCTTCTAGTTTTGTCCTTTCTCTTCAGCTAGGGTTGCCCCATTCTACATCTTCAGCACTGGGCATTAGGTTTACTTATTCTAAAGTATTCCAAGAATGCCGATGAATTTGCAATCCAATTATGCAAACAAGGCAGATACATTGTTCTATTTTGTCTCCCACTTTATTTCAAACATCAAACGATTTTAACAGTTACAACAGATTTTACAGCACCAGTATAGAGTCATGTTTAAAGTGCTGGAACAGGGAAATTCAAGTACAACTCTCTGGTACTTTGCAAGATTGCTGTGGAGATTAACAGGGAGATGGAGACCACATTAAGTGGACATGTACATTTTAAGTATACTGCAAGTATTATGAGCCCCTGGTGGTGCAGCAGGTTAAACCACTGAGCTGCTGAACTTGCTGACTGAAAGGTTGGTGGTTCGAATCTGGGGAGTGGGGTGAGCTCCAGCTGTTAGCCCCAGCTTCTGCCAACCTAGCAGTTTGAAAACATGCAAATGTGAGTAGATCAGTACGTACCACTCCAGTGGGAAGGTAACGGCACTCCATGCAGTCATGCTAGTCACATGACTTTGGAGGTGTCTATGAACAATGCCAGCTCTCTGGCTTAGAAATGAAGATGAGCACCACCCTGCAGATTCAGACACAATTAGACTTAAAGTTAAGGGAAAACATTTACCTTTACCTTCAAGTAATAGAACAATGACAAGAATATGAGCATATTATGATACACAGACACTTCTTGTGGTGTTTTCATCAGAGCTTACCTATTTTTCTCTCCTATCAATATTTCACTGATATCAAATTATCTGCTTTGATTATATGCATCTACACTGCCAGATATTCTGGGATAAACAGATAATATGGGATCAGATTCTGGGATATAGGGCAGTGTAAATCCAACCTGAGTTTCAATAGTAAATAGTGTACACATGCGGACATCTTTGGGTATATTTGAACTACACAATTTTAGCAATGTGATACCTCTTTAACAGCCATTGCCGAATCCTGAGATTTGTAGTTTATTGAGTGTTGTCTCTAATGTGCTTCTACTATAGCTCTGTAGCATGAAATTTCAAGTACCTTTCACGATACAGCAAACACCAGAATTCCAAATGATAGAACTACTAACAATTAAATGCTATATAACTGATATAATTGTCCTGTGTAGATGCACACTTTCCCCATTGCTGGTTCCTGATGTATTGGAAATAAATCATCCCCAAAGTAACAAATTTGTGCCTTTGTTGATAACTGCCATCATAATGACTGCATTTGTAGCTGTCATCTTAAAGAGTTGCCAAATCATAAAGAGTTGTCAATCATCTTAAAGAGTTGCCAAAGCAGTTCTTGGCTAAACTGTCTTCTTTATTCTGTGCAGCTGTTTTTTGAAACATCTGCATAGCAGATGGAAGCATTTCTAGTCCTGATTTGTTACGTATTGAAACAGAGTGGCAACTACTGAATCAAAAACGGCATAATACATATCCCTACTTTCCCCCTCTTGGTCTCCTACTTTCCCTCTTTGTTTTTTTGTTTGTTAGCTGCGAAAGTAGCTTACTCTTAATTAAGGGAAGATAGAATAAGCAGAATCATGTTTGTCCTTGTAGGTGCAAGTAAAAGCCTCTTAATAACTTTTGCCATCTTAACAATACTCTCATGTTGCTGAGCTACAAGTGCCCCAGTTTTCATTTGTGAAAAGCTGAAAGGTATGATAGTACTGTTTTCCTTTTTGTGATCTAGTTTTCTTATCCTGAGTACAACCGCTCCTCCACATTTGAGGTTTTGTTTTTTTTCTGGATTTGATTATTGACAGATTTCAAAAAATAGATATTCTAAGTCCTCCCGTGTGAATCTGTAGTCAATTTCCTTCAGACATGCTAGAGGACCTAAAGATTTCTAGAGATAATTTGAAAATTAATTGTGTCAATTGCTTTTCTTCAATAACTGGAACTTTTGCAATGAGGACTCTCTCAAATACTATTGAAATGGTGAGTGGATGCTCTCATACAGTGCCTTTTCAGAAACATGTTGCCATGGTGTTCAATTACAACACAGTTCAAAAAGGGACAATAAAAAGAGTGTTTTTACTGAACCCAAACAAAAAATGCAATATGCTGTGTATTTTGTAAGCTTTCAAATTACACAAATTTTGTCTTTTTTCCCCCCAAACCAAAACTGCAAAAGAGGGGAAAGGGAAGAATGATTTGTGTAGCCTTTGGAAAGCCATTTTCAGAAAGAATAAACATAATGACACACTGCAGCTTTTTATACCTGAGCCAGCTATGAATGGCTATAGCATGTCATTAAAGCCATGCCTCTGAAAAAGCGAATTCACAAGTTCTGTACTTCATTTCTTTTTCAAAGTTATACCAAATTCTGGTATTTTTCCCTTTAGAGTTTGGTTCAAGAACATCCACCAATGGATTCCAAAATTGGTGTATGCCCCAGTCTCATTAAATATAATTGTGTCCCTTATATCAAATGGCTAACTCTAGGTCTGTTTTTTTTTTTTTTGCAGTTTTGACAAATATTTTCAAATCATAGGTGGTTGAATTCATTCATACATAATCTGTGGATGAAGAAAGCTGCTGTAATCAACCAACCTGAGTAGAGCATGTGTTGGGGACAGGGTTGCCATATTGCCTGCATAAACTGGCTTTTCTCCTGAATCTAGACATTCCATCTCATGCCTGTTTGGATCATAGTTCATTCTGGATGCCAGATTTTTTCTTCCTCAGATATAGATAAAAAGAGTGAAAAAGCAAAGGAGGGATGCACTTTGAAGAGGTGAGGCGTGGTAAGGAAGATATGTAGTGGTGGAAGAAGTAGGCAACATGGAAGGATGAAAAGTGCAAGTGGCAGAAGGCAAGAAGCAGAGAGGGAATGCACTATGAAAGTTTGATAAAAAAAAGTTGGGAAGAAGTAGGATTGACCAGAGAGGGAATAAGTGAAAGAATGAAAAAGCAAGAGGGGAATGTGAGTTTTGTCGCCAGACTTGAAGGACCAGGAGGATGAGTGGAAACATTACAAGGACACAATGTGAAGGGGGAAAAAGATGGAGGGATGGGAAAACAAACTGGAGTGCAAGAAGGCAGGGAGAGGTGCAAGGTGATGAAACAAGGAGAGTAGGAGAGACATGAGATTAAGTGGTATGCAAGGGAGGAAATGTGTCACAGAATAAGAGAAGGAATTGAGGGGGTAGGAGATTCAATAGCAGGATGCAAATGCATGAGGTGAGTCCAGGGAGGGAGGAGAAAAGTAGTAGGATGAGTGAGGAGAACAGATAGTAGGCAAGGTAACAGAAGGGGTCCCCCAGGTTCATTCCTCTAATGATGTCCTTCCTGAGGAATCCACATCATGTTAATTCTCTAAGGAAACAGGAGGCGGGAAAAGGCAAGAAGAGATGGTAGGCAGAAGTTTATTAAAGTAGATGCTTGTTGGGAATTTTCAGATTTTTTGGAAATGAATCCAAAAAATTATAAGGAAAACATTAAGTCTTTTTTAAAAGACTAATTCCACATGTATTTATCTTGTGAGTATGGTATCAGTGTTCAAAGTTCTCAATTAATTCAATTATGCATCAGAGAAGAATACTCTTGTATTTACCAATGAAAAACTTATCAGAAAAAAAAGCAAAAAAAAAAAAAAAAAAGCAGCTCCAAAGGTGAGGATGGAGAAGAACAAGGATACTGCATTGAAAGTATTTTGATTTTTTGCCTTACACCAAGGGATACCTTATTTTTCATGGGAGAGGCTGTGTTTTTACAGCAAAAAAGGTGGTCCTTATTTACACAAGAGTATCCACCCCTTAAAACTTATAAGTTTTATTTGGCTTTTGCAGTTTGGAGCCCTCTTCATTAGCAGTATAGGGTGTTATCTCAGTTGGAGATATCTGCACTTTTGGGGGTGCCTTCCAGTCACCTGCTGATTTATGGCTAATCCATACGTTTCAAATGGGTTCTTAGGCAAATGATGGAAGGATGTAATTAGTGAAGGGAAAGAAAATGGAAATAGGAAAAGAACAAACATTTAGTTTTACCTTAAGTATCATTACCAAAATATTTATAGATGGAGGGAGAAAATTAGGGAACAGGACAGTCCATTAGAGAAGGTGATTAGGAAATGTTTGAGAGAGGAGAAAAAAGTGGCAGGAGACATGTATGAACAAATTATAAGGGTAAAAGAAGAAATAAAGATGAAATATTTCAAACACGGAGAATGGACATAGAAATTGAGAGGGAAGACATCCAAATGGAAATAAGTACTATAGCAAAGGAAAAAATATATATAATGTACAGTACTTAGGGAAGCAAGAAGGAAGATGTAGTAAAAATGGTACAGGACTCCAGCCCAACTTTCATGTTTTTAACCAGAGGTAAAGGACATGTGTTGGCATGGTTGTAAACAAAGAGGTGTGTTTAATCACATGATATGGGAATGTGACAGAGTACAGGAGTATTGGAGAATGACTGAAGGAGAAATTAATAGAATGTTATATCTTCAAATCATAATAGTCAAGGATACCAGGAGTGTTTAATGTGCAAAAGGAAAGAGTGGTTGACAAATTAATAGTGTGTGTTCAAATTGTTTTAGTGAGGGGATGGAAAGATAAAACAAAATGGACTCTGACAAACTGGTATAATTATATAGTAAATATGTTAAATGTGGAAATAACAAATTCTAAATTGAACAATATAAACAAAATAGAAAATGTTATAATAATTAAGAACATGTTGGATTCAGTTAGGAATTATTTAGAGAATGTATTAAGGTGTGGAGTGGAAAAATTGAGACTAAGACTGATATTTCAAATGTAATTTCTGTAGTTTATTGTATAAATTGTATGTCGGTGGACAGGGGTAGAGGGTGGAAGTGGGATAAACACACACACACACACACACAGTAAAGTAGCATTACCAAGCAAATACAGGCAATCCCCATGTTATGAACTAGATATGTTCTGGTGGTTTGTTCTTAAACTGAATTTGTTTGTAAGTTGGAACAGGTACAGTTTAAGGTGTTACTCCAGCCATACACACACACACACACAAGCTTTGGATAGCATATGGAAAGCAAACCCATGTGGTTTGTTTTGCTGTTTGTGCCCCTGTTTAGAAGATTTCCCCTCTCTGTCTCTGTGATCATTGGATTTTGAAAAAAAATGGCTTGTTGTGGAAAGAAGGATTGGTGTGAAAGCTTCAGTGGAAACACCTTTTCTCCACGATAACTCATCCAGGAGTGAAATTCCCTTCCTAAGGGTAGATTTCTCTCACTTCCTGTTGTCTCACCCACGTTTGTAACTATGAGTCATTTGTAAATCTGATTCTTGTGACTTGGGAACTGCCTCTAGTTCTGTTAAAAATAACACCACTTACTAGCCATTTTTAAAATGAATATTCTAATTGTCAACAGTGTTTCAATCATATGTAGCTTCTTCTAACTAGGCCATGTTTTGCATAAAAGACTTCAAGTACTATATTGCCAACGGTTTGATCTAAACGCCGAAGAGTCTTTGTTTACTATGCTTGTTGTGGTTGGAAACAGAGAAGGCAATAATTAAAAATGTAAGTGGTGAAACCCAAACTGAATCCATAACTCCCTGCTTATAAAAAAATCTTTCGAACCACTTTACTTTTGACATGCATATTTCAATAGCCCAGCTCCCCCCCCCCATTAGTACCATTGATTCCCATTGATTTCAGACAGTTTAAGATTCTCACTACATAGAGTTGGGCATTGTTATTTTGAGCTCTTGTAAGTTTGATAAAACATTTTTACAGTAATTTTCCTTTCTGCTTATTTTGTGGGCAAGAACCCTTAGGGAACATGGTCTCCCACTGTGTGGTACAATTTTGTGAACTCTCCAGGTTTTGGTTAGTTTGCTTTTACAATCTGAAATAGTGAAATCTTCTTTCAATCATTTCCCACTGTGTTAAGAGATTACAGCTGAATGCTGCATTTCGAAAAAAGGGGGCAGAAAGAGTGTTAACTCAGTGGTCACTGTGATAAATGTACTTCTGATGTCATTGTACTTACTGGAGGTCTACCACATCATTTAGTCACAACTTTTATCTGCACCTTAGGTTTTTCTTGGTATTTTATCATGGCCTTAATAAAATTACTTTTTCTTGAATGAAACTCCTAGAACCATCAAATGAGCAATGGGCCGACTGGCTGGGGAAAGGGGAATTCTGGTAGTTCAACAGAAGTCATGTTTCAGAGCTCTGCCAAGAACATTTTAGTAGGGGAGCTTTATAAAACTTTGCTGTTGCTCTTAAGTCTAGATGCACTTAAGATATGTACTGATTTAGACGAGGCATCCTCAAACCCTCCAGCTGTTTGGGCCTCCAACTCCCAGAATTCCTGACCATTGAACAAGCTGGCTAGGGCTTCTGAGAGTTTGAAGCCCAAACAACTGAAGGGCCACAGTTTGAGGGTGCCTGGTCTAGACTATTTGGCTGGGACTGAAAAAAAAATCTGAATTCCAGTCACCAATTAACCACAAATCTCTCCAAGTCACCTTGGGTATATCACTCTTCCCCAACCCAACCTACATCACAGGGCTGCTGGGAGGATAAAGTTAGCAGAAAGTGAAGGAAATACGGCTATTGCAACTCTACAGAAAGCTCTAGTTCAAAAAGTACAATTTCCAACTCAGGGCCCTTCCAAACAGGCCCTGTATCCCAGGATTTGATACCAGGTTTCTGTTTATCCCAGATTATCTGGCAGTGGGGACTCATATAATTGAATTTAAAGCAGAAAACCTGAGATCAGATCCTGGGATATAGGTCCTGTCTGGAAGGGCCCTTAGATACTATAATAAGGTGGACTTGAATGCACAAGACTTAATTACAATTTTAGTATTATGTATGGTCCAATTAACAAATACTACACAATTCTTTCTATTGCATGATCTATGAGAACTGAAGTAAAGATCAATCTCTTCTGCTGTTGCCTTGTAACAAGTTGTATCCAAGTTCAACTACACTTCAAGGGTTTAGTCAGCAGCAATGACACATAGTTAAATGATAAACCTGGCCGGAGAACTGCCAGGGGCTGTTGCATTTGACAGCATCATAAGATGGAGACAATGGTGGTTGTGAGTTCCATGCTAATGGGATAATCCTTTCTGGATTTTAGTGTGGACTTTAAAGTATCTCCCCCAAGGTAATACTTTCCCCAAATAGGATTAGTACCTTGGAGAGCTCATTTAAAGCTCAGACTGAAATCTGATTTGATTCACTGCCCCTTAGGGCCCTTCCGCATTGCCATATAACCCTAAATATTAACTGAGATAATCCACAATATCTGCGTTGAACTAGATTATCTGAGTCCACATTGCCAGATAACCCAGTTCAATGTGGATTTGATACAGCTGTGTGGAAAGGGCCTTAGTGGTTTCTAGGACCCTGAAACCAGAGTTTGAGTCCTACTCACCCATACAATGCCATTATACAATTAACAACAAAGACAGGCAGTACATAGAAGCAAGGCTTCCCTCCTTTTCATCTCCAGCATCTGGAGGCTGTGCTCAACTCAACCATGAGGAGGTGCTGTTGTTCCATTTTTTCATGCTGAGGAGCCTGTTGTCCATGGACGCCTTCCTGGTCAAATTGTCAGCATGTCTTCAGAGGCACCTTTTACACCCCCCATCCCGCTCCAAAGTGGTACCTATTTATCTACTCACATTGCTGTTTTCTAACTGCTAGGTAAGCAGAAGCTATGGCTGAAGGTGGGAACTCATCCCGACCCGCAACTTGAACTGCCAACCTTCCTGTCGGCAAGATTTTTAGCTGGCGGTTTAACCCACTGTGATAACCTCAGCCTCATATGAAACTTATCATGTTGGGAAGGTTATCATGTTTCAGACAGACCTACCATATGATCCCAGTTTCTGAAATAAAGAGGGGTGAATCTCTGTAAATGCTTTTGATCATTTTAACAAATACATTATTCAGAGTTCTTTCTCATAGACTGCTACCCTCCTGAGACCTATTTAACTCAGGGGATTAATTAGTGAGTAGACATAGGTAACATTATTCTAGTAATTTATCATGCGCTAATTTGGACTAATATGTTGCCTTTTGGGGAAAAACAGAAGCATTGGTGAACTATGCCTGAAGTTAATCCCATTATAAATCCTCAGCCATTCCATCACCATAGTTTTATTAGACTGCCTATTTATTTATTTATTTATTTATGACATTTATATTCCGCCCTTCTCACCTCAAAGGGGACTCAGTCTTCCCGAAGAACTGTCTAATTTGGTATCTATAGAATCACAATTTGAACATAACCCAATAGCATTATTTTATTATCTTACTACATTGTTTTCCAATGGGCCAGCAATAAAACACAAACAAAATATTAGTTAAATTGTGAAAAAGAATGTGTTTTGCTATTTTTAAAAGGAAAAAAAATCATACACATTTCTCTTTATATATAAAATATCTGCTTCTATGTATTTCAAATCAAGTTTTTATTTGTTTCCATGTTTTTTGATAAGCTTTTAGCAAATAGTCATAATTGCTCCATAGGCCAACAGATATCAAGAATACAAGCCAACGTGGTTCCTGTTGATTGGATGGCAATGTCAGCACAGTTGTGATAAAATGGTCAATAGTTTCATGCTGATACTGTGCTTGAGGCACAAAAACCATTTGCATGTCTCACTGTAGGATTAATATCATGGTGTTTCAATATCGGATATCTATCCAAAATGTTTCCAGATATCAGTGCGACACAGATATACATCTATATATAAATGTAGCTGTTTTTATGATTAAAAAAATAAACAAGTTGTACAGATTCAAAAATAGCGAATGTACTGGTGGGGAGTCAAACTGATTAAGGAAAACAGATTAAAGTAATGTCTGTTGCCTTTTAAAAAAGAAACCAAGCTAAATCTTATTGGTGCTGGATTTACAGCATCACCAGGATTCCAATCATAGTAAAGGTAAAGGTTTTCCCCTAACATTAAGTCCAGTCGTATCCAACTCTGGGGGTGGTGCTCATCTCCATTTCTAAGCTGAAGAGCCGGCATTGTCCATAGAAACCTCCAATGTGGCCAGCATGGAACAGTACCTATTTATCTACTCACATTTGCATGTTTTTGAATTGCTAGGTAGGCAGAAGCTGGGGCTAACAGTGGGAGCTCACCCTGCTCCTTGGATTCGAACCTGTGACCTTTCTGTCAACAAGTTTAGCAGTTCAGCGGTTTAACCCACTGTGCCACCAGAGGCTCTGATTCATTCATAATTGCCCCATTTTAAAAGTTTACTTTGCTTCCTCTACATTTGTCTCTTATTTATTTAATATCCTGCCATTATTTAATATCCTGCAGAATAACTTAAGTCGTTTTCTAATGACTGCATTACAAAACAGATATGTAAATTAACAACAATTTTGGATGAGGTAGAAGACTGCTGGAATCCTCTACCATGGTCTTCCTTATGTAACTTCACATATACTTAACTATGTAGCAAAGGTGCTAATGACCTGTTAGTGGGGCCACATAATTCTCACCTGCATTTTTCATGCTCTTCTATCCTATTCTATCCTGTGTTGATTGTTTTTATGATGCAGGCATCAAATTGTGCCTTGCTTTTGTAAGCCGCCCTGAGTCCCCTTCGGGGTGAGAAGGGCGGGCTAAAAGAACCCCAAATAAATAAATAAATAAATAAATAAATAAAATACCTGTTCTTAGCTGAATTTTATTAAATTTTATTAAACAAGATATTAGAGAGAGAAAACTTGGTTTCAAGGTCCAGGTTTTGACCTTCAAAGCCTTAACGGTTCAGGTCCAACTTACTTATCTGACCACATCTCTTTATACCAACCTGCCAGAACCCTAAGACCACCAGGAGAGACCCTACTCTCTCTTCCACCATCATCCCAAGTATGGCTGGCAGGGACGAGAAAGAGGGCTTTCCACGGCTCTGTTCAAGCAACAGCTAAAAACTATCTTATTCAAGTAAGTCTTCAGTGATTAAACCTCACACTGATGAGATGAGAAAGCTTAAGGGTGGCTAAGTGCAATAAGATATAACAGCACAACAAAGTAATGTATATTGTTTTTAATGCTTATTTATGTACTATGCAATTGTTTACAATGCTTATTTATTTATATGTTGTCAATGGTTGATTTCGTATTGTATTTTAAAATGTTGGAAGCTGTTTTCAGTCCCCCACCATGGGAAAAAATAAATAAAGATTATTATTATTTGAAACACAAGAAGATTAGTACTTACTTTACTTACTTAGGCGATCCCTCGTAGTCCGAGGATGATGGTCCTCCAAGCATAGTATCCTGGCGGTGGGTCCGTATGTGACCATGGAGCTCTATTCTTGATCTGCATCTTCTCCCACAGTGAGGGCATCCATTTCCAGGTGGAAGGCAGTCCCGGTCGGGGTTGGCTTGACATGCCTACCCTCCATTCGTGCCTCTTCAAATTCTGCGACACTGCTGGTCACAGCTGACCTCCAAGTGGAGTGCCCAAGGGCCAGGGCTTCCCAGTTCTCAGTGTCTATAGCAGAGTTTTTAAGGTTGGCTTTGAGCCCATCTTTAAATCTTTTTTCCTTTCCTCCAACATTTCGTTTTCCATTCTTGAGTTCGGGATAGAGCAACTGCTTTGGGAGACGATGGTTGGGCATCTGGACAACATGGCCAGTCCAGCAGAGTTGATGGTGGAGGACCATCACTTCAATGCTGGTGGTCTTTGCTTCTTCCAGCATGCTGACATTTGTAAACAGCAAACTAGTACAGATTAGTACACAGCAAACAAGATGACTATGCTGGTTGTTGTATTGGATCACACATTGGACACTTCCCAAGTGTCTAGGACTATGTGATGTATCGGTGAATAATGTGTGCAGATCCGAGTAGGGTGGCCTTTGCAGCTGACAGATGGTAATTTTGTCAACGCCAATTGTATTTAAGTGCAGGCCAAGGTCTTTAGGCACTGCACCCAGTGTGCCGATCACCATAGGGACCACCTTGACTGGCTTGTACCAGAGTCTTTGCAGTTCGATCTTTAAATCCTCATATTGTGTCAGCTTTTCCATTTGTTTCTCTTCAATCCTGCTGTCACCCGGGATTGCAACATCAACAATCCATTCTTGTTTTTTTTTTTAACACGATCGTGAGGTCAGGAGTATTGTACTCCAAAACTTTGTCAGTCTGAATTCGGAATTCCCAGAGTAGCTTGATGTGTTCATTTTCTTTAATTTTTTCAGGCTTGTGATCCCACCAGTTCTTTGTCGCAGTTAGATATAGATTTGCTTTTTTCCTCCCATTAGACTGCCACTGAACACATCATTCTGACTCCACATTGAGATAAAAGCACCTCACATTAAAGGCTGACATCTCCCTCAAGCATTAATGTTTTCTCCAAAGTAAATTAATATCTTTAAAAAAAAATTAATTGATTTTACTTCTAAGCCTTGTGGATATTTTTATTGTGCTGGCCACTGACTCACCACCTTCTTAAGAATGCTACCTTCCTAGACCTGCACTTAAATAATTTCAATGCCACTCGGGACAACAAACAGGCCATTCTGTCAGCAGAAACATCAAATGATGCTGAAAAATCAGAGGCGTAAGGCAGCTGTAACCAAAAGGTGTTTTTACACACTTACATGCACAGACAACCAGACATTGACCCAGAAGAAGAAAAGACAGCTGCCTTGAGCATTTTATTGTATTAAGTTCAGTAAGCATGACAGACAGATAAATCTGAGACATTACTTACAGTATGTGTACATGCAGAGTTTTCATAAGACCTATTAGGATTATAGCTCTGGGAGAGCTGTCTATTGCTTTGTCTCTAAGATATAATATACTTTGCAAATTGTGTCTATTTCTGTTTATAAATGAACATATAATGAAAAATGAAAGATTATCTAAAACACATTTGGGAAAGTAGGGTTTTTATTCTTATGACAATGGGGATTTGCAAATCATGTCTCAACTATAAGTAGGAAAATCAGTGAAAAATGCAAGTATACCAAGTATGTTTTTACACTGATAACATTCACTAACTCAGTGACTTCTTGTTTTGAAAATCTCTCCAGTTTCAGTACCATAAATATATGTCTGATATATGATTGCCTTAATCTCAAGGTTAATATGCTTTCAGGCAGTCCGTATTTGTTATTGTGTACTCTACTTGTTAAATTCAAAAAAAAATCACTGATTTTCTTCCTTATAGTTGCAAATAAATTACAACTTGACTTGATGTCATAGAACCACATAGTTGGATGAAGGCTCATGGGGTATACATGGCTCAGCAGAACTGCATGGGAAAAAAAACCTTGGGATTATTGTTGATAATAAATTGAATATGAAGCAGCTGTGTGATGCAGCAGCAAAGAGTGTTATGTTAGCCTGCATTAATAGAAGCTTAATTTCCAAGCTGAATGAAGTAATAGTCCCACTTTATTCTGTGCTGGTCAGACTTTCCTGGGGTACTTTGTTCAGTTCTGGGCAACAGGTTTTAAGAAAATCTGTGCCTTTGGTTTTTGTGGCCAAAATGTAGAAGTTTGCATTTATCTCTGTTGAATTTCATTTTATTTGAATTCTGTTCCAGATGTGTTAGTTGCCTCTCTCAGGTTTGTATCATCTACAAATAATTCACCATTTCAAGTCACTGATAAACATCTTATCAATACTGATTTGAAGTCTGGATCCCTTGCAGCTGATGTCTGGATGAACACAGTCCTCTTTTTGGGAAAAAAAAAACTTAAGTGAAATAGGTATTGAGCAGTTTTGTCTTTTTTGTTGTTATTTGTTAAGCATTTTACCATCCTTACTAAGCAGCAGTGCCACCATTTCCTTTGTTGCTCTCTTACTTCGTACATAATTGGAAAAAAAAATCCCTTCTTGTTTGCCCCGGTCTTCTATCCAGTCATAACTTATTTTGAGATTTAGCTTTGCTTATACTATTCCTGAATGCTTGAGCTACACATTTTCATTCTCAGGCATTTGCCAGTCTTTCCATTCTTTATACATGCTCTTTGGGTTTACTGTACGGCCACTTAGGTTCTTCAGATTTTTCCCATTTTCTACTTTCACAGAATTGCTTGTGATCATGCTTTTAGCAACTCCTTCAAGAAATCCCACCCATGTCTTTTTCCTTTAGCATCTCTTGTGATGGGAGTATATTCAGTATTTCCCTAAGCTTGGTAAAAGCTTTCCTGAAACCCAAGATTTCTGTTTGACCATGGACCCTTCCAGACAGCGTCAAAATGCGGGACAAATAAGTGGGGCAAAAAATCATGGTACCTTGAGGAGAGTCCAGACATGAAGCTGTCAGTTGTAGAAAATTCTCTGCTGGAATCCTGACAGGTTCAGTTGTAATGGATTTTACAAATCCACAAGATGGATGGGGGACATCTGGTGGGAAGTTTACTTTTATTTATTTTTATTGACTCTCTGAGATGTGCTGGACCCCATAAACGCTGATGCAGATATCCGAATGTGCACACAAGCAGATTTCTTGTCATCTCTCCTCACCCCTCCTGCTGTATTTACTTTTCCCCTCATGAACCCTGTTTCCCTTTGGGGTCACTTGCCTCCCATTCCAGTGCTCACTATATACATTCAAGCTCTGTTTAATTTCATAAACATCAGACTGAAGGAATGGTTGTCAGGGGTGCTTTGAATACAATATTCCTGCTTCTTGGCAGGGGATTGGACTGGATGGCTCATGAGGTCTCTTCCAACTCTATGATTCTATAATTCTATGAGTTATGGGAATTGCTTTCCAATTATGCTTCCATTTAACCATGTGTCTGTCCATGGCTCCATTTATTTCCAGTCCTTCTAAACTGTTTCGGGATTTTGAAATGCGGACATGTGCTGGATCTGTCCACACCAGCATATCATTGAGTGCAGGTATATACAGTCATGTAAATATACACATTTTCTGGCCAAAATTGGGTTTTAAGTGCTCCTTTTGGTTGTGTACTCCTCTTCTTCTGAGGAGGAGGTAGAACAGGAGGCTGAAGATGTAGGAGTTGGGAATTTGGGGCCAAGTGTTGAAGAACTTTATTTTTCTACCCCGCTTCCATATCCCCAAGGGGACTTGGGGCGGCTTACATAGGGCCAAGCCCAAGGCAACATACAATTAAAAACAGAACAATAGCATATTAAAATAGCATAAAAACAGCATAAACAATAATAAGCAAGCATCAAAAGCAACAACAGGCTCATTTACAGAGTGGAGGGAGGGGGCCAAACTAGTTAAAGGATAAGGTGGTCAATGCGGTGGATAGAAATGTATAGTGGCATGGGAATAAAAGCATAGAAATAGAGCAATTATCAGGATCAATTCAGCTTAACTTAATAATGTAGTAATGAAATATAGGAATTTGGAGGAGGAAGAAGAGGGTGAGGAAAACATACTGTCGTTTCCTATGTTTCAGGAACGCCAAAGGTGAAAGAATCATAGAATCATAGAAGGTCAGCTAGAATTGCTGCAAGGAGGCTGAACAATCAAACCTTGCCATATGAATGCCTGTGCAGGGAGCTGAGGGATATAAATCAGCAGTAAAGCAAGTGGTCAATGCTGGCAGCAACTATTCTACTTAGTCCTTCTCTGCTCCGGTTTCTTTGCTTGCAGTTCCAGCATCTGTGAAATGCCTTGCAAAGACTTTTTGCAAAAGATCCTTGTTTCATGTCTAATGTAAGACTTTTGCTTTACTTTGGGGATTTGCCTTCTGTTCCTTTGCTTCTGTTTGTTATTATCATTTTGCCGAAGTAAAGCTTTTTGGTTGCTTTAACCTTGTTGTAAGGCTGTTTCTGGGGCAAAACAGGGCACTTTTTAACACACATTTTTGGCCATTAATGAAATTCAGTGCACATTTTTGGCAAAAGTTATTTAGCCACTCCCCTTTTATCCTGATTCCTTCTGCATATTAAGGCCTGTGTAGAAGGGCCCCATATCTCCTTTGGCCTACTCCACATTCATAAATTCTAGTGTTACATGGTCACTTTCCCCAAAAGTAACAACTGTGTCAAATTTACTGACATTTTCTCTGTTGGTTATCAAGATCAAGACTCATTAAGACTCAATGCTATAGAATTGTAGCAGTTATAATTTTATGAGCTCTTTAGCCTTCTCTGATAAAGAGTGTTCACCAAACTATTAGTGCCTGCTCTGAGGCATTCTTGACTCTTTAGTATTAAGCATTGTTGCACTTTCAACAAGAATAAACATCTTGACATTTGTAAACGAATACAAAGATCTGCCAGACTGTCAACAGAAGGGGAGGTATCAGAAACAACAGCTGATGATAAGTTGAACATCCTCGCCTTTGGCAAAATAACACCATTCTCTTGGGAGTTTGTGGTTCAAACATGTCTACTTCTAGGTCTACAAATCTTATCTGAATTTGATTGAAAACTTCCTGGGGGAGATTCCACTCCCCTGGTTTGATTAGATATCTTCTGAGATAATCGGCATGTCTGTTGGAAATGCCCTCCAGATATTGTGCCACAACAGATTTCATTGTGGCTTTGACCCATCTGGGAAAAAATGACTAATTTCCCTTCATAGTGAAAGGGACCTTGAAACCCTTTGCTCTGAAATGCACAATTTCACAGTTATATTGTCTGTTCTGATTAAAACATGCTTTAGAGGAAGTTGCTGCTGCTCAGAATTTCAGACAACTGACCTTGCACCAACTGATCCAAGAAATTAAGAGCACTTGATGAGCCAACCTGGACACAGCATATTATTTGAGAACACAGAAATGCTGGACCACTCTAACAATCACTATGTCAGACAACACAGAGAAGTCATTGAAACCCACGAGCATGTGGACAATTTCAACAGAAAGGAGGAAACTATAAAAATGAACAAAATCTGGCTACCAGTATTAAAAAAAAAGCCTCTAAAATCAGGACAGTAAATAAAGAATAACACTCTGAAAACAGGGGAATTCCAGACATGAAACAATCAGGGCCAGCTAAGACCTCCCAACAAAGGATTCCCCCTGGCAGCAATCATGTAAGGCTTTGCAATGCTAATCAAGGTGATTAATTGCAACATTCACACCTGTCTCCAACAGTCAAGAGTTCTTTCTCCCATCCAGGAACTTCAACAAATATATAAACCTCTCTTGTCTAGTTTCCAATCTACGTACCTCTCAACCTCTGAGGATGCCGGCCATAGATGTGGGTGAAACATCAGGAGAGAATGCTTCTGGAACATGGCCATACAGTCCGGAAAACTCACAGTGACCCAGTGATCCAAGAAATGTCTACCCAAACTAACTAAATTATACCTCTCACAAATAACTTTTCTGCTGAGTTCTGTAAAAGGTGCTTCCTGTCTAAATTTGTATGGAGAGACGACCATGTGAAAACAAATTTGGAACACTTTAGCAATTCAAAAAATGGCTTACATTAGCACCCTAAAAGGTGGGAGTTGCATTCAAATTTTCTGCTTCTTCGTGGCTCCAATCTGACTGAAGGAGCTATTCGTTGTTTTTGTGATGTTAAAGACATGTTTTCAAGCGGAAAACACTACTGAATACTTGATGAAATTTCCCCTTCTACGCCACCATTAAAGGGACAAGAGCCCTGTCCCATGTTTTACCCAGAATCCATAATTGATGGAAATGTGTATTTTTTTCTTGAAGAAGAAAAGTTTGCTTTACAGTATTAGCTTTACTTTGACAGCTTTTTTTCTACCTCAATGGATGAACATGTATCCAAGAGTACAGGCATAGACGATGGACTCTTTCCTACCACACAGTCATGGCACTCTGATTCCACTTTAAAGGCAAGATATGATCAAGTGTTATGCACTAAATTAATTTGCCTGAGAATTTTAAGTTAGTCCTCCTTAAACTGCAAATCCAGGATTCCACTGGACATTGCCATAGTATCATACCACTGTAATTGTTTCATGTGAAAGGCCCAATGGATTTTGTGCCATCCTGTTTGTATTCACTCAGAAGGAATTCATTCATTGTGACTTTGTTCTGTGCAAGACAGGTGAGCAACTACAGCCCTACAGATGTTTTTGGCTTTTCACTCTTTTCAGATCCTGACAGGGTAGTGAGGGATCATAGGAACCAAAATCCAAAAACAACTAAAGCAATACAGTTTCCCACTGGGATAGAACTGAAGCTTGAATGACTGAGGAGGATTTTAGGAACATTTTTGGACTCTTTCTATAATTCTAAAAGTGAAGTAGTTATCATATCTGGTCTGATAATTGTTGCTCCATACTGGCCTTGCATACAATATCTTCATCTGTGCTCAATGGGTGGCGCAATGGGTTAAACCCTTGTGCTGGCAGGATTGAAGACCGACAGGTTGGAGGTTCGAATCCAGGAAGAGCGCGGATGAGCTCCCTCTGTCAGCTCCAGTTCCCCATGCGGGGACATGAGAGAAGCCTCCTCCTACAAGGATGGTAAAACATCAAAACATCCGAGCTTCCCTTGGGCCATATCCTTGCAGACGGCCAATTCTCTCCCACCAGAAGGAACTTGCAGTTTCTCAAGTTGCTCCTGACATGGAAAAAAAAATCTGTGCTCAACCTCTGTTATTACCTCTTACCTTTTTACTGTTTCCTTTCTCTATCTCTTCTATTTCCCTTCAGTTTGCAGCAATCTGGACAAAGGGGTGGCCATGTTTAATGGTGAGGCACACAGCCAGCTGAAGGTCAGACACGGCTATCTAGCAAAGTGATGAGATGTAAGAGAGAAGAGGCTACTGAAACATGTTTTCTCTTTTGCCATTGATGCATGTTTGCAGACTGGTCAGGAAGAAATGCTGTAATACCTTCTCCATCCAGCCCCAACATCCTCTAAATGTGTTGCATGCTGCCAACAGAAGCTTCTCTGTTTCCAATCAGAATTGCATTGTTAATCTATGACCACCTTTTGGTTCCATTGCTGGAAATGGTTTACCACACTGGGATGTTCGCCTTCTTTTTCCCCTCCCACTGATATCAAAGCTAATGGAATCTCAGTACACACACAGCACCCTATCTGGATCCATCTGGGGCGCAAGCAAACAAACAAAATTATGTCAAAGAGATATATATGAGTTCCTCCTGAGCCTAAAATAATCTGGATCATGTTGACCCATTTCCATGCGTCAACTCCATTTCTAGGTCCCTTCTGTGCAAGCAGAGCCAAAACATGTTTTCTCAAAAGGTCGGTTGATTATATTTAGACTTGCCACTTCAGTCTCAAGGTGAAATATCAGTAACTGCCTATTCCCTCCCACCAGTAAGTAACAGTAGTAGCAGTTGTTGTAATTGCCATTTTCAGTCTTCTAGGTGTTACTGTCTGGAGTTTTAGAACCTCAACAATTTTGATTTTATCCAATAATTTAGGAATTGGTGAAGTATTGTTGGGTAAAAGGGCACATTCCGAACAGTGTTGCTTTTTGAAATTGTGCTATTGTGATCTGATCTACAGTGATTTCATTCAGATGCTTTTGTTAGTCCATTTAATTGCTCCCAGAGAAACTTTCACTATTGGCTTCACAATTATTTTCCCAAAGATTTTGAAGCACAATTTGTAGGTCTTGATATTTCATATTCTTTACTGTCTCTTTGTCTTTACTTTCTCGTCATCGTTGTTGTTGTTGTTGTTGTCTCAACCCAAAGTATAAAATCAAGAAAGGCTGGTGATGCCTTTGCTAATACTCCAAGCCTGAATGTACAAATAAAAATCTAAATTAACTAGATACATTAGTTAAATTAGGGGCCACGGTGGTGCAAGGGATGAAACCGTTGACCTGATGAACTTGCTGTCCTGAAGGTTGGCAGTTCAAATCCATGGGAGGGGGTCAGCTCCTGCTGTTAGCCATAGCTCCTGCCAACCTAGCAGTTCAAAAACATGCAAATGTGAGTAGATCAATAGGTACTGCCTCGGTGGGAAGGTAAAATGAGGCTCCATGCAGTCATGCCGGACACATGGCCAGGAGTTATCCCCAGACAATGCAGGCTTCTTGGCTTGGAAATGGAGATGAACACCTCCCCCAGAGCCAGAGATGAGCACCACCTCCAGAACCAGAGATGAAAGGAGAAGCCTTTGCCTTTGTTTGTGTATTTGTGTTTCATTGTATTTCATTGTATCAAAAGGCATTGAATGTTTGCCTGTATCTGTATATATGCTGTAATCCACTTTGAGTCCCCTTGGGCAGAAGGGTAGAATATAAATAAAGTGTTACATTATTATTATTATTATTATTATTATTATTATTATTATATATTGAGAGTGCAGCTGAGTCATCCTTTCTTCTTTCGTTTACAAGTTAGTGTGCAGGGTCTAGTTCTGGGATAATTATGTATGCATAATCTTTGAATGCTTTTTGGTATTATCATTGTTGTGGTTTTAATGCTTTTCAACGGTTTATAATTAGTGCTGATATCACTAGGATTTTTTTAAGTATATAATTTTTAGGTTTTTTAAAAAGAGATTTCAGTTAGATTTTTTTTAAAAAAAATGTTGCAAACTACCTTTATGTCCTCTTTTTGGGAGAAAAAAGGAATATAAGTAGATCTATTGAGTTGGAGCTGTCAACTTCTGTCCCAAGCCACTGTTTCCTCTAAGTTCACTCCCCTGTGTTACATGGAGTGTCTGTGTACAATGTCCGTGTGTAAAAAGCCAGCAAAAAAAAAAAAAAAAAAAAAAAAAGAAAAGAAAAAAGGAAGCCTTTGGGGAAGTTTAAAATGAAACAGCAGAACTTCATGAAATCTTAATAAAGGGAACCGATTGATATTTACACATGAGGGAGCACTGAGGCAGAGAGGGAACTGTATAAGGCCAACTAATATAGACTTTATTTACCAAAAACCCTTGCAATTTTACTTGCAGTTTTTAGACTATTGGAATATTATTACAGCAATAGAAACCTATGCCGAAGCACTTGGAGGCTTACCAGCAGATGTCAATTTACCTTCCTCAAGCCACAGTGTGAGAGGGAATCATGTTCTCTATGGCAGTGGTTCCCAATCTTTTTTTTTGACCAGGGACCACTTGACCAGGGACCAATTTGACCAGGGACCACTCTCCAGCATCAGTTCCTACAGAGTTATGAATAAGTTTTTGGTCAACTTTAGATTCGGTTTGGAGTGCTGATACAGAAAATTGCATTGGATAGACCACATCAGCTCTAGTTTCTGATACAAAACATATGCCATGGTCAGCGACAGGGAAGGAGTGGCAGGCAGCATTACAAGAGCAGAAATAAAATAAAGAGGAAGGAGGCTCTCAGACCGGATTTTTGTCCTTGCGGCCTACTGGTGGTCCACGGCCCACAGGAATCACTGCTCTATGATGTGGGATGGTCAGAGAGAGAAGAGGAAACAATAAAAAAAAATGAAGGGAACAGGCACTGGAGACACTCTGCTAAGGCAAGGGAACCAGAAGCAAGTGGAAAGTCACCAATTTCCTCAAGGCAGTAATTTTATACTGATTAATACTAAGGTTCCTTCTAATAATAATAATAATAATAATAATAATAATAATAATAATACTTTATTTATAATCTGCCCTCTCTCCCCGAAGGGACTTCTACATAGCCATGTAACCCAGAATATCAAGGCAGATTATCCACCATATCTGCTTTGAACTGGATTATCTGAGTCCATACTGCCATATAATCCAGTTAAATGTGGATTTTATACAGCTGTGTGATCTAAGTTTCCTTCTGCACTGCCATATAAAATCCAAATTATCTCCTTTGAACTGGATTAAATGGCAGTGTAGACTCATATAATCCAGTTCAAAGCAGAGAATCTGGATTATCTGCTTTGATAATCTGTATTATATGGCACAGCAGTGTAGAAGTGTGATTTTAATATTTATATTGATATGTTTTTAATTCAATGTTTTAATGTTAAATCATGTTGTGTTTTATGATCTAATTTACTTGGCACTGCAGTGTAGAAGTGCGATTTTATGTTATCGTTATTTATTTATTTATTTATTTACCTTACTTATATACCACTGTTCTCAGCCCGAAGGCGACTCACAGCGGTTCACAACAAATACGAACAGCAAAAATTCAGTGCTACAGTATAAAAACAGTTAACAACCTAACACATTACACAATTAATAAACAGTTACTACAATACCCATTATGTTAAGTTTCTGTATGTGAGGCATTAAATTTTGCCATAATTATGCTGGAAACCTCTGTCCCTGATTGCTTCCCCATTGGAGTTCCATGTGTTTGAGTGTTGTTTTACTGTTATCATTTTAGAGGTTTTTTTTTAATATTGGTAGCCAGATTTTATCATGGTTTCCTCCTTTCTGTTGAAATTGTCCACATGCTTGTGGATTTCAATGGCTTCTCTGTGTAGCCTGACATAATGGTTGTTAGAGTGGTCCAGCATTTCTGTGATCTCAAATAAAATGCTGTGTCCAGGTTGGTTCATCAGGAGCTCTGCTACGGCTGACTTCTCTGGCTGAAGTAGTCTGCAGTGCCTTTAATGTCATTGTTTACTTAGTCCAAACCTAGGCGATATTGCTCAACCAGGGGAACATGTTACACGATCAGGACAAAATGAAACCAATGCTTCCTCTTCATCCTGGAAAGAAGTGATGAGTGGAGTGCCGCAGGGTTCCGTCCTGGGCCCAGTCCTGTTCAACATCTTTATTAATGACTTAGATGAAGGGCTAGAAGGAAGGATCATCAAGTTTGCAGACGACACCAAATTGGGAGGGATAGCCATTAGTCCAGAGGACAGGAGCAGGATTCAAAACGATCTTAACAGATTAGAGAGATGGGCCAAAACTAACAAAACGAAGTTCAACAGTGACAAATGCAAGATACTCCACTTAGGCAGAAAAAACGAAATGCAAAGATACAGAATGGGGGACGATGCCTGGCTCAAGAGCAGTACGTGTGAAAAAGATCTTGGAGTCCTCGTGGACAACAAGTTAAACATGAGCCAACAATGTGATGTGGTGGCAAAAAAAGCCAATGGGATTTTGGCCTGCATCAATAGGAGCACAGTGTCTAGATCTAAGGAAGTCATGCTACCCCTCTATTCTGTTTTGGTTAGACCACGTCTGGAATATTGTGTCCAATTCTGGGCACCACAATTCAAGAGAGATATTGACAAGCTGGAATGTGTCCAGAGGAGGGCAACTAAAATGATCAAGGATCTGGAGAACAAGCCCTATGAGGAGCGGCTTAAAGAGCTGGGCATGTTTAGCCTGCAGAAGAGAAGGCTGAGAGGAGACATGATAGCCATGTATAAAATATGTGAGAGGAAGTCCTAGGAAGGAGGGAGCAAACTTGTTTTCTGCCACCCTGGAGACTAGAACGCGGAACAATGGCTTCAAACTACAGGAAAGGAGATTCCATCTAAACATGAGGAAGAACTTCCTGACTGTGAGAGCTGTTCAGCATGGAACTCTCTGCCCCGGAGTGTGGTGGAGGCTCCTTCTTTGGAAGCTTTTAAACAGAGACTGGATGGCCATCTGTCGGGGGTGCTTTGAATGCGATTTCCCTCCTTCTTGGCAGGAGGTTGGACAGGATAGCCCACGAGGTCGCTTCCAATTCTATGATTCTATAAGTAGTCTGCAGTGCCTTGAATGCCATTGTTTACATAGTCCAAAGCCAGGCGATATTGCTCAGTTCAACCAGGGGAACACGTTACGCGATCAGGACAAAATGAAATGACAATGGTAGCAACGCAATTATAGAGAGGGACTATATAAAAGAAAGGAAAGAAGGGCGCCCACCCTAGACCCCTTTCCCAGGGACCGCTTTCAAGCCAGGTTTCAAGCCAGGGAGCAGTAGGGGGTCCCTCGGGGGCGTGGCCTCTTCGCTCCTCGGGCTGCCAAAGAGGCCCAGAAGACCCCGCCCCCTCTGCGGCGTCTACCAATCGGCGCGGGAGTGGGCGGAGCCAAGCGGATTTGGAGTGGGCGGCGGGCGCCGGGGGAAGCAGGGTCTGCAGAGGCGGGAAACGGGCAGAAAGGAGCAGAGCCTCCGCCTGTGCGTCTCTGCACGGTTCTCTTCCTCGGAACTGCTGACAGTCAACCAGGGGGAGCCCAGAGGCGCAGGTAAGAGGGAGAGGGAGAGAGAGGAAGGAAGGAAGAAAGGGGGAGGGGCTCACACTTTCCAAGTTTCCCTTCCCTTGGGCACGCCTTCCCCAAGCACCCCCTGCACTGCCTTCCAGTCCCCATTGCCTTGCTCTCTTTCCCCAATGCAGAACGAGAGACAGAGGAAAGGAGAGCCCAAGGAAAGGAGATGCATCCTAAGTCTACCTGCATGAAAGGACACCCAGTCGAGGGATTCCAGCCCCACCTGGGGGCCCTTCCACACAGCCCTATGTCCCAGAACACCAAGACAGAACATCCCACAATATCTGAGTGTGGAATCAGATAACCCAGCTCAAAGCAGATAATGAGGGATTTTCTGCCTTGATATTCTGGGATATAGGGCTGTGTGGAAGGGCCCTACGTCTGACGAAGTAGACTTTGCGGGTTAAAACTTGTCATGTTCAAACTAATCGAATTTAGGGCCAGAGTCCTGATCACTGTCCTATTTCACATCCCTTTGTGTGTACTTAGGATGCATCTCTACCATAGAAGTCCTGCAGCTTGACACCACTTGAACTGCCAGGGCTCAATGCTACTGAATCCTGGGAGTTGTGCTTTGACAAGGTCTTCATCCTTTGAGGGCTGATGCCTCACCAAACTATCAATCCCAGGATTTTATAGCATTGTGCCATGACAGTTAAAGTGGTGTCGAGCTGCATGAATGTCTTGATGGACCCTTCCATACAGCCCTATATTCCAGAAAATCAAGGCAGAAAATCACACAATATCTGCTTTGAACTGGGTTATCTGAGTCCACACTCAGATCATGTGGGATTTTCTGCCTGGATATTCTGGGATATAGGGCTGTGGGGAAGGGTCCAAGGTTTTCGTCATTCTCTGCCAAAGAGTGCTGGTACTTCACCAAACTATCAATCCCAGGATTTCATAGCGTTGTGCCATGACAGTTAAAGTGGTGTTAAACTGCACTAATTCTTTGGCATAGATTAGGCATGGGCAAACTTTCTAACTTGGGGGCCACATGGCAAGCTGGAGCGGAGTGGGTGGGCCGGGAGGGAGGGGATTCTCCCAAGCCCCCTCCCTGACCTTTCCTCCCCTCCCTCTTCTCTTTTGGAAGCATAAAGTGAAGAAAAGACAGGAAACGTTTGGATCCCAAAAGGGTTGGCCTTGGTCAGGATGGGATGGTGGGTGGGAGAGAAAAAAGTGTATCCATTAGACCCCATATTGCCTACTCCTGATGTAGATGTCTAGAATCCTAGAGCTTGAAGAGACCCCCAAGGGCCATCCAGCCCAACCCCCTGCCATGCAAGAAGGCACAATCAAAGCACCCCCCCCCCCCCAGACAGCTTCTGCGGAAAAGCCTCCAGAGGAGGAGACTCCACCACACTCCCAGGCAGCCTATGCTACTCTCCAGGAGGTTCTTCCTAATCTTTTCAGTCGAATCTCTTTTCCTGCCATTTGAAACCATTGCTTCCTTGTGCCTTGGTCTCTAGAGCAGCAGAAAGTCAGTCTTGCCCCTCCTCCTTAACGGGACATGGTTCTCTACCTTCTCTTCTTCCAGCTAAACATCCCCCAGGAGGAAAGGTCGAAGGAAAAAGAGAAGGAAGGGTGGAAGGGGAGGGAGGGAAGAGAGAAGGAAGGAAAGACAAGGGAAGGAAGGAAGAGAGGAAATAGAGGGTGAGAGGGAAGGAGGGAAGAAAGAGAGGGGGAAGACAGAAAGGGTGGAAAAGAAGCAAGGAGGGAGGGAGAGGGAAGGAAGGGGGGAAGGAAGGAGAGAAAAGGAAGGAAAGGATGGTGAGAGAGAAAAAGGCCTGAGAAAAGAGCCTAAGGGGTGCATCTCTCCCCCCCCCCCCCGGCCTGGGTTTGCCCATTCCTGGCATAGATGCACCCTTCTGCACAGCCATATAACCCAAAATATCAAGGCAGAGAATCCCACAATATCTGTTTTGAACTTGGTTATCTGAGTCCACACTGCCATATATTCCAGTTCAAAACAGAAAATGTGGAATTTTATTCAGCTGTGTATCCAGTTTAAGGCAAGTTTCTGCCTTAAACTGGATTATATGAGTCTGCCCTGCAACATAATCTGGGACAAACAGAAAATCTGGGATCAGATCCTGGGATACAGGGCCTGTCTGGGAGGGCCCTTAGTCTGTGAAAGTTTATGCCGCTAACTTCATTCTCTCAGGCCCCTTCTACACACCACATAAGATCCAGATGATCTGTTTTGAATGGAATTATCTGGCAGTGTAGATTCATATAATATAATATAATTATAATATAATATAATATAATATAATCTGGATTATATGACAGTGTAGAAAGGGTCTTAGACTCTAAGCTGCTTCCAGAACCCATGGCATGTTAAAGCCACAAGTTTTCAAGCATATTTATACATTTGGACGCTTGGGCAAATCACACACTCTCGGCCCCAGAAAATCCCATGATAGGCTTGTTGTAAATGCATTTAGGGCTGCACAACAGGAATACCAAATTTTTTTTACAAGAGCTGTGTAAGATCAAATAGCTGATCTGTTAGTGTATTTGCTTGGCAAAGTAAGTTGCCTTAGTGCCCTTCCACACAACCACATAACTCATAATATCATGGCAGATAACCCACAATTTTTGTTTTGAACTGGGTTATCTGAGCCCACACTGCCATATAATCCAGTTCAGTGTGGATTTTATACAGTTGTGTGAAGGGGGCCTAAGAGTCAAAAGCTTCTTTGAGGAGGTTTCTTTTGCTATGCATACAATTCTAAGGACTCGTCTTAATATGTGCAGGTGTTTCTCATGTTTCCAGTTAAGTCAGAAACCCACTGAAAGTACAATTGAAAAGCTCAGAAAGTTGGAAGGCAGCAGATTAACAGTTGTGCAAGAGTGGTGTTTCCCTTCTTTTTCAGGGCATTGGAGTAGATGGTCCCTGTGGATCCTTCCTATTCTGTAATTCTGACTCTCCCCTAGAATAGCTCCATTCCAGATTCCTTCCCCAGAGCTTCCTTTCTTCAATAGTCAATTTGTTCTGCACACTTCTATAAGTTTGGGCTTTAAGATCCTTTCAGACCTTTCTTTATTGTGCTTTTAGTTTTGTTTTAATTTCTATACATGGTTGAGTGGAGAAGACCTTTGTTACGCTGACATGTCTGTGGTTTACCCAGCAGAGGTCTCTTCCACATGGCTATATAAAATCCACATTGAACTGGATTATATGGCAGTGCGGACTCAGATAATCCAGTTCAAAGCTGATATTCTGGGTTATATGGCTGTGTGGAAGGGCCCAGAGATGTCTGTCTCATCATGCCCCACTCTGCTTAGACTATGAACTGCTAGTGAGAAAAAAGGTCATTAGGACATAGAAAAGTCCTTGATAGAAAGAAAAATGTTATGACAGGAACTACTGCAAATCATAATGACTTTCCAACTCCACCCACTATTCTTCTAGCTGTTGGAAAACTTTAATTTCCTTTGTGATTTGTGATTTCTTTGTTCACTTCCCCTCCCTTCCTCATTGTTGGAAAGTCAAAACTTCCTTTGAGATTAGCATTATGGACTGGAAATTTGCCAGGTATCAACTGGATTTGACTTGGAATGTTTAGATGTGCAGTTGTAGCTTGTTTATTCCATTGTGAATATTTTCAGGCGAGGATCCAGCTAAGGTTTGAGTTCCAAAACATCTGGAAAATCTGTTCCACCTTTTTACTTCTTTCCTTTCCATTGAAATCAAACAAACAAAACCCAAAACAGCCATCCTTTCCAAGGCTTCATTTACTGCAGAGTTTAACTTTTCAATTTGCTGTTTAAGGCATTCATTTGCAGGTTTGTCAAGTCCCATTAATGTAGTTGTTAGGACTCTAGAGAACAATTTTAATTATAAAATGTGTAACATGATAATGTTGGGGATGGGATAAATAATTGCTACTGGAAAATTAATGTGTCATTTCTTGAGCTGGAAAAAAACTGCAGAAAATATTTTATAGTCACATTTATTAATGATGATGATAGTATTCACCGATTCTGTTCGTGTGTCCCTAAATTTTAGTTCTTCAAAAATACAAAATTAAGGAAGGCCTAAATATTCGGCACTAAATCCCATCTGATAGTTTAAGCTAAGCATGCTCATCTTTGGTTAGTACTTGGATGGGAGACCAACAAATACCAAGTTCTGTTGGCTATATCTGAGGAAGAAATAAGCAACTATACATTATCTCAATGCCTGCATGTGCATTATCTCAATGCCTGCATGTGCATAGTGTTAACAGGGTTGAGGATGAAAAGAAGGGCCCCTTCTACACTGCTATATAATCCAGATTATCAAGGCAGATAATCTATAAAGACTTCTTTGAACTGGATTATCTGAGTCTACACTGCTGTACAATCCAGTTCAAAGCAGAAAATCTGGATTTTATATGACAGTGTGCTAGCTGAAGTGGTCTTTCAGAAAGCATATGGACTTGGAGTATAATTTAGCCAAATATTAGTTCCATGCTTTAAAATAGAGGTGTTAATTGCTTTTGAAATTCTCTTTCATTAACAACAGTTCAAAGTAAAGTTACTTAATGTGGCTAAAATGTGCCCTCAAACAAACAAATTTGGTTCTGTTGTGATTTAGGATTTTATCATTGGTTTTGCAGAAGTAGGGTCCACCACATTAGGAAGCAGAGCCATTATGTCACCCTATTAAGTGGAGCTTATTAAAAAAGAATGTAAAACATTTATGAATGATAAAAATAATAAATTTTATTTGTACCCTACCCCATCTCCCTGAAAGGACTTGGAGCAGCTTTCATCAAGGAACATGGAATCATAGGCAAAACTTAGCAGGCATCACACAACAGCAGAAAAATGCAAAATGTAAACAAAGATAATAACATACACATTGTTTGGGGCTTTTGAGTAATTACTTTGTTGGGATTAGTAGTTGAGTATGTAGTACATTCAGTATCAGAAATTAAAAAGAGGAAGCAAAACATTTACCTGGAAGCATAACATTTGTAAGCTGAAAAACAAAATATTGTTTCTCAATGGGAAATAAATATGAATACAATCTGAATTATTAATGTTCTTTTCAAAGAAGCAGATGCAATTGAACAAGTCTGGTGAGAAGTTAACATTGTTTTTCTTCGTTTCTTCTTTATGGATACAGGACATGTTTGATTCGGAACAGGGTGCTTGCATCTTAATGTTGTGGAAATTAATGGGATGTAAGAGGGAGGGTCTAAAGCCCTAATTGTTGTTGTTTTTCATGGATATATGATTGCAAATCCTTAATGTCAGATGCCTTGTATCTATATGCAAACTGCTAAATCTAGCATAGAAGTCAATGCAGCTATTTGCTGTTTGGCTGAATTGGGCAAAAAAAAAAAGTCCTTTGGAGCTATATGGAAGTCTTTGGTCCTCCAGATGTTTTGGATATCGGCTCCTAGACCTTCTGACTGTTGGCAAATCTGGCTGAGGCTTCTGGGAAATAAAGTCCAAAACACCTGGAGACCAAAGTTTGGGAACCATTGGGTAAAGGAAATCCATTCAACCAGTTCTTGAGTAGTGTATTAACAAATACATCCCATTGATTTCATGGATCTGCTCTAGTAGGAGATAATAACAGGATTTAGGCAATTGTCTTTTCTGGAAAAATATGGATCTGTACAGCTAAAATAATAGGAGGAAAACAAAGATGGAGATAAATTATGCAATCCTCTTTAGATTTGTCCCTTCTTCTATCTTTTCCCAGCCAGTCCTTAGCAGTCTTGATATTGTTTACCTCTTGGTAGAAGATTGCCTATTACGTGCAGACAAAAACTATGTAACTATTAAATAATAACAAAAAGTGATGAGTTCACAGCAGGCGTTGTTTAAATAATATATTAAGCGATGAAACATGTGTTCCCTTGTCTTTCTGCCTCTGACAACACAATTTGTGTGCAGATGCTACATTATTGCTAACTCATCTTTAAAATGTATGTTCTGCTTTCAAAAAGCATCTGTAGACTAAAGAAGAATCTCATTGCACTTTTTAATCTAATTTTTCTGCTTTTAAAATTAATGAATAACCTAAATGAACTTTCTGTTTCTTGCCGCTGAACAAGACTGTGGACTTCTACTGTTATGATATATTCTGTTTGCATTGGTAATGATAGAGTTGTCTTTCAAATCCCATATTACCAACCACTTGTAGGGAAAACCTTGATGAATATATATCTCAAGGGAGAGATTATATGACAAGGGGTCACATTAAAAGAGTAAGATTCAGAGGGATCTGGAGTTCCTTGCACCCATCCATATCGCATACATTCTCTATTTCACTCCTCATTTCATTTAAATTCCACTCTGTTTTCCTCCTCCATCATCCAAATGAAGATCATTGTCACCCTCTGTGTTGCATTTAAGGGTATTCCTAAACTTTATAGCAGTGTTTATAATAGTAGAATAAGCCTTGGTTAATACTGGAATGGGAGACCAATTCTACCAAATGCTGTAGGCTATGTTTCAGAGGAAGGAAGTGGGGAAACCATCTCTGAGTATTATTTGCCTAAGAAAACCCTATGACATTCATGGAGTCGCCATACACCAGCAGACAACTTGGAAGCACACATACATAGGCACACAAGGGACTAAGAAGATCTAGATAAGGCTCAGGGGGAAGAGAGAAACAGATGTAGGGAGGCCAAGAGAGCAAACGAGTGAGAAAGAGAAATGTGCTATATTGAAACAAAAGTATCGGAAATGCTTGTGTTGTTGTAAACATGAAGCAACAACATCTGGTGACCTTAAAATTTACAAGAAGTCAAGCTGTGTTGTATTTGTATTATATATTTTGAAGCCAACATCTGGTACTGTAAATGAGGCCTCATATATAGCCAAATTAATGGCCAAACTTCTTTGGCAAGTCAAGTACTCCTGTGTTGCATCTTCCTATGATTATGTGCCATGGAGTGGTTTTCCCTCTGTTTGGTGAGCCAAGAAGCAGTGTAAAGCATGTAATTTAATTAAAGAGTTGTAATTGATCCTTTCTACTGTAGTCAATGCTTTTTGCTCTCCATGATCCAACCCATACTGCACTCTATCCTCATCCCTCTTGGTTTGTAGAATGAATTTTGTTCAAAAATGGATGTTTTCTGGACCTACCTGAAAATTCTAGGGAGTGAACTTGAGTCCTTTTGCAGTCAAAGTAAGGGCAGTCTATCTTGGTTGTAATCCTAAAGTGTGGTCCATGGTTTAAGTGTTATTTCCCTTCTACAGTTTGAAAGAACAAGTTGTATCCTGATGAGAGAGAAAAATCCAAAGCATGTATCAAGCTGATCTTTGAGAATGTGAATGATCTTTCAGTGCAATTACATTCATTTGATAGTCAACTGTGGAAGGCAATACCTTGGACCATGTAATTAAAAAGAAGAAACTTATGAAATGAATGGAAGCAGCATCTTCCATGAAATTTTTCTTGTCTTGAGAAGTAAAAAGATGGTGTGAGTAATAAGGCTAGGAGCAGTTTATGTAATGCTTTCATATACAATTATTGTCCTAACTATAATGCTTATGTTTTTCTCTCATTATATGCAGGAGTCAAGAAAAAGCATGAGGAGAAAATAATGAATAATGAAGCTTTTTTGATTGGAGAGAATCATATCTCTGCATTTTTGAATTTTTTTCTCTTTTAAGGATCTCCTGAAATAATTCTTTTAGTGGAGTGACATGCCGGATCACTACTGTTTTCTGTTCAACAGAAGTTATAGGATTGCAGGAAGGAAAAGCACAATATGTTTCTGGGATGTACAACCTCACATTTATAGTTAAGAAGTCATGATAAATCATACTGTATAAAAATTCCAAACTTGGTAAAGGAAAAGTGGCAATTTTCAAAAGCTTCAATCTGGAAATAAGATTCTTTGGTATCATCTCATCTACTAGGATGTCAGAAGTTAGTGCTAATTTGACTTTCAATATGAGCACTTCATTTGAAGAGCCAAGAAATGGACTCTCAAGAATGGGACACAACATTGTTGCTATTTTTCTTGGACTAATTCTAGTTTTCGGTTTCTTGAATAACTTGGTTGTCCTCATTCTCTTCTGTAAGTTTAAAACCTTGCGCAACCCTGTGAACATGCTGCTGCTGAATATCAGTGCCAGCGACATGCTAGTCTGCATCTCTGGGACTACACTCAGCTTCATATCAAACATTTATGGCAGATGGATTGGAGGAGAACACGGCTGCAGGTGGTACGGCTTTGTCAATTCTTGTTTTGGTAAGAGATTAAGCACTTCTCTTTCACTGTTCCAGGGATAATTACTACTAGAAGAAATGTCACTGAACATAATGAAATATTATACAATATATATAAGTTGAGGGCAAGTTTGGAGGCTCAAATCATGGATTTTGATGTGACCTGTGGGTAAGTCAAGGGCTATTCCAAAAAGAGGGGCCGGAACAAGAACTTTCTCAGGTGACCAGCCACCACAGGCGATTACTGCCAATTTCCCTGCCCAGGCATTCAACAAAGGTTTTTAACCTCTTCCTTTTCTTCTTTCCTTCTCTCTCTTAAAAATAAGTTAAGGCACAGTAGTAACTCTTTTTCCTTTTGTGATAAAGAACCTTTCCCTTTTCTGAGTAGAACGATAAAAGGGTCTTTATTTCAGGAGAACTTGAAAGAAGCAAAGAGTTGCTGCTGCTACAGTTTTTCCACCCAGGCATTTTGAAAGGTCAGAAGTGGGTGCTACAGCAGATTGAGTAGAGGGGGTTGGTACTTCTTTTAAGTTCTCCTGGGATAGATTACATTTTCACCTTTTGCTGCTCTATACAGAGAAAGTGATGATTTGTTTTTTAAATAAGAGATAATGTACACTGCTTACATTGACTTTTATAAGTTTATCCAGTTTTTGGGGCTGATTATTGACTAAAATTTCTAGAGATATATATGAGTAGCTTCCCTCTTCTAGCTTTGTTTGATGTTCATGATATATTTATTTATTTATTTATTTATTTGCTTTATTTTTATACCGCATTTTTCAGCCTAATTCGGCGACTCAATGCGGTTTACAATGCAATTTATTACAATAACAATTAGTTAAAAACACAGTATACACAACGGACAATACAAACGACACAACAACACAACATAGTCATCAACGCCTCAGTAAAAATCAGATTCTGTTCTCGTAATCCTTCTACCATTCCTTGTTCATTTATACCGTCTTCATGAGTTCAATTGCCATGTTGACCAAACGCCTGTTCATAGAGCCACGTCTTGACCTTCCTCCGGAACTCCAGCAACGAAGGGGCCTGCCTGATGTCTACGGGTAGGGCATTCCATAGCCGAGGGGCCACCAGCGAGAAGGCCCTGTCCCTCGTCCCCGCCAGCCGCGCCTGCGACACAGGCGGGACCGAGAGCAGGGCCTCCCCGGACGATCTTAACGTCCTCGTCGGTTCATAGGTGGAGATGCGTTCGGAGAGGTAAGCAGGGCCGGAACCGTTTAGGGCTTTATAGGCTAAAGCCAGCACCTTGAATTGTGCCCGGTAGCGGATTGGCAGCCAGTGGAGCTGGCTCAGCAGAGGAGTGGTATGCTCCCTAAGTGCCACTCCCGTTAGTAACCTGGCCGCTGAGCGCTGGACCATCTGCAGCTTCCGGGCAGTCTTCAAGGGCAACCCCACGTAGAGCATATAGTTACTTGTTACCTTCATAAGCACTTAATTAGTTATCTTGATTAGAATCCTCAGGCTGAGATGCATACTTCTTAGTAGCAGGGGTGTGCGATTTGGTTAAATCCTATTCTGTTTTTGGTATCCAGATTTTGGTAGACCCCCAGATCCATTTTTCGGGAAACGCCTGAATTCAGTCAGGAAAAAAAATCTGTTTCCTGATCCAGCAACCAAAAGATTTGGTAAGATTCGTCCCATTGGCCTCAATGCAGAACTTATGAGGTTCCCCTTTCTGTCATCTTTAGGGAATCAGTCTTAAGAAACCATCCTTTCTGGGATCCCTTCTCCTTGGACCTTTTCACACGCACCATTGGTAGTGCCCGCCCCACACCATTCAGGCTTCTCCCTCATCCCACAGAGGAAAGTCTAAGCCTCAGTAAGCCGGTTGGGTTCAGGCTTTTAAAAGGGAACCTTGGCTATTTCTCCCTCCACTCTCCCTTCTTTCTTCAGTCTGGGTTTCATGTTGCCAGAGGTAGCTGGCATCCTCTCAGCTTCCTCCTCATCACATGGGTGGAAGCCTCTAAGTCAGGTCAAGGATAGGAAACTTCCCATCTTTATGGAAAGACGGGAAGCCTCCCATCCTTTCGGGGAGCCTTTCTCCTTATATCTTTCAATAAGACCTGAGTTAAAGGCACCAGGCTTAAGAAACCACACTTTCTGGGATCGTTCACCCTCAACACCCTTTCAACAAAGCCGAGTTAAGGAAGGCACCCCTTTCAAACACTTATTTCAGTGGGAGCTACACTACCTGTAGGAGCATTAGCCATTCTTAAAAAAAGATATTAGTTACCTCCTCATTTTATGGTGGCTTTAGAAATGATAAGATATGTCCTCTACCCACATTTGAAGCTTGCCTTGTGTGAAGGCCACCATTAGTGACAGTTTCCTAAGTGTGTAGAAACTAAACTGCTTATTTATTGCTGTTTGAATGAAAAGCTCAAGCCATGCAGAGCTCTGAATGGCACTGAGAATTTAGATCACTAATCTGTGTTTCTCAGAAGCCTGCTCATAACAGAAAAAAATGGAAGCCCAGCTTGGCTATAAGATGCATCATGACTCTCTTCTGTTCTCAACAGGCAGGGCTCATAGGGAAACTCTGTGTGGGTGTATGGCTGCCGCTCCACGTGTAGCCGAAAGAAACAGAAAGTAGTTGTTTCCAGCAGCCATGTGGTTTGTTGCAGCCAGAAAAAAAATGGTGGCAGAGCCTATGCTGTTATGGCTGTCCAAAAGGGCTGAACCAGCCAGAGCCCATTTGTAAAAACTAACTACATTGGCCTTCCTCTGTCGGTGATCCGGAAGCTCAAGTTGGTACAAAATGCAGCTGCTCGGCTTCTTGCGGGAATTCCGATGAGATGCCACATAACCCCAATCTTACTACAGCTGCATTGGTTACCAATTGAGCACCGGATCACTTTCAAAGTGATGGTACTCACTTTTAAGGCCTTGCATGGTCTGGGGCCGATGTACCTGAGGGACCGCCTCACCCCCTACCAACCCCAGAGATCCCTCCGTTCTGAGGACCAAGGTCTATTGGAAATTCCCAGTGTCAAGACCTTTCGTCTAACAGCAACCAGATGCAGAGCCTTTACAGCAGTGGCACCATCACTCTGGAATACTCTGCCACCTGAAGTCCGTGCCTTGCAGGACTTATTAGCTTTCCGCAAGGCATGTAAGACATACCTGTTTCGACGGGCCTTTGATTGTTGATTTACTGTTTTTAAATTGTTTTAAATTGTGTTAGATTTTAGTCATTCTTGTAAGCCACTCCGAGCCCCAGGGGAGTGGCGGCATATAAGTTTGAATAATAAATAAGTAAGTAAATAAATAAATAAAATGTACACAACCCTGCTTAGTAGTCCTGGATCTGAAATTTTATTTCCTGCTGGGATGTAAATTTTTGTGCTGTAGCAGAAAGCAGTTTGGAAAATCATTTCAGGGAAGACCTAGGCATATCTCCATGAACACTTTATCCTAAGGATGGGGGTGAATCAGCTCCTTGGTGGCTAGATGATACACAGACCTAATTCAGGTTAATGTAGGCCAAGGCTGCCTGACACATCCTTGAATTGCATCAAAAAACCTTACAGGTTGCTATGGAGTTTCCCCAAAATTTGGAAGCAAAGGTGCACTCTGGACCCATGTAAACAGTTGGACTGGTTCCGAGATGGAATTGGTCACAACTTACTCAGCCATCCCGCTTTCCCCAGTTATGGGCATACTGAGGATATGGATGGCACTTACTGCCCTCCCACACAGAGTATTTCTCTTTAACAAGAAGTCCTAACCATTTTAATGATTGTGGTGACTGGGATAACTGTAGTGGCAATTATTTTTTCAATGCATTACTGTAAATGATCAAGGTTGCTTCTGTGCAAAAAAAAAAAGTTTACACACTGGCAACAGTTGTTGACTAAAGTGTTCAAATAGTTAATTATAATGACTTTTAAGAGTTTTTGGTCAGGAGAAATCTTCAAATGACAAATTCCAACTTCAGGAAGCAAATGTTTGTGCTTGGAGTACATCCTTTGACACTACAACTGTGATACATTGGTTTGAGTAGTGGACTTTAAGTTTAGGAGACATTGGTCTGAATTCCCATTCAGCCCATGCAAATCCAGTGGTTGACCTTGAGCAAGTTCTTGTTCCCAGAGGGAGGTAATGGCAAACCACCTTTAAATAAAATCCTGTGATAGATTTGCCTTTGTGGCATCAAGCAGCAGCAGTAGGAACAACACATCTTTTGATGACTATGTGTTTGTGGATTCACAATTTAATGTGGCTTTCAGGTGCTATAGCTTAAGAAAATTAAGTGGCTCCCTAAATATATCATTGGTGACATAGCAAAAAGAACCTAGATGCTCTGAGTCATTTTTATGTAAAGAATGATATGTAGGACAAGAGAAAGTTAGATTCATGGGACCAGTTGTTCAAAGGATCTGAGTATAGTCTCCCTTCATATTCACAGATACAACCACCCACAGTTTTAAAATATTCAATAAAAATTCCAGAAAGCAAAGCCTGGTTTTATAGTTTTATGTAAGGGACACAGTTTCCCTCCTACTTGGTATCGGGGGGGGGGGGGGGGTCATGCAATCAAATCCTAGCAAATAGCAAGGACCCACTGTATTCACTCATATTGACCTTTTTGGTTTCTTGTGGTAACTTTGGAAAATTGAGAACAAAAAATCCAGAATGAAGGCTGTCATTTACTTTTGACTTGGCATTGAATTTATGAAGGATATTTGTGCTGTCGCACGCTGGGCCTGTGCAAAAGACTGTAGACAGGACATAAATTCCGTGTGCCCAATGGGACGCCAGGGCTACCTCAGATTAAAGGCCCTTGGATTTCCTTAAAACAGAATCTTTAGATTGCTTAAAGGTTCAACAATGTTCTTTATCAATGAAAACAAACAGGTACTTTAAGGCTTTCTTAACAGTCTATTGGCTCTTTCAGTCTTGTCCACAGGGAACAGGCACTATCTTCATGACTGGTATTTTAACTTATGGGGAAATCCTTAACTTCTCATCTGGGCAGTCTTTCTTTGCCTCTGTTGGCATGGAGCCCCTACACCCGGTACCAACTGTTTCTGGCTTCCGCGAGTGACCCTTACCAAGCAGAGCTTTGTAGACTTCCAGAGGGAAAAGGAGTTCAGGTTTTGGTGATGGCTGGCTGAAGTCCCTCAGCAAAGGAGCTGTAAGGCTGTATAATCCTTGGCCAAGCTGTAGGGCTGTATAACCCCGGCCAAGCTGTAGAAGACGAAGCTTTCTAAAGGAGCTCTTGGTATTATGTCCTGCATGGAAAGCTTCTCTGTGTGGACTGAACCCAAAAAGGCTTCTATTCCCTCCAAAAACCCCAAAAGGGGGCAGGACCAGGGAACCTAACTATAATTGACAGGTGGCTTGCCCTATGATTGCAGCCAAAAGAAGCCACCTATCTGCAGAGTCCCTGAAACTTAGGACTAAAACAAACATTAAGCAAACAAAATTGGAGCTCCTGGTGCAGTTGTACCTGCACAATATCGTTTTTACGATTTTATTTCTTTTATATATTGAAAATAATCTTTTGACAATTTCTTTTGTACAGTTTAGGAAAGATGATGGCTTCATGGATCTGAAATAGCTAGGCCTACCCAACAAGTTGAGCAACGTTTTAGCAAAAACATGATTTAAAATATTAATTCCAATGATCTATTTTTTATAATATTTTTATTAAAAAATATTACATCTCCATGACAAATAAAACAGATATTCACAGAACAAAAATGACATGAATTGTACAAAAGAAATTGTCAAAAGATTGTTTTTCAATATATCTATATAAATAAAAATGTAATGTTCGTTTGTGGGATTGACAGAACTCAAAAACCCCTGGACGAATTGGCACCAAATTTGGCAGCAAAACACATTCTAATCCAATCTATGTCTTCCAAAAAATCTTAAAAAATGAAGGGGAAATGACTTTAATATCCCCCCCCCCAAAAAAAATACCTAACAGAGCATGCGCAAAAGGCCCTCTCCCCAGCACGCGAGAAGACTGACGCACCAACTGTTCTGAGGGAAGAGGAACCTTGCCCTGGAGTCCCTTTCCATGCGTGGGCCCTCCTTCCTTCCCTCCCAGTCTCCTTCCTCTTTGTCGGCCCCAACAAACACAGACCTCTCCTACTTCTTTTCCCCCTGGAGAGGCGGGTGTGTGGCTTGTCCATGTGGATGCTGCTCGCCAGGCTTCACCTTCCCTTGCCTGGGCACCTACGAGAAGGGAGTTCTACAGCCCTCCGCCTTTCAGGGCCTGGTGGGGCAGGAGCCATTTTTTGAAGGTGGACCTTGCTCACCCACATTGACCCCTTTTTTCTGCCTCAGCCGCAGGGCACCTTCCATAGGACCCTGCCTGCGTGCCCATCTGCAAAACAGCGAAGGCATCCTGCAGCCATGGCAAAAAGAAGAAGGGGTGGGGTGGTGCTGGGTTAGCGAAGCCCTGCAAGGCTGCCTTCCTGCTGGAGTCCAGGCAAGAGGGAGAGAAGGGAAGGAAGGAAAGAGGGAGAGAAAAAAGGAGAGAAAGAAGGCAGGAAAGAGAGAAGGAAGGATGGAAGCAAATAGCAAAGGAAAGGAGGAAAGAAAGAGGTAGAGAAGGAAGAAAGAAGGAAAAGAACAGGGGGGGGGGGGAGAGAAGGAAAGAAAGGAAGAAGAAAGGAACGAAGGAATAGGGAAGGAAGGAAGGAGAGAGAGAAAAAGGGAGGGAAGGTTGGCCACAGCAACGCTAACAGACCAATGAGTGTCTATCACTCATAACCTCCCCCCCCCAAAAAAAAACCAGTGGAAAGGACTTAAAACCCCCCAAAAGATAAATGATAAAAAGATAAATGACATACAGAAAAAAGGGAAGGAAGAGGGAGGGGAGGGGAGGGAGGGAGGGAGGGAAGAGGTAGAGAAGGAAGGAGAGAAAGAGGAAAAGAAGAGGGATGGAAAGAAATGGTTAGAAAGAAGGAAGAAGAGAAGGAAAGAAAAGGAAGGAAAGAGGGAGCGAAGGAAGAAGAGAAAGAGGGAGAGAAGGAAGGAAAGACAAAAGGAAGGATGGAAGCGAAAAATAAAGGAAGGAAGGAAAGGCAGAGAAGGAAGGAAGGAAGGAGAGAAGGAGTGAAAGAGGGAGGGAAGGTTGGCCACAGCAACACGTGGCGGGTACAGCTAGTAAAAGAAATAAAACTGTAAAAACAATATCCTTCATAAATTCAATGCCAACTCAAAAGGAAATGACATTTCTTTAATCCAAACAGGGGAAAGTGACATCTTAGATTAAGTCCCCGAACTGAATAGCTTGTAGGAGGTGGGCAGGCAAAAGTTAAAAGAGCACCTTTTCTTTTTTTATCTGCATCTTCAAGGACTTCTCCTTTATCAAAGACTTCATCTTCCAGTATTATCTTTCTGGAATGTAGAGTTATATTTTTTTTCTTTCTTTTTCTTAATAAAACCAGAGAATATGGTTTTTGCCATCTTCCTGCTCTCTACAGCAGGGGTTCTCAAACTTTTCCAGCCGCAGAGCCTTTTTTGAAGCAAAAAGTTTCTCATGAAGCCCCAATAAATCTTTATATATTATATATTTTATTTTATATAATGTATATATATCCGGCATGGGCTGGGCCAGTGGCAAATTGAGTGTGTGTGTGTGTGTGTGTGTGAACTAATTCACACATTGCATTTTTTTTTTACAATATTTAAAATAACAATTTTAACCAACATAAGTGAAACTTAACAGTATTTCAGTGGAAGACCCTCAGGGCCATCCAGTCCAACCCACTTCTGACATGCAGGAAAAATACAATCAAAGCAGTCCCAACAGATGGCCACCCAGCCTTTGTAATAATAATAATAGCAGCAATCCATACAGGAAAATCACAATCAAAGCACCCCCGACAGATGGACATCCAGCCTTTGTGGTGGTAGTGGTGGTGGTGGTGGTGGTAGTAGTAGTAGTAGTAGTAGTAATAATAATAATAATAATAGCAACCCATGCAGGAAAAACACAATCAATCATAGAGTTGGAAGAGACCACATGGGCCATCCAATCCAACCCTCTTTCATGCAGGAAAAGCACAATCAAGGCACCCCCAACAGATGACCATCCAGTCTCTATTTTAAAGCCTCCAAAGAAGGAGCCTCCACCACACCCTGAGGCAGAGAAGTCCACTGTTGAACTGTACTTATGGTCAGGAAATTCTTCCTAATCTTCAGGTGGAATCTTCTTTCTTTCAATTTGAACCCTTTCTCCCAAGTCCTAGTCTCCACAGGAGCAGAAAAGTAGCCGGCTCCCTCTTCCTTATGATATCTTTTCAAATATTTAAACATGACTATCTATATGTTGTATGGTTTAAGCTTTTAAGAAATTAATTTTGGTTGATAAATAACCCTTATTGTTTACTATGCACCAGGTAACATGTTTTTTCTTGAATTTTGCACATTCACAGTTTTACTTTTTTGAGTAATATAATGTTTGACTAACTATAGAACAAAGTGCTATTTTAGGAAAAGTAAGATAATTGCAGTTATATAAGGTAATTTGGAATGCAAGATAATTATCACTAGTTTACTTTTGAAATATTTTTGAAAGTGGGTATTGAAAGATATTCTTTTGTTCTGTAAGAAGTGTCCAGAAAGATTGCTATAATTAAGAATGTAAGCAGGCTTGCTGAAACGAAGATAAAACTAGCTAACCCTGGGATTTTTATATAGTAGGGTCTTATTTACTGCAGTTTAGCTCCAACCACCCCAGTAGATGGTAAAATCCATAAATGCTCAAGATCCATTATATACAGTGGTGTGGTAAAATGGAGTCCTTTGTGTAAAATGGCTTGCTTTTTAGAATTTTGATTTTTTGGAATATTTTCAAGCAGTGGATAGTTGAATCTGTGCAGAATCCGTGGATGAGGAAGGCTAACTGGGACAACCAATCTATTTTCTCAATTATTTTCTTGCTAAACCTTTCCAAATAATTTTAAAAGCTGACAAATATGCTTTCCCCATTACTTGCATATGTATGTTTTTGAATATTTATTTATTTATTTACCTTACTTGTATACCGCTGTTCTCAGCCCGAAGGCGACTCACAGCGGTTCACAGCAATAAGAAACAGCAGAATTCAATGTTACAATATAAAAACAGTTAACAACTTAACACATTACCCAATTAATAAACAATAAACAATTAACAATTTCTACAATAGCCATTCACTATCATCTCATCATTAAAAACATGATCCAAATTCGTCATCCATTATGAATACAGACATTCCCCGAGTTACAAAGACCCAACTTAAAAACGACCCATAGCTAAGGACAAGGGTGAGACAACAAGAAGTGAGAAATCTATCCCTCAGAAGGGAAATTCACTCCTAGAAGAGTTACCATGGGGAAAAGGTGTCTCCACTGAAGCTTTCTCACCAATTCTTGTTTTCGTAATGACCCAACATTTTTAAAATCCAATTAACATAAGACCAGAAAGTGAGGCAAAATCTTCTGAACAGGGATACAGACAGCAAAACCAAAAACATAGGGGTTTTAATCCTTCCTTATGCTATCCAAAAATGTATGTATGGTTGTATGTGTATATATATTTGGCTGGAGCTACATTTAAAAATATCTGTTCTGGCTTACATACAAATTCAACTTAAGAACAAAGTTACATAACATACCTTGTTTCAACTTGGTGACTGCCAGTGCCTGTAAATGGAAAATAAAGAATAGCTTTAGATTTAGATGCTAAGATTCAAATAGATTTTGTGGTTTTCTTTCAGAATGCCCTGATTAAAATGCAATACAAAATGTCATCATTATTTGAAAGGACAAAACTCAGTAATACAGGCAGTCATAGATAAGCATGAATCAGAATCCTTAACAGCATTTCCACCCTGGATGTAATGGGTTGAGATGGTATTTTTTTAAGATGAAGATTTTAAGACACAATGAAAAGTCAAAATTGGCTTTGGAAGCTCATGATATAATAGTGTATATCTTGTGGTCTTCTGTATGGTACAGAATGTAGGACTTTAACAGAACAATGGAAACGTGGGTTTGCCAAAGGGCATTAAGTATTTCTTGAACTGAGAGAGTGACCAATGAAAGTGTTAAGGAGAATGAATAAAATAATAAAGTGTAGGAACATATTGGGTATATGATGAAGACTGAAAAATACAGACTACTGCAGTTATCCAAGGAAAATAAATGGGAAAAATATGTAGGAAGGAGAATAAACTTTTGACTCAAATCCTTACTGAATGATTTAGGTACAAAGCACTGTGTTTGGAACTGTTGCACTGAAAGAAAGACTAGTAGACCATGATGTGTACAGCAAATAGAAGGGCGATGAGGAGGAAGAAGAATAACAAGGGGAATGACAAAAATTACAGAACACATCTAGGCCCAGATAATGATACTTAAGCATAGGAGAATAAGCAAAAGAAGTGTCTGAATGTCTGTGTTTTCCTTTTGCATAAGGAGCCTTTTTATAGTGTATTGAAGTGGGCTTTGAAGTTGCTGCAAGTGGCATATTTTGTGTACCTGTTAAGAATGTGATTCAGAACAGCAAGAACCAAAAATATAAGTTGACTAATGATTGTGAAAATAAATGTTGAAAAATAAGCATCAGATTCAAAACCTTTCTATGAATTGACTTAATTTAATTTGATCTACTTCTTAGTATTGTGCGGTGGTAAAGTCTGTAAGAGTGCACCTAATTTATTGATTTATTTATTTACTTTATTTGTATAGCGCTGTTCTCAGCCCGTAGGCGACTCACAGCGGTTAACAACAATAGCAGCAAAAATTCAATGATAACAGCAACGGGATATTTAAAAACAATTAACACAATAACAGATTAAGCAATTAATACAATAACCAATCACTGGCGTCTCATAACTGAAAACATGATCCAAACTCGTCATCCATTGTTCCGTTCCTATATTCATTGCACTGCCTATTCAAACGCCTGTTCAAATAGCCAGGTTTTCACTTTTCTCCGAAATACCATTAATGATGGAGCCTATCTGATGTCCATGGGAAGAGCGTTCCACAGCCGAGGGACGACCACCGAGAAGGCCCTGTCTCTCGTCCCCGCCAGCCGTGCCTGTGTTGCAGGTGGGACCAAGAGCAGGGCCTCCCCAGAAGATCTCAAAGTCCTAGTGGGTTCATAGGCAGAGATGCGATCGGATAGGTAACTTGGGCCGGAACCGTTTAGGGCTTTATAGGCCAACGGCAGCACTTTGAATTGTGCCTGGTAGCAAATTGGCAGCCAGTGGAGCTGGCGCAACAGAGGGGTTGTATGCTCCCTGAGTGCCACTCCTGTTAGTATCATGGCTGCCAAACGTTGGACTAATTGAAACTTCCAAGCCGTCTTCAAAGGCAACCCCACATAGAGAGCGTTGCAGTAGTCTAATCGGGATGTAACCAGAGTGTGGACTACCGTGGCCAAGTCAGACTAATTCATAGTGCAACCTCATTTTTAAATTAAAAATTCAAATACCTTTTCCAAGTATTGGTTTTGGGATCTATACTGCCCACATAAATTGGTGTAGAAGCAGATTAGCCTCATGGTGGCCAAACACCGCATGGGGCTGATCCAGAGTAATGCAGGGCAAGGCTACCTTAATGTGGCTTTGTTCTGCATTAGCGAGAGTCAGCATAAAGTTCAAATTCTGACACAGATTTTGTATTTCCCCCCAACTTAGGACCTGTGGGAACAATTGAGCTTAAATAGCCCATGGGCATGGAATGGCAGACCCCCTTTCCCCTGCCCTACATGAAATGGCAGTATCTGACTATGGCATGGGTCCTACCTGTTTGCCATTGTATGCAGTGACGTCAGCCAGGGTGACAGACTTTGTTAGGAGGGAGGGGGTTTCCTCCTCCTCTCCTCTTCCTTAAAGGTGAAGAGGTAGGGCCTGTGTCATGGCTGTGTCATGCTCCATATGGGGACAGTTAGGGTAGCTACCTCGCAGGTGCTGAATTGTATTCAGTGTCGCTAGGTGGTGGGGACTTCCTCCTGTCTCTGCAATGGCTGTGGAAATCCCTGTTTGGACCATAGCCAGGGTTGATCCAGCATTTGGCACACCAGAAAGGCACTTTATTATGGGTCAGTGTATATGCAAAAATAATTTTTAAAACCCTCCATAAAAATATATGTCAATATTGACAATGGCATTTACTGGGGATTGTATGTACAATAAAAATTTATATAGACGTTCCTCAATTACCAAGGCTTCTTTTGCAAAAGCCTTTTCAATCCGCTCAGTGTCTCTGCCCTTTCTTCTTGTCCTTTTCTGCTTGTCCTTTTCTAGCTGAAAGGGTTTTAAAAATAATACAAAGTATCGGAATTTGAAGGGCAGTGAAGAACTAGAGAAACACAAGCTTTCAATTGCCAGGTTACAAGGGCATGTAACCTGGCAACTCTGCAATAAAGCCTGAGCTGGGAAATAATTGACTATTTCTCAACAGGCGACCTCATCTGATGGGGTGAAATCAGTGTCCTAGGACACTTTCATCCCATCTTGGGGGTGCAGGCTGACACCAGACATCACACAATGTCATGTGACTTCCAGGGCAGGCCACTGTAATGGAACAGCCAATTATAATGGAGGTTTTGTTTATGTTTATTAATGGCAAGGGCAGGCAGAAGTGGATGCATGTAATTGGTCGAGGCATTGCCATGGTTACAAAGCCTCTGCAGTAGAAATGTATCCATTTCAGAGTGGCTAGCAGGAAAAGGGGCGGAGCCAACAAAGAGGAAAAGGGGGGACATTTTAAAATGAGTCAGTCTCTAACCAGGGGAGCTAGAGTGAAGAGGTTCCTAATTTAAGTTTGAGTCTTCAGCCATTATATTAAAGTAATAAAGGGACTGTTTGAATTAATCTCTAGTCTGTGAGCTAGAAGGAAGAAAATCCTTGTATAGGATTATGGCTTCAGTTGTGGTACTGAAGAATTAAGAGTCTAATTTGTGTCTAAGTCCTCAGTCAGGTGGAACTGAGAGACAGAGGGTTTTTGAGAACAAATTGTAGTGAGAATATTGATGGAAAGAAGTGTCTATAAGATATGAGTTATCCAATCAGAAGGCTGAGAAAGAATTACATTTGAGAGAGAAGGAAGTTACCTAACCAAGTTGACATAAGTTAAACCATTCTAAAAGTTATATAGTAACAATTTGATGTATTCACAAGAGTAAAAGATGTAACAATATTCAAGTGGAACTGAAGAAAAGTACTGTGTAACAAATACGCTTTATGTGCACAAGAATTCATAAATAAACATCTCATTGTTTCAACTAATATATGGGAGTCCCTTGTCAAGTTACAAGGCTGAAGATAAATTCCTGCATGTGAGTTGAAGATTATTTTTAAGTTACATATTGACTGCAGTATTTATATATCAAAGTGACATATAAAAACATTTATAATTGAACTCCAAGTAGCTGAGTTTCTGAGAGGTTTATTCTTCTTTCTCCCCTTTACCAGCATCATTGCCTTGGCTCCTACATACACATATAATTTTACTGGTGGCAGAAGGCGACATACTAAAAATAAATATAAAATATAAAAGAAAGAAGTTCCCTTTCCTGCCAGAGAAATCATTATACTGTATATATGTATATATATATCTCCACAGCCACACTCCCAGCTAGGGTGAAACGTCGTCAGATGCTTTCACCCCAACACAGGAGGCCTCCCTGGGAGAGTGACCCATTCCCCATTGACCCCTGTATAAACCACAAAAGGAGAGAAATGCTGAAAACAATTTCGTCTCACAAGCCACTTTCAGCAGATTAAAAAAGTGTAGAAATATGATTTTGGAGCAAAGACCTGCTATTCCCTAATATCAGCATTAGGAACATTAGAATAAAATATATTTCCAGTGAAGTGAAATAATGATTAAAATACTAAAGCACAATTATTGCTAACCAACATGTTGCAATTAGAAATAAAAGCTAGTTTTTAAAAAGCCAAATCCTGAAAGTTCCTGCTGGTAAAATAGTATTCATACTGATCTTGCACATACTATATACTCTAATGCTGATGATACCAATCTCTACTACTTCTTTCCACCTAATTCCAGTCTGTTCCGATGCTAAACTGGTGTTTGATAGCTGAAAGGACTGGAGGAGGGCAAACAAATTGAAGCATAAGACAAGACAAGGTCCTGGACAGTTAAAAAAGACAGATCTGGGAATAGGGGTTCATCATGTTTTTGATGGGGTTCCACTCTCCCTGAAAGTTCAGTGTCATAGTTGGAATGGACTCCTGGATTCATCTCTCATGACCTTATCACAAACGTATGCTTTGCCAAAGAAAAGAAAGGTAGTGGAGCAAATTCGTCAACTCATGTGGCGATCCCTCATGGCAAAGCTTCTCCCATCACATGTGGGAAGTGTTGCCCAAGCGGCGAGGAACAGTGCTGGAGTCAGCACAACATGGGCAGGCTCCCATGCTGGAAGGGAGCACCGTATGACACTTCCACTCCAGCTATGAGTGGGGCCTCCAGTGGAAGTCCAGCAAAGTTTAGGGATGGGCAACGTGCCCATTTGTTGCTAGGACACTTCCCAAGCCCCATCTGATGAGGTGTTGAGTCAGCAGATCCTGAGTTCAGCAGTGACTAGGAGTGTTGCTGCATAATTAAATTGAGTTCATTTCAAGAGAAGTTGGATCTGGTCACAGTGGTACATATCTTGTTTACATAGCATTTGGATTGCTGTAATGTGGCTATAAGTGGTTCTGCCTTTGAGAAGTGCTCAAAAACTTCAGCTGGTCCAAAGAGCTGACTACAGGGAGCACACAACCCCCTTTTGTAACAGCTCCTCTGGTTGCTAATTTGTTTCTGGGTACAATTTAAATTGCTGGTTTTGACTTCAAACAGCTATTCACAGCTTGGATCTAGTCTTATTTAAAGAAATGTATATCACTGTATGAGCCCGGTAGAGCTCTGTGAGCATCTGGAGAGCTATTCCTCTTTGTTTCACCACCTTCTCAAGCATATTTGGTGGGGAAAAGTGAGAGTGCCTTCACAATGGCGGTCCCCAGACATTGGAATTCCCTCCTTATTGAGGCCAGGATAGCCCTATCCTTGTTCTTCTGTTGGCAAGAGAAAACAATATACCATCTTTTACAAAATTACTAGGGTTGATTTTTAATGCTGGGTGGTTCTATTTTTGAAATATGTATATGATTTTTAAGTGAATTTTGAAGTTTCAGATTTTTATTGTTTAACCTCAGATTGTTTAAATGTTTTAAAAATCTTGTATTGATACCTGTTTCATGCTTTTATATTGTTTTTGGTTGTGTGTGTTTCTAGTTGCTATTATTGGGATGAGAAAGAGATGGTGATGATAGTGATAATGATGATGATGATGATAATAATACTCCAGTTGGTAGGAATTCACAGTGATTTCAGACTAGGGCATGGAGAATTTTCTTCCAATTCCCCTTTCCTGAAATTAGGGTGGTTAGCTGAGGAAATTCTTAGTTGGAAGTTGTGACCTTATCCATGCAAACAATATGTTCAGCCAATAAATTATGGCTATTTTGGGAGTGATTAAATGTGTGGTCAAATTGTAAAGCAGGAAAACATCCATCCCAACTTCATTTAACTCTCTCTCTCTCCTTGCAGATGCTATGTTTGTTTCTCTTCTTTCATCTTAATATATTTTTGTCCTGTGACATTTTAAAAATGAAAAAGACCAGGTGAAGACATGTTCTTCATTTCCCTGTGGACAAGGAAATCTATTCTCCCTGTGGCCTTTCATGCAGGGATTTAATATGTCATATCTTCCAGATATTTGTGAGACATGTTTTAGAGAAATATATGAGGGGGTTGTTGAACCCTTTAAATGTGACACTGACTATATTAATATTTTATGTTCAAATGTCAGCTGGCCACTCAGTGGTTTAGAGCACTCTTGAAACTCAGTTACAAACTCTGAACATGAGTAACTCATTCCTATTTTACCAAATAAAACTATGAAATATTTCTTCACATCTGAAAAAACGAATACAGTAATACCTTGAGTTAAGAGTTTGATTCTTTCCATGACCAAGCTCGTAACTCAATATACTCGTATCTCAAAGTTAATTTCACATCGAAATGGTATTAATCTGTTCCATCCCTCAATCCCCATTTTAACATGTTTCTAAATGTGATAATATACTTTATAAATAACTAATAATATATAAATGCACATTCACATGGAAAAAGAAAAAAAATGAGATCAACTTTAAAATGGTAGAAACACAAAGTTGTGGCAAGGAAGCACAAAGTGAAGAGGTAGAAGCATCATTTTCTTCACACTCTACTCATTTCAGCCACCCTCCCTCTCTTGCTCCTTCTCTTTCCCTCTCTCCCTCTCTCCCTGAAGCCAAACATACCAGGAATATAAAGCACACAAAATCAACTAAACCAAAGTTCCTCAAAGTGGACAAGAGCAAAGCAAACAGCCATCTCCCAAAGCAGACAAGAGCACGAGGCATGGGGGCTGCTCCCTTGAAGCCCTAATGCCCTCTACTCTAATGCTAGCATTCCCTGTGGTGCTTGCTCTTAACTCAAAACACTCTTATGTCAGGGCCAAGCAACAGCTCTTAACTCAAAACACTTGGGATGTTCTTAAGTAGAGGTTCCACTGTATTGTCCATCTGTCCACCCTTTTATTTATATCCTACTTTTTTTTTTTACTTCAACGGGGTGTCTTATATTATAAAAAGAATTATGAGGAAAACCATAGGTAGCTAAACAAGGTGAAAAATAAAGATTAAAAAACTACTAAACCATCCATGGAATTTGCTGTTTTTCTGATCTAGGGTGAACCCATCACAGGGTTTTCTTGACAAGATTTGTTAAGAGAGGGTTTGCCTTTGCGTTCCTCCGAGGTTGAAAAAGTGTGACTTACCCAAGGGTAACCTAATGGGTTTTCTTGACTGAGTAGGGATCTGAAGTCTGTTCTCAGGAGTCATAGTCCAGTGTTGAAACCTTGTTGACTTGCTGTCCATAGAGTCCATAGAGTTTCAGTCCATAGGGTTAAAACCATGTAAAATATCAAAATAAAAGCAAATAATGAAAGTAGTACAGCACATAAAAATGTTTTAAAATAAGTTAAGCAGTTCCCAAAGCCTCCTGCAATAGAAAAGTTTTCAGTTGTTGATGGGTGAAAGAGCCAACCTAGCCTTTCTAGAAAGAAGTTCCAAAGTTTAGGAGCAGCCACAGAGAAATCCCTCTTCTGTGCTCCCACCAAGCATGCATGTGAAGTCAGCGAGATTCAGAGAAGCACTTTCCCCAGAGATTTTAGAATTCTGGCATATGAGAAGGTATGGTCATTCAGACAGCTTGGATTCAGCCTATATAGAGTTTAACAGGCCATAACCAGCATATTGTATTTTGCTCAGAAGATGACTGGAAACTGGTAGAAAATTGGAACAAGGGGGCGCCATTATTAATCTAGCTGTAGATAATTTGACCATCTGAAATGTATAAACTTTATAAATACATATATCACTACGGCCAAACTATGAACCTCTTCACGCAGGGGTTTTTCAGCCTGTTTTTCCAGTTGTCGATGGGGCCTGGATGGGGCCTGCTGAGCATCATCAAAAAATGATGGCTTGGCCCTGTCCACATTCCTCCCAAAGTGGAGGGGAAGAATTGCAACTTGCAAGATACTTCCTCTGCCACCACAGGGAGGAAAGTGTTTTCGGGGTAGCTCCAGGGTAGCTATCTGCATTTTGTTGCCTTTTCCTCCATATGATGGGGAAAGGGCAGCAGCAGCATGCACTGCCATCCTTTTCTCCATAGGGGGATAGGGGCAGGGCACTAACACGCCTTGTCCTGTCCCCACCATATGATGGGGGAAGAAGGGAGGATGCGCAGTGTGCCATGACGTGCCCCGTATGCCTTCCCTTTGCCGCTGACTGCCGGTGAAACGACACGGCCCCAGGGGCTGTGTGAAGAGGTCCCAAATATTCTTAGGAACAGGCACAATTGGCACACTACTTTTAACTGTGCCATGATCGAAGTTCATGATACTGCAGCTGAAATATTTGCTTTGTCCATACCGGATGTTTACTGTCAGTGTTAAAAATGTCTTTTTTTATTACTCAGGATAGCTGAGAAGTGGTGTTTGTTCTGTGTTATATTTCCAATGTGCTGTTTAACAAAAAATAAGTGTAGTTGGAAATTCCACAGATTGGAAACTGGTTTGTAGGCACAAATATATTTTTTTCATTTTGGTGAGAAACATAGGTGATGAAAATAAAATTATCTGTAAGCAACACTAGACAAAAGCCGGACAAAACAGAACAAGATTTTTCAGTGTCCATTTTTCACTGGTCAGATCTGTGCTATCAAAATCAGGATGATTTCTGTCTTCTTAAATGGTTTTGGCTCCCAATGAAGCCAATGCAAGTTTGATTAAAAGGCCCCATGCTTATGGGACATTATGCTTTTGATCAACCAATCAGTGCTGTTTTAAAAGGCTTTCACTCCTGAACGTTTTTTGGCATTATTTTGCAATGTAAGCATCTCTAATCCTCACTCCAGTCAAAATGATATTTTATGCTTGGCACATGTCCTCATTAAGGAAAGAAAGGATGCATTTTATTAAGCTAGATGAAGAGGATAAGCAGTGAGAGTTTCACTTGTTTTATAGGGCCATTGTATATTAATTACAGTGGGATAAAGGCGGGGGAAGAGAGAAGAAAACCCAATAAAGAAAAGCCCTTTTCTAGGGCTTGAACTCCTAATATTTAGGAAGCTACAATTATAAATAGTTATGAGACCTGTATTCCAACATGTGTAGAAAATGTGGTTTGACATTATTATGAGTAATTTATTTATCATAGGGCCATGATGGAGAAGTTTAGACTTGACAGATCTTATTTTGGCAGTATTAGATATATATAGACAAGTCTACATAGGGACCACCAAACGCAGCGCCCAAACAAGAATCCAGGAACATGAAAGGCACTGCAGACTACTTCAACCAGAGAAGTCAGCCATAGCAGAGCACCTGATGAACCAACCTGGACACAGCATTTTATTTGAGAACACAAAAATGCTGGACCACTCTCACAACCACCATGTCAGACTACACAGAGAAGCCATTGAAATCCACAAACATGTGGACAATTTCAACAGAAAGGAAGAAACCATGAAAATGAACAAAATCTGGCTACCAGTATTAAAAAATTCTAAAATTAAAACAGCAGAGAGAAAAACAGGCAGGGACATCTAATCACCTTTCAAGAAGAGTTTGCTCCAGGCACTGTCAGCCCATTGTATGCTAATCAAGGTGGTCAGTTGAAAAGATTCACACCTAGCCCAACTTACAAAAGCCTTTTGTCTCACCCTGGTCATTCCACAGATATATAAACCCCTTTTTCCCAGCTCCAGCAGACCTCTGAGGATGCTTGCCATAGATGCAGGCGAAACGTCAGGAGAAATGCCTCTAGAACATGGCCATATAGCCCGAAAAAACCCACAAGAACTGAGATTAGATATATAATTTGAAAAGAGTTTGCAACAGCTTAATATTTCTGACTTCCATACAACACTCTTCAGTTAAAAGACATTTTTACTGAAGCTGTTTCAAAATACAATTTCAAGATATAAAAGAATTTGCTGCTTTCTATACTATACTCAAAGAAGAGCAAAGATCATCCCTAACAATACAACCGAATTCTAACATACATGTGTCTCAGAGCCTTGAACACCCATATTTAATTTTTTTCATACATCCAGAAGAACCCATTTGCAGACTGGTGAAGTGAGTGACTGATTGAGTTAGTTTCGGTGGTTCTGGGAGCTTCTAGGGAAATATCACCACATGGAATTAGAACCGTCAGTTAGCAGTGGTTAGTTGTTGGACTGATTTCCTGGTAGCATCACCCCAATTTGCTTGGAGCTGGATTTATAATAATATCAGGAAAGCAGTTCAAGTAGGGGTGAGAGACTGAATAGGAACACTTCTTGCCATCTGCTACCTTTCATCCAGGGACCTATAGCAGAGAATGCATGGCCTAAAGCCGACATCGTCCAAGACCAATTGCTACATTCTCAAGGATTCCCCAAAGAGGAAGAGGACTGCTGTTTATTTATTTATTTATTTATTTTACCCCCCCCCCCCTTTCTCACTCCTGGAGGGGGACTCAATGGTAGAGTATATAGTTTAATGCTTGCCAGATGCAATCCCTGATGACTCCAGGTTGGAATGGAAAATGACAAAAGGCGTTGCCAGTTGGCACTATAGATGGTACAGATGTCATGCATGACTAATCAGTTTCCTATTTTCCTGTCCTTTGATATACATTCTCTCAGAGTAATGGCTCTTAGCTAACATGATTTAGGTTGAAATTTGCCTGGAGCTCATAAGACTCCTTTTCACATAGTTGCATCTTGTAAGACAGGTGTGCAAAATGTCAGGCATGAAAAATCTTTTGAATCTGTAATCCCCAAATCCATTCAGCAGAGCTTGAAGAAAAAGACACATACTTAGAACTAAAGAACGGTGAACTTTAGAAATTCTTTTGAAAAGTATTGGAAGTAGATGAAACTCCTCATTCATTCAGCAGACTTTGTTTCTGATTCCTTCAAGGGGTTTTCATTTCTGTAGTATAATTTGGGGCAGGGAAAAGAGAGACATTTTGTTGCTGTTGGTGAAGAGTCAGGAGTGTGAAATCCTAGCCACACTATTGCAGATATTGCAGATAGTGCAGAGATTACACAGGCTTAGAAAAATGTAGGTCATAAAAATATTTGGTACTGTTCCATTATCCAGGTGGAGGCCACTGGGGGTGGTAGAGAGGGAAAGGTATGTGTGGAGGGAGAATTGAAGTAGTAAAACCATTTCCCCCAGTTTTCCTGTTATTCCCCCCCCCCCCACTCATGTCCCCGTAATGGAAATAAGCCTCGTTTATGATATGGGAGGGGGAATAACTGGTGAAAATGGGGAAATAGTTTTCCTCCTTCAACTGCCCCATGTAAAATGGACTGTCTTTCTCTCTCTACTGCCCCCTAGTGGCCTCCGCCCGGATAATGAAACAGTACCAAATATTTTTAAAATAATGTGTGCTGGTTTTATAGGAATTTGGTATTCTAAATCGAAAAATAACCTCAGATTCACTCCATAACATAAAGTCATTCCCCCCCCCCCCAAAAAAAAAACTAGTCTTGACATTTTTATTTTGTAATACATGACTAAGATTTCTGGGGGCAGGGGAGTAAAAAAATAAACCATAAGGAAGTAGTTAAAGTCTTCAGATAGACTTTCAAAACACTTTAATTTGCTGATATATTTTTTTGAAAAAATTATTCAAAAAGCAGTAAAAGGAATTGTGCTAGAACATCAGTGTCCATACTTAATCAAAACTGAATTACAATTTAATTGATACAAATATTGATTCTGTGAAAGATCTGAGTGCTGTACAACTTTTCATTATTTTTTTCAAATTCAGCACTCCAAAATACATTAAAACCAGTGAGAGCAGACAACGTGTGCCTCTTCCATATAAACAACTTATATACACAAAAGGTTGAGTCAGATATTGCAGTGAAGAATCATTAAATGCATTACTCAAAGCATTGCTTAGCAATTATTAAGGAAAAACAAGTGTCACATTACTCATATTGAGTCATTTCTGATGAATGATAACGGTAAGGCAAGCCTGTTACAGGGTTTTCTTGGCAAAATTTGTTCCTTTTCTGAGGCTTAGAGAATGTAACTTTCCCAAGCTCATCCAGTTGATTTCATGGCCAAATTGGAATTTGAATCCCGGTTCAAATAGAGTTGTGGTTTAATGATAGTGCAGATGACCTTCTCCAGCCACGGGTCATATGTGTGTAGATCCCCAAATGTTGAGACCTAGTGTTAACCAGATGGGAAAATGAATTCCTTTTTACCAGTTCAGTGTTGGAGTTGTAAATGCACAGACCTGTCAAAAGATATGACTGTCATCTGTGTGCAAGAGAAAGTTGGAATTGAATTTACAGTTCAGCTCCTATCAGTCATTCAGCAGGACAGAGAGCTGGGGCTTGATGACTTAAGAGACTGAGCTGTGCCATGGGACATCTACTTGTTAGAAGCTCATTTCAACCAGGCCAGCTTCAGTTTGCCTTATGGAAGGTGATTGCATTGATTTGCTTTGTAGTATTGTTGTAAAGTTTTCTTTATTCATTGGGGTGAATTTACTTTGACTGCTTTAAAAAATAATCTATCTCACAGTAGTGCTGCTGCAGACAGAATTTGGGGTGTAGTGCTGCATTCGTTGAATCAGAACTGTCACCATTTCTCCAGCCCGTAATTTTTCAGCATTCCTGCTGAAAAAATACATGCTTTTATTTTTCCTGCTGTTCATCAACTGTTTAACTCAGAGGGATCAGTCGTGTTTGTTTGCACTGCCATTTCCCTAAATATCGAAACAGGATGAATCAGGAACACGGCTCCAAATGCCTTCAAATCTGTGGCGCTATTAAATAGCGGATCAATAAACAAGAGTATTGATTCACAAGCAACTCTACAATTACATATTAAATAACCCATAGCAGCACTTGGAGTAGCTGTCAAATGCTTCTTTGCCTCTTCTTTGTGCTGTTGTTTTTGAGCTGGATTCCACAGTGTTTGTTTTTGCTATTAACGGGGGTGGGAATTTAAAGCTCCTATTTGTGCTCCAATTACAGTATTGGAAAGCTTGCTTTCGGTTTAATAGGTTAAGAATTCTTTTCATGGAAAATGTTGTCTATCTTCTGTCATTATTGGACATGTAAGAGGGCTTCTGTGCCCTTTTCCCCAAAACCAGGGTACACAAAAATTCATCTTTCTATCAGTGAAGGGAGTCTTCTGCACATATATTTGTATGTGTTCAATCATGTTCAGATTGGTTTTTTTCACTTAGAAGGTGATTGTAGTAGAGGGTTAATATGTTTTAATATTGTGCTATGCTAATCATATATTGTATGCACATATAATATTGACCATAATACTGTAATACAATATAATGCTAATAATAATACAATATAATATTATAAATATATGTTATATATTACATGTAATTACTAATAATATTGCAGTATAGTTGTATAGTACAATATAGTAATATATAATACTAATATTGTGCTATGCTAATAATATAATATATTGTATGCACGTGTAACTTCTAAGCTGCTCTGAGTCCCCTTTGGGGTGAGAAGGGTGGGATATACCAGAAAATGTCGTAAATAAATAATAAACAAATCGATGCATCCTGGTTTTTTAGGAAAAGAGTGAAGACCTGGCTCTGGGATCAGGTGTTTGGATAGTTCAGTATTGAAATGGCATAACTCTAGCAACACAAACGACAACTTCTGGGATAGGTATAATGGCTTTAACAGTTTTATGGTATTTTGTATGCTTTTATCGGCATCAGGCCCATAGCCAGGATTTTGATTCGGGGGGGGGGGGGGGGGGGGGCTGAGTCTGAGCGAAAGAGGGTCTACCCTAGCAAACCTTTTGTATTGTTACCTCAATACCCCCATGCTTATGGGATATATTGAGCATGGTGATCAGATCATGATATGAATAAACATAACAGTTTAAATAATGCACCAATAAGGCCTTCTCACGGACCACCATGAGAATTTGGGGGGGGGGCTGAAGCCCCCCAAGCCCCCCCCCCCCCAGCTACATGCCTGATCGGCATTTATGTATATGTTGCATCATATTTTATTTGGTTGTATATATCGCATTTAATATAATTTTTGTGTCCCCCACAGACACATACTTCTCCATTTATATATCTAACCTAGGGTTTTATCAATTTTATTCTATGCATTTGCCCCACCCACTGTGCTTTTATTTTATTTCTTCATCATGTTATTTTGCATCTGTATATTTTATTTTCTGTTATTTTCTGTATTTTATTTTGATGTTATTATTTTCTTTTTGTATTTTATTTTATTTTGTTGTACTGTAATTGTGGGCTTGGCCTCATTTTAGCTGCCCCGGGTCCCCTTTGGGGAGATTGGTGGCGGGGTATAAATAAAGATCATTGTTATTATTGTTATTATTGCCATATTGTAAGCTGCTCTAAGCCCCCCCCCCCCCCTTTCAGGGTGAGAAAGAGTGGGATATAAATATAGTAAATAAATAAATAAATAAGGGGAAAGAATTAGCCGATATTTTCCCACAAGCTTAATAATATGTTTGTTGCTGACATTATTTTTGGGACCTTTTCGCATTACAGTTATAGCACTATGATTTTCTTTAACTGCCACAATTCCATCAGGGGTTCATAGTTTGTTATTGTTGTGTGCCTTCAAGTCATTTCTGGCTTATTACAACCTTTCACTGGGTTTAGGGGAGGATTTTTAGGACTGTTAGCTATGATACTATTGTGTTTAATCCAAGTAAGCAACTGCTCCAAAAGTAATAAACTCTGTAAAGAATTTAGGATTTCCTTCTCTTTGTTCATTTTGCCACTTGAAAGCTAGGCACTAATGCAGCACTCAAACTACGATACAACACAAGAATGTCTAGAATGGCATTTTAACAACATTAGCACCTGAATACAATTCATTCTCTTTGTTAGTGTATTATGCTGGCCTTTAGGGATAATGATAAATATAGTGTTTTCCTTTGAATGTAGCCATTGTAGTATCTGGGATTTTCTGACAGTTGTGATAAAAAAAGGTAGTAGTAGTACATTTTATTGATTAGCCCATTGGCTGTATCAAAACATTTGGCAAATGCATTTAACACATACAGTATACTGTACTGTTGGAGCATGTAAGAAATCAGTTAGTGTGTGTGTCAACTGTAAAATAAGATGATGAAGTGGACTGGCCAGGGTGCTAGCTGAGCCTGGAACTTTTGGATACTGTTACTTTCTTCAAGCTTGAGCTGTGCAGGTACTTGCACAGATAAAGAGACATTTTGGAGTGTGTTCTTGCTTCATTAGCTGCTGGGAGGAGTTTTTCCACATGGATAAAGAAAGAGCATTTTAGATCTCTCATAAAAGGAAAATGCTCTTTCATTTTCTTTCTAAACTTGTGAAGAAACTTAGACTGACTGTCTAATTATTACTTTTTCTTTCCTTTTCTTCTGCAGGCATTGTGTCTCTCATCTCACTGGCCATTCTGTCTTATGAACGTTATAGCACGCTTACACAAACGAATAAACGTGGCTCTGACTACCATAAAGCCCTTCTAGGCGTTGGAGGCTCCTGGCTCTATTCTCTGATTTGGACAGTACCGCCTCTCATTGGCTGGAGCAGCTATGGGCTTGAGGGGGCAGGCACCAGTTGTTCAGTCCGATGGACATCAGAAACACTTGAGTCAGTGACTTATATCATCTGTCTCTTCATATTCTGCTTAGCCATTCCCGTCATGGTCATGATATACTGCTATGCTCGCCTCTTTTATGCTGTCAAACAGGTAAGTGGGTAGAATGCAAAGACATAGCTATGTTAATCTGGAATATCTGTGTCCAGCTAGATCTTATAGGATCTTAGAGACTAACTTAGAGGACATTTATGGTGACATAAGCTTTTGTAAGTCTGCACGACTATGGAAATATGGGAGTTGCACTTTCATAGATTCTTTAAGACTGCTCTGCTAGTTTCCTTGGTTTGTAAAGGTATTAGTAGCTTAACCATAATATATAGGGCTGTCTGTAGGACTGATTGACTTGAATGAATTGGTAATGGAATAAGTAACTTTTTTTTGGTAATCCTTGTGGATATGAAAAAGGAGCTAACTGAATTGTGAGCTGTGATTAATCTATGGTAATTAATTCTGTTGGCTGATGAGCAAATTTGGAATTGGTTGAGATAATTTCACAAATTGAAACATAGTTTAAATGCTGGGAAATTAATTGATTTATTAGGTTCTTATCAGCCTTTGTATCCTAATGGATAATGATTTATTCTTTGTCTGTAATAGCAGGATTGATTTAAAAGGAAGAGTTAATTAATTAACCAATTGTATATTTAATTAGGTTGGTGGTTTATGATTTCCTCAATTTGACTACTTTAAGAAAGCATCCAATTAACTGGCACTGAAATTAGATAGTATTAATATAATTGTATGGGAAAAAATATTGTGAAGGACATGAATATATTACACACACACACACCAGGAGGTGAGATGCCACTAGAATTTGCCCAAAAATGAAAGGTTGGAGACTTTTCCAATTTCTTCTAATAATGTTTAACAAAATTTTGCAATACAGAAAATAATTAATTGCACAAGTCATTATTATGGCCTTGTTTATGTATACTTCACACAAATCCAAAGGACTGAATAATTCTAGGGAACATCAAAGCATTCAACATGTTAATTTTTTTAAAGGAAAAACAGATTTTGTTTTTCTTTTGGAAAATTGTTTTCAAAATAAAATCAGATGCTTTGAAGTGAAGAACCTAGGGATAGCTTCCTGCAACATCTATAGTAAAAAAAAGAGAGAGTAAGATATAATTCAGAATTATATCTGTCAGTGTGAGGGTAAAATTTAAAAGGTATGACAAACAAACATTTTCCTCTCCTTTTAAAAATGTGTAGAGGGAACATATGTAGGAAAGCTAAAGAGAAGGTTCATTTCAGGGTTACAATGGTATGTGTGAGTAAATTGCATTACTGATCTTAAAATGCCTACATCTATACCAGTGTTTCTCAACCTGGGGGTTGGGACCCCTGAGAGGTGGTCGTGAAAGGGTTTCAGAGAGGTTGCCAAAGACTATCAGAAAATGTATATTTCTGATGGTCTTAGGAACCCCTTTGGCAGAGAAGGCTGAAGATCTCTCCGCCTGCCTGTCTCTTGCTTCCATAAACAGATGGCGAATCCGCCCAGCAAAAGCCCTCCTCTGCTGTGATTGGCTGGCCTCTCAGGTGGCCTTTCAGCCAAAGGGAATGCTGTTTCTGAGACTCCAAGTGGGGAGGCCCAATTCTATCATTGGTGGGGTTCAGAATGCTCTTTGATTATAGGTGAACTATAAATCCCAGCAACTGCAACTCCCAAATATCAAGGTCTTTCCCCCCCAAACTCCACCAGTGTACACATTTGGGCATATTGAGCATTCGTGCCAAGTTTGGTCCAGATCCATCATTGTTTGAGTCTCCAGTGCTCTCTGGAACTACAGCTCCAAAACTCAAGGTCAATCTCCATCAAACCCAGTTTTTTCTGTTGGTCATGGGAGTTCTGTGTGCCAACTTTGGTTCTTCTGCGTGGTACTGTGAAATCCACACCTGTGGTATTTCCCTGCGTCCACGCAGCTGACTCGGATCTTTCTTGAAAGCTTTTCCTAATTAGGGACTCCAGCCCCGCCCATCTACTCCTAATAAAGCCAGGCAGCGGGGCTTGGAGCCTTAATTCCTTTTGTCCGCGAAAGCAGCAACAACTCGGTGTTCTCTCCTAAAACAACTATTGGTTTGACTCAAGGACTCCAGTTTGACTACTCTAACAGACAGCAATTCCAACTTTTGTTCTGGGACCTTTGTTTATCCTATTTAGGCTAGTGGGAGGACAAACCCACTCCCTCCCTCTAAAAAAAAAATGCCATGTCCTCTGAGGCGCAGGCTTTTTTGCCTTTGGCAATGGGCAGTAACTTACCTTCTTTTTCTTCTGTTCCCCTCGCTCAGAAAGCAGGAGGGAAGAAGATTTTTACCAGCCTACCACCCCTTCCAGACCCAGGAACTGGTAGAGCTTGTGGCAACAAACTGCCACTGTGGCTTTGTGCCAATAACTTTGTTTTGGGTTGCAGCCACGCCTCTCAGCTGTCTCTGTTTTTTAAGGACAGCTTGCTCTCACTGCCCGTGCTTTCTCTGCCCCATATACCCCAGCAGGCAGTGGACGCTGCAACGATCCCTGCCATGCTTTTGCCCCCCTCAGGGGAGGGGAGGCTCAAGGCAGCCACGCCACCTGTGTGAGTGATGGCTAGCCAAGGCTTTGCCTCCACGCCCATGGCATATAACGCCTTGGAGGGGCCTTTGGGTTGCAACAATTCCTGCCATGTTTTTGCCCCCCTCAGGGGAGGGGAGGCTCAAGGCAGCCACGCCACCTGTGTGAGTGATGGCTAGCCAAGGCTTTGCCTCCACGCCCATGGCATATAACGCCTTGGAGGGGCCTTTGGGTTGCAACGATCCCTGCCATGTTTTTGCCCCCCTCAGGGGAGGGGAGGCTCAAGGCAGCCACGCCACCTGTGTGAGTGATGGCTAGCCAAGGCTTTGCCTCCACGCCCATGGCATATAACGCCTTGGAGGGGCCTTCGGGTTGCAACAATTCCTGCCATGCTTTTGCCCCCCTCAGGGGAGGGGAGGCTCAAGGCAGCCACGCCACCTGTGTGAGTGATGGCTGCCAAGGCTTTGGGTCTAAGCCCATGGAATATAACTCCTTGGAGGGGCCTTCGGGCTACTATCCTCCCTCTGCGTCATGCTGCCTGGGAGCTTCAGTGACGGCTCAGACTGTAAGTACTGTGTCTTTTGGGCCCCATCTCCACTTGGCCCATGCCTCAACAGGTAGGTTGCTACTCTTTTGCATAGGCAAACTGCACCCTCCTTTCCTTTTCAAGGATTTGTAGTCCCTTCTTTTGGTTTTCAGGAGTTTATTAAAACTTTTTCCTAAGCTCATTCTGGTGCTTCCTTCAGCTGCAACCAGTCAATGAGTCTGATGTAGATTCTGACTCCTATGAGTAGCAGATTTCTCCTACTCTTGAGGAGGATTTTTCCATCCCAGCTTCCTTAGGGGATGTGTTACCTAATTTTTCCTCCTTGATTGCTTAGAGGATCTGCTTTTCTCAGTTGAGCAACAGCAGAAACAAGCTCCAAGTACAGTTCTCCCAGCACTTCCATATTCGCTTAAGCTTGGAGAAAAACAAAGGGCAACTCCTGTATCTGTGTCTGGAATTTCTAAGTTTGTAACTGCACTTTACTGCATACGCACCTTTTCAGCAGAGTGGTTAGTTAAGCCTACTAAACTGAACTTTATTGTGGTCAAAGTTGTTTAATCCACTGTGATAAGAAGATCCACCCCACTGCTAGCCTACTTACTTGCATGATTCATTACCATGCTTGTCTGGCAGCCTCTCAGGTAGCTCAGCACCTTCTTTGGATCTTCTTCCCCTACAACATCAACAGATCCCAAGGGCTTTCTGTCAGTAGTATCTCACCTTAGCTTCTCATCACAACGCTACGGCTAAGCACAGCTCCGATACAGTACTAAGGTGTTTGCTGCTGTTGCAGCAGCCATCCACCAGCATGTGTAGATCCTCTACCCTCTCCAAAGTAGGCAGAGCAATGGCAGGATAACTGCCCATGGCAGAACATAGCCTGCTTCTAAGTTTGGCTTTTTACCACAATCTAGCCTAGATTGTGGTGGCCAGCCCCTCAGCTTAATTATCCAGGGGTGACAACAAACTAAAGGGAAAGAAGAAGATCAGGGCCAATAGTTTTTTCGCATGCATTTTCTCTTCTTTAATAGCCTCCAACCCTTCAGCTCCAGTTTTTGGAGCTCCACCTCATCATTTTTAGATGCATGGCATTAGATCTCTTCTCACTCATGGGTGTTGGAGATTACAGAGCATGTTTATGCAATTGAATTTTTCAAACTGTCCCCAGTAGGGACTCTACGGGCCACTCCTCCTCCTGTGTTATAGCAGGAGGTAATTACTTGTTTCAAAGGAGCAGTAGCTTCTTTACATCTTTCTATGTTTCCTTCTTTTTCCTTTTCCCCAGCTGTTTTTTGGTTTCCAATAAAGGCAGTGGGCTTTGGCCAGGTTTGGACCTTATAGGATTTTATGCATATATTGCATATTGCAAATTTCAGGTATTGTCATTACCAACCATCCTCCCTCTGTTATCCAGCAAGACATGGTTCAGTAGCATTGATTTGAAGGATGCCTTTTTTCATGTGGTATTAGACCACAAGACGGTAGATTTTTGTCACTTTTTACTAGCAGTCAGGTTTTTTCATTTCAAGTTCTTCATTCTGGTATCTCCACAGCTCCACAGGTGTTACTAAGGAGATGGCTGTATGCCGGCTCATCCCTGGGTGCACAGGGTAGTAGTTTACCCCTATATTTATGGCTGGTTGCTGGTGCACAGTCCTGTGAGTATCTACAGAGGAACATTCACTTTACTCTCTTTATAGCAGACGCTTGGTCTTTTTATCAACAAGGTAAAATCTCTTCTTCAGCCTATCCAAACAACCAGTTCATGGGGCCTGTATTGGACTCTTGGCATGCAAGAGCCTACTTGCTAGAAGACAGGTTTCTGAATCTGCATTCATTAGCTCTTTGAGTCTGGCAGAAGCCATACATCCATGCCAAGGATGTCCAGTGCTTTTTGGGACACATGGCATTCACCACAGCTGCCACTCTTTTCTCCTGTTTGCACCTTCGGCCTCTCCAGAATTGGTTTCTTCGGGCACTTCATCCCATGCAGGATGAGCCCAATGAATGTGTCATTGTCCCTCTAGCCATCCACAGGTCTCTCAACTAGTGGACTCATCGCTCCAATCTCTGTGTGGGCGATGTTAGCAACCAACACTCACCTCAAGGGTCACACCATCCATGGTCCTTAGGCGGCCATAGAGGGCATGGAGCACATCAACTGTTTGGAGTTACTCGCAGTACAAATGGCACTGCACCTTATCTCTCATTTGCTCATGGACAGTATTGTCCACCTTACTACCACCACCACGATTGTGATTTGCTTGCCCTCATCATCAGAATCGGGGACTGGTATACCATAACCATCAGTGCCATTCATCAAGAACTCTCTTGCTGGCTCCCTCAGTCAGACAGTTTATACTGACCACTAATGGTCCCTTCATCCTTCCCAGGCATGGGAACTCTTTGTCAGATGGCACACTCCCCTTCTGGACTTGTTTGTCTTTGGAGCACGTCTTGCCTCCACCAGACAGGCTGTTGGGAGATGCCTTCCTCCTGGATTGGACATCCACCCACCTGTACATCTTTCCACTATTGCCAGTGCTGTCCAGCGTGGTCTCTCGTCTTCAAGCAGAGCAGGTAGATTGCATTCTCATCACGCCATGGTGGCCCTGCCAGCCATGGTTTGTCATTCTGCTCCAACTTGCAGGCAGCTGTTACATTCAGTTGCCACTCAGACCAGACTTGCTGGCTATGAGCAACAGCCCAGTCCCGTACTCCCAGGTCACTCAGTTCCGGTTGACGGCGTGGCAGCTCCAGCCTCAGCCCTCTCTCAACCAGTAAAGGGCATTTTGGACCTTGCCCTGAGCCCTGCCACTAAACATTGTTACATTTGTAAGTGGTGTCATTTTTGCATTTTTTCACAAAAGTAAGGGGTTCAGCCTCTGTCTGCTTCCACTTCCCTCCTGGATTTTTTGATCTCTCTGTCAGATTCAGGACTCTCATTATCATTCTTGAAGGTCAATCTGGCAAATATAGATTCGTTTAGAAGCGAGCATTCTCTTCCCTCTCCTTTATCCGATCCTTTTGTAAAGAGATTTCTGCAAGGCTTTAGAAATTTCTGGCCCCAAGTAGGCCTGTGCCCCCCTTGGAGGTTGGAGGTTGTTCTTTTCGCCCTTACGAAACCACCATTTGAGTCAATGGTCACTTCTGACATGTTCCATCTATCATGGAAAACGGCATTTTTAGTGCCTATTACTTTTGCTTGTCGCGCTAGCAAGCTTACGGCTCTTGAGTCGATAGTCCTTACCTGAAATTTCATAAGGATGTCATGCTGGGCACAGACATTTCCTTCTTACCTAAGGCAGCATCATAGTTTCATATGTCTCAGGACATTGTCCTTCCAACCTTATTTCCAAATCCTTCTACTCCCCTGGAGCAGTCTTTGCACCTTCTTGATGTGCGGAGGGCTCTTGCTTTTTATGTCCACCGCACAGCTCCATTACGGAAGTCCCTACGACTTTTTGTTGAGTACCGTAGGGATACTGTGGGCCTTCCTGTTTCTACCCAGAGGTGGCGGCCTGGATAGTTGCAGCTATCCGGCTAGTTTGCGAAATGGCAGGACTGGACTTACCTGTTCAGATCCATGCTCATTCCACTAGAGCATTGGCACCCTCCATGGTTTTTTTTGCACAGTGTGCCTCTGCATGATATCTGTCGAGTGGCCATATGGTCAACACCGCATACTTTTGTCTCCCTTTATAAATTGGATTTAGCTGCCAAGAAGGAGACGGCTTTTGGGAGAGCAGTACTTTTTTCTGCACTAGCATGACACCCGCCATCCGTGGGACTGCTCGCTAGTCTACCACAGGTGTGGATTTCACAGTACCACGCAGAAGAAAGTAAGGTTGCTTACCTGTAATCATGTTTCTTCTAGTGGTAACTGTGAAATTCACACAACCCGCCCATCCTCCCCACATTCTGTCATGCCTTTTATCTCCGACTGTCTTTCGCGGTACGGAATTAAGGCTCCAAGCCCCGCTGCCTGGCTTTATTAGGAGTAGATGGGCGGGGCTGGAGTCCCTAATTAGGAAAAGCTTTCAAGAAAGATCCGAGTCAGCTGCGTGGACGCAGGGAAATACCACAGGTGTGAATTTCACAGTTACCACTAGAAGAAACATGATTACAGGTAAGCAACCTTACTTTCCATTGTTGGTGGAGTTCAGACTGCTCTTTGATTGTAGGTTAACTATAAATCCCAGCAACTACAACTCCAAGATGACAAAATCAACCCCCCCCCCAACTCCACCAGTATTCAGATTTGGGTGTATTAGGTATTTGTGCCCAATTTGATCCAGTGAGTGAAAATACATCCTACATATCTGATATTGACATTATGATTCATAACAATAGCAAAATTACCGTTATGAAGCAGCTACAAAAATAATTTTATGGTTGGGGATCACCACAACATGAGGAACTATATTAAGGGGTTGCGGCATTAGGAAGGTTGAGAAACACTGTTGTATACAAATGCAGATAGCAAAAGATGTATTCATGAAGAACAAAAATGAGAACACAGCATGAAAAGTGGCGAAATGTGTTTTGAAGCATGACATGTTTGTTAGCAAGTTGACATTCTATTTTGTAACAGTATTTGTTAATTTAATTGTAAAAATTATTCCAGCAGACAGGATCATTATTTATACAAGAAAAGGATTTTCAGGTAAATACTGCAATCTAGCAAAACAAATCTATGTTTTAGAAAATCATTCTATTTGGCCACTTATAAGATGCCCGATCACCTAAAATCAAAAATCTATTGAACTGTCATAAGGACTGCTGCAATATATGGAGCCGAATGTTGGCTGGCAACAAAGGAAGCAGAACACCACTTTGGTGTTTTGGAGATGAGGATGCTATGATTTACAGCTGGCGTCACACACCTTGACAACATCTGCAATGGTGACATCCGGCAACACTTTGACATTGCTCCAATTGCGAACAAACTATGAGAATCATGCCCCAGATAGTGTGGTCATACTCTCTGAGGTGAAGACAAATCCAGTCACAAGATTGCTATTGATTTAGAAGTGCCTGGCAAGAAACCGAAGGGATGACCGAAGCAATGCTAGCTGGGCACGTTGCACAGTGATCTGAAGACTGCTGGCATACACTGTGACCAGACGCACGACTGGGTGAACGGCACCAATAAACCCTGCCATCAAGCAGGACAAACGCTGAAAAAAAAAAAGAACAAGAATTATATTTGGACATAATCATTATGATTTATGGCTTATCATTTTTTTGCATATGATGTGTACACTTCTGTTGATATTAAGAGAAAAAGGGGAAAGTGTCTGAAGTCATGTAGATCCACTAAGCACAATAACTGATGCCCAGGGAGTAAAATTACTTTATGGTGCTCATATTCACGGGGATACATTCCTGAACTCTCTATGGATAATAGTGAATCCTACGGGAAGTTACTATGGAGTCATACTGGAGATTTTAGCAAATTTCTAGAGAAGGGCTTTCATTAGGAATTCATTAGGTCTTCCAGGATCACTCAGTGGAATAGTAACTTCAGACAGAAGCATATCATAAAATCACTTGGAATATGTAGAAAATTACTAAAGGAAACATTTTTGTCAGATGCCGGTAGATGAAACTGTGGGTATTGGTCCTACAGGAATGAGCATTTATCTCTCTTAGCAGGTTACTTGTTTCACAGGAATATATTTCTCTGCTGATGTTCTAGGGAAGGATTCATAAGCTCTGCTGGAGCTCATACTTGAAGAACAGATGACATCTCCTTTCACGTCTGTAGCCGGGGGGCGGGGGGAGGGGGAGGGTACGGCCCTGTTTTCTTTATTCTTAGCTCCCTTTCTTCAAAGGGGGCAGAACCTGAAGCACTAACTTGATTGGAGATTTATGTATATTTGCTTTAATGTACTGTTGAAGCAGCAGCCAAAATCTGTCGCTCTACATTTTCTTTTGTATGTTCAGTCTGACTTCTGATAGTGACTCCATGTACACAGACCCTGCTATGGTGGAGGAGGGAACCCTTACTGCCAAGGGGTTTGATGCCACTTGATGGCCACCCTAAATGTTTCCCTCTGTTCCCTGTGTTTTGGAGGTCTTTGACCATGATATGGCCCCAACATTTTCTCCGAGGCTTGCTCTGATGTCAGCCTGAGGCACTAAAGGAGGGAGGGGGAGAGGAGGAAATTCCTCCTTTCTCTCCCTTCCTTTCCCAGGTCTCCCTGTCACAAAGTGGAAAGAGTAGGTGCCATGTTGTATGGACTGATGCTACACAGGGGCTTGGATTGAGGGGATGCGGGGGGAACTTCTATGTTATATCCCTAGGCCATGTTCCCCTGGCCAACTGATTCTGGGGAACATGGAATGAGTCAGGACAGTTGCAGCCATTTCCATTGTGGAATCGGCCCATTGTCCTCCATGCCCCTAAGATGGGGAAATCCCCAGAACCCTGCAGCAGGACTTTGAATAACTCGGGGCAAGATAACATTAACGAGAATATTGATCAACGATGGGGCTGATCCATATCTACATTGATTTAAAATACCATAGATGTTCCTACTGTCTCCAAGAGCTAACTTTGATCCTATATCTCAGATGAACTAAGGTATTCTCCTGAATCCAAATCTGGAACAAGCTGCCATCACACTACTGAAACCTATTGCTTATCTGGCCTTTGAAGAGGAAACAGTACAGTAAAGACACTACAACCTTGCCTTTTTGTAAATATATAGCTCATTTCTTCTTTGTTTACTTTGTTGAAAGTTTTCTGTTCTCTGTGATCAGTGACAATAACAGAATGTTTTATAATTCTTTTAAAAAGAAGAATGAGCAGCAATAAAGTTTCCCTATGCCTCCCTCGTTCCACTGCCAATGTACACATTATATCCAGTTAGATATATGCTCTTCATTCTAGAAATAGAACCGAGGGAACTATCATGCACAGGATGACATTTGAATTGGACATGCGTTTATTGATTCTTCATCTGAATAAGCTTTCAGTTTTTACTTTAGTGAGGTAGAAATGTCCTTTATTTCAATGACATTTCCCCCTTAGTTAAAGCCCCAAAGGCCTCAACTTTTAGTACGACACTTAGTATTTGAGAAAGCAAGGACTGGCCTTTGCATGAACATTTTACAATTATGGCTGTGAGTAATGCTAGAAGATGATATTTTGGATTTTAGGTGCTAACTCCTGGAGGATTCCTGTCAGCAGAGAGCAAAAAGCTATTACTTGAATGTCTTCAAGGATTAAATATTTGCCTGGTACAGACCTAACATATTCATGAAGTACTCTTAACATTTAGATGATAAAATTGTAGTATTTTCAATAGGATCTGCAGTCAAATTGAGACAGTTGTAGCTGAGACTGCATGAACAAAACATGCATATAACATTTTAATTTTTTACAGCAATCCAGAAAGGTAAAGAGCATTTATTTCATTGCATCCTGGAGAGGGTAGCTTTTATGTCCAAACAATACTGAAGCTCTCTTTGAGTGTATGATTGGTTTTTATTACAAGTAAGAGGACTGGGAACAATACTAAAAGTTTTAGTTGTGTTTGTCAAGAGCTTGAACTCTCTTAAAGTGTGTAAGACAATAAACAGGAGAGCATACAAAGCACATTGGAGCTATTCTATGTGGTTTCATTAAACAGATAATCGTATTTCAGCTTATTTGGAAGTAATGTGTAATTTGGGAACTTGTGAGTTGCTTACAGTGAATTCCTTTTTGGTAACAACTGTGGCAAAGAACAGCTGAATTACATTGATTGTATTGTAATTGGGTTTTTGTGTGTGTCAGGAGCGACTTGAGAAACTGCAAGTTGCTTCTGATGTGAGAGAACTGGCTGTTTGCAAGGACATTGCCTAGGGGACCCCTGGATGTTTTATCATACTGTGGGAGGCTTCTCTCATATCCCTGCATGAGAAGCTGGAGCCGACAGACAGGAGCTCATCCTGCTCCCTTGATTCGAATTGCCGACCTTTTGGTCAGCAGTCTTGCTGACACAAGGGTTTAACCCATTGCACCACCAGGGGCTCCGTTGTAACTGCTGAATGTGTGACAAAAATAAGCCAAGTTTCACCGATCACAGGAACACCTCAGCAAGTGAGAGTCCAAAAGTGGCAGGCTAAAACCCAGCACTTCAATCAGTAGCTGAGATAAGATGAGAAACTCCCTCCTGGGTACACAGAAGAGTGGACGACCTGGAAGGCACTGAACAGGCTGTGCTTTGGCACCACAAGATGCAGGGCTCACCTTCAGAAATGGGGCTGCAAGTGGAGTCCACAACATGTGAGTGTGGAGAAGAGCAAACCACAGACCACCTACTGTAATGCAACCTGAGCCCTGCCTCATGCACAATGGAGGACCTTCTCACTTTGACACCAGAGCCACTCCAAGTGGCCAGCTTCTGGTCAAAGGACATTTAGCATAATGCCAAGGTTTTTTTTAACTTTGAGTTTTTAAACACATTTTAACTGTATCCTCAACTTGCTTCTGACAAATAAATAACCAATCACAGTGCTCCTGCTATGAGTTATACATAAATGACCTCATTACATAAGCAGAGGGAAAGTGTGGGAAAGTGGGGGGCAGCATGGGACAACAGAGGGAACTGTCCTACTCTGTTCCCTCCCATTGAGGCCTATCTTCTGCCATCCCATGTCTTTCCCCTACTTTGTGCCATTTGGAGTTAGGCAATACCCAACTCCTCAAAAGGCACTTTAGACTCCCGTTTCTTTCTGCTACCAAAACAGAGTCCTAAGGAGCCCTGTCAGAAATTGCCTTGTCAAATGTCTAGCAAAGTGGCTGGCATGCACTAATATGTAACTTTCAATCTCAAATGAAACATGGACCTTAAATGTCCCACCACTTTATTATAAAATGCCTTTTGCCCAGATCAGAAGATTCTATGCAGAATGAAGTTCCAATTTTGTGAAGTAGTGGGGTGTAGCCAGAGCCATCAATTCAAATGGAAAATTATTGTAATGGAATATTCCCACAGATAATCCATTTTCCACTTTGACAGAAGGTTTTAAATCATATATTTCAGTATATGAAATCATTACACACTCCTAGTTTAGAATTTTGACATCTGAAAAGAGTTGCATAAACTAATCTCACCACCAAACTTTCATGAAACATCAAGAAATTACATAACTTGCATGCAATTTTGATGAGATATTTTCTTAGAAAGCTGGAGTCAGTACTTAATATTTAATGACATCAGCAGGGGCTATCGCTAGGGGTTAGGTTTTGACCCAGAAACCTCATGGCCTGTCGTTATCTTGAATGGAACCCCTAACAGGGGAGATTTAGTTGGAAGAAAGCATGTGGGTGATCTAGTTCAACCTCCGGCCATGCAGGAAAAGCACAATTGAAGCATTCCTGATAGGTGGCCACCCAGACTCTGTTTAAAAGCCTGCAAGGAAAGAGCTACCACCACACTCAGTGGCAGAGAGTTCCATTGCTGAACAGCTCTTACAGTCAGGAAGTTCTTCCTAATGTTCAGGTGGACTCTCCTTTCCTGTAATTTGAACCCATTACTCTGAGTTCTAGTCTCCAGGGCTGCAGAAAACAAGCCTGCTCCCTCTTCTTTATGGCATATTTATACATGGCTGTCATATCTCCTCTCAGCCTTCTCTTCTACAGATCTTTAAGATGGTCCTCATAGGACATGGTCTCCAGACCTTTGATCTGGTTACCCTCCTCTGGACACATTTCAGCTTGTCAATATCGCTCTTAAATTATGGTGCACATAATTGGTATTCCAGGTGATATTCAAATAAAGCAGAATAGAGGGGCATCATTAATTAATTAATTAATTTAGCATATTTGTACTCCATCCTTCTCACACACACCTCGGGGGCGGGGGGGGGGGGGCGGCGGCTCAGGACGGCTTTACAACAGGCATTCATTCAAATGCCAACCACAGTCATAAAAAGAATACATTTATAACAATTCATTAAAAACATTACATTAATCAAACATTTGTTTCACTAAAAAATTACTTCTTTTGATGTTGGCCAAAATCGTATTGGTTTTTTTAGTTGTATCATCACATTGTTGGCTCATTTTTAATTTGCCATCCACCAAGACTCCAATTTCTTTTTCACATGTACTGTTGTCAAGCCAGGCATTACCCATCCTCTATCTTTTGCATTTCATTTTTTTCTGCCTAAATCTAGTATCTTACCTTTCTCCTTGTTGAAATCCATTTTGTTAGTTTTGGCCCAGCAATCTAATCTGTTAAGGTTGTTTCGAATTCTGATCCTGTCCTCTGGAATATTGGTGATTCCTCCTAATTTGGTATAATCTGCAAGCTTGATAAGCATGCCCTCTAAACCTTCATCCTAGTTATTAATAAAGATGTTGAACTGAACTGGGCCCAGGATGGAACCCTGCTTATGGCACTCCACTAGTCACTTCTTTCCAAGATGAAAAGGAACCATTGGTGAGCACCCTTTGTTGCCATATTCCATTGATCCCAGCCATATACTTCCAATACTGTATGATCTTTTAGTTTTTTGAGAATTTAAGGAAGACTTTAGGGAATAGAAAAATTATCCTATGGGGAAAAACAGCTTCAAATCACATGCAAAGAAATGTGGTTGAACCTAATATCAGTTCTGATTTACGTTTAAATTTTGCTCAGGAAACTTCCTGCTTTGCAGTTTCTCAATTTATCATGTTCTTTTGTCGACCTTTCATTTAAATGGAAGCATTCTCTTTTGTGAGAGCCAGTATGATGTAGTGATTTGCGCATTGGACTATGACTCTAGAGAATAGGGCTTCAATAACCTGCTCAGTCATGGAAACCCACCGGATGACGTTAAGTGAGTCACACAGTCTAAGACCTCATTATACTAGAGCATGGATCCACTTTAAATCCAATTTCTGTCTCCTACAGAATTCTCACGCTTGTAGTTTAGGGAGGAGCCTTTAAACTGTTCAGCCAGGAAGGTCCTGGTCCTCACTAAACTGCAAACCCCAGAAATATGCAGGAGGGAGAAACCGGATTCAAAGTGGATCCATGCTCTAGTGCCAGACCCAGAAAACAACAACAGCATTTTTGCAGAACTTGAAAATTGGGAACACCGATAGCTGACATCTCATGCTGGATTTGATTTTATCTGGCATATTTCATTCACAGTAGCTAATAGTATCTGCCATCTTATGAATCCACTGCCTTTAAAACAAGAGTTTTCTGTGTTTACTCATTTTATCTTCTTTGGACATCTTTTGTAGTGTTTCAGTCTGCCAGAAAAAAAGTAGGGATGCACTGCTGGAAGTATATATTTTGGTTCATCCTGGAAACCCTTTGCTTCCCTTAGTGGAAATGTTGAATCTAGAGGTGATGGCAAGCATGACAACATTGCATGTGCTGAAATGTGAAGTGCCTTGTATGCTCTCACTTGGTGCCCAAGCTTCATTTTTTTCTGGTCAGCTGAATGAATGTGTTGTGACAGGGACCTCAGCACTGGGACGTCCCAGTAGTTTGTGTTTCCCTACAGATGCATGAATCAAATTTATTTGTGAGGAAAATGGTCATTTTAAATTTTGCTTCAGGCAGTGAAATATATTATTAAGTGGGTCTAAAGAATGAACTTTTGCAGCGTCAACTATTCTGCATGCAACTTGTTTGCTGTCACTACTGAATCTTGAGAACACGGTTCACCCAATGAATTCAGACCCAACTGTAAAGATAAACTGTCTGTTACCTGGTTCCTGCGGTTTTTTGGGCACTACTAAACTTCATCATATGGGCCATCCTTTCAAAACTTTTTTTACTTTAACTTAACACAATGGAGCCAGCATGATGTAGTGGTTTGAGTGTTAGATTTTGACTTTGGATAACAGTGTTTGAATCCCTGCTTAGCCATGAAAGGCCATGGACACCTTAGGGTGGCTATAAGTTGGAAACAACTTGATGGCATGCGACAAGAATCACAGCAAAAATGCTTTTTCAGGGGTTGTTGTAGGTTTTTCAGGCTGTATGGCCATTTTCTAGATGCATTCTCTCCTGACGTTTCAGGGAAGCCATGCATATTATACCTACAACCCCTGTTGTGTTAGTATGATTGCTAAAATGTAGATACAGGTGATGATTGTCAGTGCTTTTTGGAGTAGGAAATTTGTTAAATCTCTAAAATATAATAAAATAACCATAATAAATATGTAAATATAAATATATGATAAACTAAAATATAATATATAACAATTAAAATAAAAGCAGACTTTTTTAAAAAAAACTTAAAACACATAAAATGGAGCAGCAGCAGAATGCCCTTTAACAGAGTATTCTCTTTGAATGAGGATAGAGATTGCCAAGTGCAGTCTGCAAGGTCCACAGACTGGTTGGAGCCAGAAGAGTGTTTTGCTGCACAGGGGTCATGCTCTTTAATTACCATTGTTGCTAATTAGTATTGGCTCAGGAGCTATACTCTATGCTCATTCTTATGGGGCATAAAGTCATCAATGATAAGCTGCATGAGATAGCCAAGCAGAGCAAAAAATCACATAGTGAATCATTCTGTCCTCTGGTTCCTCGCAGTCTCAGTCATTTAAACTTTCTAATCCAACTTGAGAGACAGAAAGAATGTGTATGGTCTGTTACCGGGTTCCTAGTTGTTCCAAGTTCTGTAACTAGTCACATCCTTTGAGTATTTAAACAAATATTCTTTTCCAATTAATTTAAGTTATTTTAAAAATGGTCAGAATTTGGTGCTGATGAGCCTACTTGGGAGTAAGATTGCTATATATTGTTCATATTATAAAATACTGCAGAAGTGAAGAACAGCAGCTTTCATTTTAGTAGAACACCCAATACATTGGGTGTTTTCACACTCAGCTGTATTTATGTTTTTTATTCAGAAAAGGTACTCATAGAAAGGATAATCAATGTGGGAAAGAGGAGCATGCCATTTCCCTCCTTCCCCAGTACTTTCTACTTTTAGAGAGAATGGTCTGAAGAAGACTCTTGTCTATGTATCCAGCTGCTCCATATGTTGCAGAAGCTTTCCAACCAGCATTTGGAAACAATTATGTATTGGTTGAGGATCAATAAATTCACTCAGTTTTGAAGAGGCAGAAGTGCCATGTGTCTTGATGGTTTTGTTCTTGATGTGATTGTATGTCCTTCCACAGTGGCAGTCAAGAGCTTCCCCATCAGCGTTTCCTAAGGTAAAAGCCGACATGGTGTCAAGAGAAATTATATGCCTCCCACGGTGGTTGGCTCCAAAGGCCTGCAGGTCAATCAGCACTCTGTTGACAGGGGTCACTGCTTTTATTGATTTTGCAGGTAGAAGCCTCAACTCACCCAAAAACTTCTGTAGCACAGTTTACAACCCTTTTATTTTTCAGACTTGACTTTCAATCCCACTACAGCAAATCTTAGGCCAATTGCAATATGACCTTTGTCTCCTTCCCTAAAAGAGCGCAAATACTGCAGGGCTGAACTTGCAGAGCATATAATACCTCAGTCTCCATCAGATCCCTTTATATTAGCACATATATATTTCTCCTTCAATGCTGTTGGATGGTGGTGCCCATACAACAAGCAGTATCTTAAGCATGAAGTATTTCAAGACATTAGCACCTGGTGCTTTCACCACACTTTGTCTTTTTTTCTTAGAACAAGGAGCATTTCAGATTTTGGAATTCCAGATAACAGATACTCAACATGTACCTATTGTTTTAATAGTAGAGTAGTTTACATTTGTCACAGTGTTCTGACCACTATGAAAAGTATGTGAAGTGAATTAGTTAAATAGGAAATGAAGTGTAGATGTTCCATGGGGTATGTTTGATATTATGGCTAGGTAAATTTGTTAAGAAATTTATTTATTTATTTATTTGCTTTATTTTTATACCGCATTTTTCAGCCTAATTCGGCGACTCAATGCGGTTTACAATGCAGTTTATTACAATACAATTAGTTAAAAACACAGTATACACAGCGGACAATACAAACAACACAACAACACAACATAGTCATCAACGCCTCAGTAAAAATCAGATTCCGTTCTCGTAATCCTTCTACTATTCCTTGTTCATTTATACCGTCTTCATGAGTTCAATTGCCATGTTGACCAAACGCCTGTTCATAGAGCCACGTCTTGTCCTTCCTCCGGAACTCCAGCAACGAAGGGGCCTGCCTGATGTCTACGGGTAGGGCATTCCATAGCCGAGGGGCCACCACCGAGAAGGCCCTGTCCCTCGTCCCCGCCAGTCGCGCCTGCGACGCAGGCGGGACCGAGAGCAGGGCCTCCCCAGACGATCTTAACATCCTCATCGGTTCATAGGTGGAGATGCGTTCGGAGAGGTAAGCCGGGCCGCAAATTTACCTAGTGTGAGAAATAACCATGATAATTTACACTTGTGATGATTTCCAACTGGCCAAAGCTCTTTAACAAAATAATAACAAATAAAGCACATGCAAACAGGGAACTAATCTTTTTTTGAGGATCACATTAGGATGTGGTAGTGTGTGGATTGCCTCTGAGAGACTAATAGTATGGTCTTATGTGTGCTTCATAGCATATTCGTCTTAGGGCCCTTCCATACAGACCTATATCCCAGAATATCAAGGCAGAAAATCCCTCATTTTCTGAGTGCGGACTCAGATAACCCAGTTCAAAGATGATATTGTGGGATTTTCTGCCTTGATGTTCTGGGATATAGGGCTGTGTGGAAGGGCCTTATCTCTCAACCCAACATACAGCTTATCAGCAGGAGTCACTTTTTAACTTATACTTTTTATGGAAACCATAAAGAATGGAAGTGGGCCAGCTATAATATGTATTGTGTACAATGCAATATATCCTCTGTATTTTTATACACTTAATTGCCTTAATTCTGTTTTTGACATAAGAGCTAACTAGTGCAGTCTAGAAAGACTTCTGTGTCCCTTTTGCTTCCAGGCTATAGTGGTCATGTGAAAAATAAGATAATGTTCCTGTGCCTTTAAAAGTTATGTGGAAGAAGGGAATGCTAAAAGATGTGCATGCATGACAAACTTCCCCTATGGCACATAGAGGAAGGAGGAAAGAAGAAGGAGGTGGAAGAGGAGGAGAGATGCATAGAGGAGAAGAAAGTGGAGAGTGAAGAAGGGGGAGGAAAACAAAGTGAATTGGGGGGGGGGAATGAGTTTTAAAAGCCATTTTAATGTATTTGCTGTATTTTAATTCTGTTTTACCACACACTTTTTTAACTTTTGTATTACTCTTTTTGAACTGTTTAGTGTGGATAGATGTTAGTTGCCTTAAGTCCCCATGGGGAGAAAGGTGGAATATGAATAAAGATGATGATGATGATGATGATGATGATGATGATGGATCAAACTCAAGGCTTATGGGTCAAATTCAGCCCACTATATCATTTTATGTGGCCCTCCATATGTCGGACTACAGCTCCTGCATTCCTTATAATGACATTATGACTAGAGCTGATGGGAGTTGTGACACAGTAACATCTGGAAGGTTGCAATTTGGTTTAGTCAGGAGAGTGGGGCTTGATTTTAGAAACAAGGCTTGTGGATATTATCTCCAACTTTAAAATGTCCTTTAATCTTTCCCCAGCCTCAGAGCCACAAGTGCTTTTGGGTTGCAATTCCTATTTTTCCTAGTCTGCATGGGGGGTAATCAAAAATTAGGGAAGTAGTTGTTCATTGAAATCTGGGGATCTAAACTGGGCGAAAACTAAAGAGTGCTGACCACTATGTAAAAAAAATGATAGCTGGGCCTCTGTATCCACAGTTTTCTGTCCATTGATACAAGGGTCCTTTGAAGGCAACAATTAGTCTGATGTGTCCCTTGATTTTTTTTGGTCAGGAACGACTTGAGAAATGCAAGTTGCTTCTGGTGTGAGAGAATTAGCCATCTGCAAGGACATTGTTCAGGGGATGCTCGGATGTTTGGATGTTTTACCATCCTTGTGGGAGGCTTTTCTCATGTTCCCACTTGGGGAGCTGGAGCCGACAGGGAGCTCATTCGAGCTCTCCCCAGATTCAAACCTCTAACCTGTCGGTTTAACACATTGCACCACTGGGGGCTCCTTGATGAAAATGAGATGGACATCCCTGCTCTATGGAATTTTCTTCAGCCTCACAGATACAAAAAGTATGGGAGTTCTGTTCTGTTTCTTTTGTGGCTTTTCTATTCTAGGCCTATACACGATTGGGATAGGTCAGCCGCTTGGCCGCATTCTACCCTGTTTTAGTGGTTCAGTTGCATTATATGCCAAGTTCTGTGCCACAAACATTTGCTGACTTTCCATGGTAATGCCATTAGATTGTGTTGGGCACAGTGAAGGGAAAGCATACCCTACAACAGTCCTGATTGGTCAGGGATACCCTTAATTGACCTTCTGTTGTGTCACTTTTTAGATGCTTTTAAAAATGTCCCAGTTTCTTTATTCACCCCTCACTTTTTCCATTAGTTTATTTACATTGCTGCACAATGGATTCTAAGTGCAAAAGTAGTCTGCATGCAATTACCTCAACAGGAAGAAGAGGAGAAGAGGGGAAAGAATCTTGCCTTTCTCTATTTTTGTTGTTTATTTGTTCAGTCGCTTCTGACTCTTTGTGACCTCATGGACCAGCCCATGCCAGACCTCCCTGTTGGCCGTCGCCACCCCCAGCTCCTTCAGAGTCAAGCCAGCCACTTCAAGGATACCATCCATCCATCTTGCCCTTGGTTGGCCCCTCTTCCTTTTTCCTTCCATTTTCCCCAGCATCATTGTCCTTTCCAAGCTTTCCTGTCTTCTCATTATGTAGCCAAAGTACTTCTCTTTGCCTCTAATATCCTTCTCTCCAATGAGCAGTTGGGCTTTATTTCCTGAAATATGGACTAGTTGGATCTTCTCGCGGTCCAAGGCAGTCTCAGAATTTTCCTCCCAACACCACAGTTCAAAAGCATCTATCACAGCCAATATTGCATCCGCAAAGAATCGTCCAGCTGAGGTTTTCCGAGTTGTCAGGGGTCTGTTAAATCCGCCAAAAAGCGAGGCCTTGGATAACTCGGTGGCCTGCTGTGAAGCATTTGCTCAATTCTTCACGGATAAAATTGAGCGGATTCGGTCGGGTTTTGACGTCATGTTAACGGCAGACTCTGGGGATGTAACAAGAGCATCTGCTTGTCCAGTTTTGTTGGATTCTTTTCAATTAGTTCAGCTTGAGGATGTGGACAGGATCCTTGGAGAGGTGCGACCCACCACATGCATCCTAGACCCCTGCCCATCCTGGCTGATAAAAGAAGCCAGAGGGGGTTTGGCAGAGTGGGTGAAGGTGATGGTTAATGCCTCCTTACAGGAAGGAAAGTTTCTAGCGAGCTTAAAACAAGCTGTTATAAAACCGCTGTTGAAGAAACCATCACTGGATCCTACTCAATTTGACAACTATCGGCCAGTTTCCAATCTCCCCTATTTGGGCAAAGTAATGGAACGTGTGGTGGCAACACTGATTATCTAGATCCGGCACAGTCTGACTTTAGGCCGGGACATGGAACTGAGACAGCCTTGGTCGCCTTGGTAGATGATCTTTGCTGGGAACTTGACAGGGGAAGTGTATCCCTGTTAGTTTTGCTGGACCTCTCAGTGGCCTTCGATACCGTCGATCACGGTACCCTTCTGGGGCGCCTCATGGACATGGGGCTCGGAGGCACTGCCTTGCAGTGGCTCCGATCCTTCCTTGAGGGACGGTCCCAGAAGGTGTTATTGGGTGACACCTGTTCGGCCCCACAACCATTGTTGTGTGGAATCCCACAGGGTTCAATTCTGTCCCCAATGTTATTTAATATCTACATGAAGCCGCTGGGACAGATCATTCGGAGTTTCGGAATGAGATGTTATCTCTATGCAGACGATGTCCAAATCTGTCACTCCTTTCCACCTGTCACCAAGGAGGCTGTCCAGACCTTGAACCAGTGCTTGGCTGCTGTGTTGGACTGGATGAGAGCTAACAAATTGAAATTGAATCCAGACAAGACAGAGGTCCTACTGGTCAGTCGTAAGACCGAACAGGGCATAGGGTTACAGCCTGTGTTAGACGGGGTTACACTCCCCCTGAAGACGCAGGTTCACAGCTTGGGGGTGATCCTGGACTCATCGCTGAGCCTGGAACCCCCAGGTTTCGGCGGTGGCTGGGAGAGCTTTTGCACAATTAAAACTTGTGCGCCAGCTGCGCCCGTACCTTGGGAAGTCGGATTTGGCCACGGTGGTCCACGCTCTTATTACATCCCGATTGGATTACTGCAATGCACTCTACGTGGGGTTGCCTTTGAAGACTGCTCAGAAACTCCAACTAGTCCAGCGAGAGGCAGCCAGATTACTCACTGGAGCGGCATACAGGGAGCATACCACCCCCCTGTTGTACTAGCTCCACTGGCTGCCGATCCAATTCCGAGCAAAATTCAAAGTGCTGGTTTTGACCTACAAAACTCTATACGGTTCCGGCCCAGTGTATTTGTCCGAATGGATCTCCCTCTACGTCCCACCTCAGAGTCTAAGATCTTCTGGGGAGGCCCTGTTCTCGACCCCGCCTCTATCACAAGTGAGGTTGGCGGTGACGAGGAGCAGGGCCTTCTCGGTAGCGGCCTCTCACCTGTGTAACTCACTCCCCGGGGAGATAAGATCGGCAAATTCCCTTCTTTCTTTTAGAAAAAAATTGAAGACCTGGATGTGGGACCGGGCATTTGGACATTCTGGCAGCTAAGGAAAGACCTTGATGATGAGCAGGAATTGACGAAACGGAATGGATTTACGGAACTCTGAGCGCTGAGCATAGGATTAGTTTACTATTGTGTTAGTGTATTGTTATGTACTGATGATTTTGTTAACTGTTTTAAGTGCTGTTATGTATGTATGTACATTTGATATAGGCATCGAATTGTGCCTTCCTTTGTAAGCCGCCCTGAGTCCCCCCTTGGGGGTGAGAAGGGCGGGGCAAAAGGAACTGAAATAAATAAATAAATAATCTTCCTTCGGTCTGCCTTCCTTATGGTCCAGCTCTCACATCCATAGGTTACTACAGGGAATGCCATTGCTTTGATTATGTGGATCTTCGTTGCCAGTGTGATGTCTCAAATCTTCACTATTTTATCAAGATTGGTCATTGCTCCTCTCCCAAGAAGTAAACGTCGTGTGATTTCCTGGCTGCAGTTTGCATCTGCAGTAATCTTTGCACCTAGAAATACAAAGTCTGTCACTGCCTCCACCTTTTCTCCCTCTATTTGCTAGTTATCAATCAGTCCAGTTGCCTTAATCTTGGTTTTCGCACTTTCTTCTTTCACCTTGTTTAGAAGGCTTCACAGCTACTCCTCTTTCTCTATTGCAAGCCACTTTGAGTCTCCTTGTGAAAAAAAAAGTGGGGCATAAACAACCATAACAACAATAATAACAACAATAATATGTCTCAGCCTTTCTGGATTGTGGGTTTGTCCTCCAAAATAACTTTTGTCATCTTAACCATGTTCAGATTTTGCTTAGCTGCTTGATTGTGTCCAGGAGTTCATCTGTGAAATGTTGGAGGGTTTCAGAAAAAGGTCTGTGCTTGAGATATTACCATGTTTTATTTAGGGTAGTTAACATCTAATGATGCATCTTCAAGAGGGGATTCTTTTTGGCTTACTAGCTTCCTTTGGTTTCATATGTCCCTTTCTCCATCTCTAATTTTTCCATCACTAGAAACGTTTACATTACCAGATATTCAAAAACTGGCAGCCTTCTTTCTTGTGATCATGAATTATTTTTTCATTACTGCTTGTGTATGAGTGGCCTTACTGAATAACTAATTATACCAAGATAGGTATGCTTTCAAATAAAAAGAAATAAAATTTCAAAGGAATGGTTTGTGCTTAACTGCAGCTTTCATGAACAAGCTGCCTTTTATTAGGCGACTGTTATAAGACCAGCAGAGGCTATATATTTTATCTGTCTATCTATACACACATAATTGATTGTAAAATGGATGAAGCTGCAAGTAATGCCTAAGGTCAATAAAACATCAATAAGAATACATTTGCCAAGCAGACTGAAACGTTTTAATAAAAAAATAGAAAAAAATTAGTTGACAAATCAATATAAAATGAAGATACATTTACTTTCCTTCTCATAACAAATAAGATAAATGGAAATCCAGCCATATCTGAAGGAATTTGTTTACTTGAAATTCTATCCAGAAGTTCTAAATTGTTATTTTAAAATGGTCCCCAAATGTGCTCATCAGTATGATTGCAACATGCATCTCAATAGGATGCAATTATTTTCTGCTAACCAACTTAGACCATGAGACTTCAACAGTATTGTCAGTATAGGCATTCAATCTTACAAAAGCAATTACATTTAATAAAACCAGGTTCTAACTAGGCTCACAAATGCATGAAATTATGTTGGTACATTTAGTGTGGATAGTTTTGAGAAATATACTTGAAATTTTGGAGAACACTACAGGCATTTGATTAAATTGGCCATTGTGGCGAGGGAGAGAGACTATTTCCTTATTAAAAAAAACTCTTTGCTGCCTTATACTGATTCAGTTTCTTCTTTTATATTGACTGGGAATTTCTGTGTGCTGTGAAACCTTTGTGCTTTATGTCACAGGCAATGAAACACTCTTGTATATAACAAAGTAACAGTTTATTTATAACTTCTGGCTCCAACGCTTGTGGTTACATTTGTGTTTTGTTGCAATCTTGAGGTTTACAGTCAGTATCATTTACTTGGCTTACTTTTCTGAATAAACTTTCAATGTTTCACATTCACAAACATGTTACACACTCTTGGCTGAATTATATTCTGACTCAGGCAACACTAGCCTTCTTTATGTTCCTTAAAACTCGAGCTCTATTTAACTAACTACTTCTCTATATCAGAAGTCTTTAATACATCTTCATAACTGCTTATTTCCAACAGGCAATCAAAAACCAACTCTCCTCTTTACACAGATTCCTAACTGTCATTTTCAAACTCTCTCACTCTTACTGCCTCTTTCAGAACCTTGGCTCCGCTCCTTTGGAATGTTCAGCTCTCTCTCTCCAACTGTCATTTTGGCCTAGCAGCCTTTTCAAATCCTGGGCCTACGCTAATCTGTATATGACCAATCGGCTTCACATATGCAAATGAATCCTATCTCTGCTGTTGCTACCCTGTCTGTACCTATTCTTCCCTATCTGCCACATGTAAACATAGAGCTATACACCAAAACTTTAACATAGAGTAGCAATTTCACTACATCCATCTAGTCCACACACGTCTATATACTTACTTATTTTTTTAAAGATGCAACAGGGCTGCATTATTTTTGCTGGAGCAGACTAATAGGGCCATCTCTTTGGGAGTTCCTTTAAGACATCTTGTTCTTCTGCCACCAACATTATGTAACTAGGTTTCTGCTTCCACAATCAGATTTCCCCTTTTCCTCCTTGAACAATAAACAATGAAATACTCTGAGATTTGCTCTGAAGGATCCCTCAACTCTCTCAATAAGATATAAGGACTGTAGGGGAGAGTAGGAATCTCTTTCTCCAGCTATCTTTTGCTTTGAAGGGTTGACGCTGTTGGATATAATACATATAGTTTTAAATACCAGATTTTATATAATATTTACATAGAATCATAGAATCAAAGAGTTGGAAGAGACCTCATGGGCCATCCAGTCCAACCCCCTGCCAAGAAGCAGGAATATTGCATTCAAATCACCCCTGACAAATGGCCATCCAGCCTCTGCTTAAAAGCTTCCAAAGAAGGAGCCTCCACCACACTCCGGGGCAGAGAGTTCCACTGCTGAACGGCTCTCACAGTCAGGAAGTTCTTCCTAATGTTCAGATGGAATCTCCTCTCTTGTAGTTTGAAGCCATTGTTCCGCGTCCTAGTCTCCAAGGAAGCAGAAAACAAGCTTGCTCCCTCCTCCCTGTCGCTTCCTCTCACATATTTATACATGGCTATCATATCTCCTCTCAGCCTTCTCTTCTTCAGGCTAAACATGCCCAGTTCCCTAAGCCGCTCCTCATAGGGCTTGTTCTCCAGACCCTTGATCATTTTAGTCGCCCTCCTCTGGACACATTCCAGCTTGTCAATATCTCTCTTGAATTGTGGTGCCCAGAATTGGACTCAATATTCCAGATATGGTCTAACCAAAGCAGAATAGAGGGGTAGCATTACTTCCTTAGATCTAGACACTATGCTCCTATTGATGCAGGCCAAAATCCCATTGGCTTTTTTGCCACCACATCACATTGTTGGCTCATGTTTAACTTGTTGTCCACGAGGACTCCAAGATCTTTTTCACACGTACTGCTCTCGAGCCAGGCGTCACCCATTCTGTATCTTTGCATTTCATTTTTTCTGCCAAAGTGGAGTATCTTGCATTTGTCACTGTTGAACTTCATTTTGTTAGTTTTGGCCCATCTCTCTAATCTGTCAAGATCGTTTTGAATTCTGCTCCTGTCCTCTGGACTATTGGCTATCCCTCCCAATTTGGTGTCGTCTGCAAACTTGATGATCATGCCTTCTAGCCCTTCATCTAAGTCATTAATAAAGATGTTGAACAGGACCGGGCCCAGGACGGAACCCTGCGGCACTCCACTTGTCACTTCTTTCCAAGATGAAAAGGAAGCATTCGTGAGCACTCTCTGTGTTCGTTGACTTAACCAATTAGAGATCCACCTCACCGTAGTTTTGCCTAGCCCACATTGGACTAGTTCCAGAACAATACCTCAAATGTAGAATATGAATGCATTTGGACTGGTAAGATGTCTGCTTAGTTTTCTATTCAAAAATATTTGGACAGAATATATCCATAAGATATGTTTCTGTGGTTTCACTTGCTCATATTCAACAAAATATGTCCTTCCTTTGAATTTTCTAGGTCCTCTAGGCAATTCTGTGGTATGACCTTCCTGGAAGTAATTCACTTAAAATTGTGTTCATTATTATCCATAGTTGCCTATTATTATGTTGAGTTCAGGCACATATTCCAATAGAAATGGGAATCATACTGTATTATAAAACTGAAAGGAACAATTCAGTGTTTTTCAAGGAGGAGTGTTGTGGAAGGTTTAAAAACTGAAGCCGGAATCCTGGTGCAGCATTGCATTTTCCTGAGTCAGTGGTTCCCAAACTGTGGTCTCTGGACTACCAGTGGTCCCCAAGAACGAAAATATGGGCCACGGTATCACCATTCCTATACTGTTGCCTCAAAACCATGTGTCTGCAAGTGGTATTGTTTATGTTATTGTTGCCTCAAAACCATGTGTCTGCAAGTGGTATTGTTTGTGTTATATCTGAAAGTGGTATTGTTTATGTTTTAATTGATTTTAACCTAATTTAGATTTTTAACGAAATGTTATTTAATTGCTGAGTTGTTTAAGGCATTGAATTTTGCATTTACTATAAGCCTCCTTGAGTCCCCTTCAGGGTCAAGAAGGGTGGGGTTTAAATATAGTACATAAATAAATAAGGAAATCCAATGCAATTTTCTGAATCAGCACCCCAAATAACTAAACCAAATTTAAGTTGACCAAAAACTGATTTGTACCTTTGGTACTAATGTTGGAGAGTGGTCTCTGGTCAAAGTGGTCCCTGGTCAAGAAAAGGTTGGGAACCACTGTCTTAAGTGGACGGATGCCTTCAGGAATTAGAATTGTGCAGTTGCAGAATGGACATATCAAACAGAGGACTCCTATTACATTATTAGGAAGTAAAGCTGTCATGGTGCCCAATATATATTGGTGTCTCACATAAAATGAGACCAAATTTACAACAGGACAAGTAAATATCAGTCCTGATACACATCATCATACAGGCTTCAAACAAGGTTTTAATTGTTTTCCTTTGATGGGTGAGCGTTCTACATTCTGCAACCTTTTCTCAGATCATGAAAGTCTCTCTGATTCTAGATTTTGGAACATTGCTTGTTGTGTTTATTTTTCTTTTGAATCTGTCTTAAAATCTGCGGGTTTTAAAAAAAATCTATAAGGACCATCACAATGAAAGAATGATAACAATTGATTTGTTTTTGCTCCTGGCATGTTCCGTGAGAAATTGTAGCACAAAAACAAAACCAGCATAACAAGATACTACTTCCTTCTTAATGTCTCATTGGAAAGGAAAATCTAAATTAAACAAAATGCAAAGTCAATTTTACACAGATTTTCAAGCAAAATTGCAGCCAGTTCCTGAAATCCTCAAGATGTTGTGGTCCAATTATTATTCTAATTGCAATATATCCTACTTTCTTGCTGTTTCTAACTGCAAATATTGATATCAACATATTTTTCTAAGATGTCAGCCCTATCTATCTATCTATCTATCTATCATCTTTTCGTACATATACCCCCCTTCCTTCTTCCTCTTTTCATTTCTCATAAATTTAAGTACCACTTCTCTATAAAAAAACACCAAGAAAATGTACAAAGCAAAACCATAAAAAGTTACAACCAACATTTCTTTAAGTACAAGCACAGTAAAACTTATAAACACGAAAACTAAAAACGTATCTTTTAACGCCCTCTCTAAAATCAGTGAAAGCGGGTCTTTGAAGAAATGGATTCCTCCAGTTTGGGACCACAAATCCTTCTTTAATCCTGTGGTATAAGTCTTTTAGGTAGTGGTGTCCTCTGTAGGGCTCCTCCTGAAGAGGAAAAAGTAGATGTGTTCCTGGGCAGATGAAGCATGGAAAGAAAAATTAGATGTTTCCACATTACAAAGTGTGGAAGACTCATTCAACATTTAAGCACACGTTTTATCCCAAACTAACAATATACACACGTGAAATGAAAGAATTAGGACAGGTAAGCCTTTCATAATTAAACAAAAACTTGTTGAAACATTGGAATCTTCTTCCAAAATGCAACCAGGGATTCCCCCCCCCCCCCCCCGCATCCACTTTTTACAATTCCCATTTTGGTAGGCAAACTTACGAGGTCTGTGCTCATTCTGGGGCTAGCAGGTAGGGCAGTCCCATCTAGTCTTCCCTTTTAGCTGTTCAGTCATGCTCAGGGCCCTTCCACATAGCCTTATATCCCAGAATATCAAGGCAGAAAATCCCACATTATTTGTGTGGATTCAGATAACCCAGTTCAAAACAAATACTGTGGGATTTTCTGCCTTGATATTCTGGGATATAGGGCTGTGTGGAAGGACCATCAAGAAGAGATTCGGAAGGAAATATTGTTTACCTTCCTAATTGTAGGCTTATTCATCCACTTATGGTAGCATCAGTAGAATTCCATTCTTTCTGCGATCCAGTTATACTGCTACCATCTGACTCTGAAAGCCTGTGTTTCTCAAGCTCGTTCCCCATCCTTCCAATGCCAATACTGTACCTCTAAGGAAATTCCAGTTTAGCTGAGGACAAACAGAAAGGAGGGGCTGGGCAGGCATAAAAAGACTTTACAAGAATGTGCTTCTTTGTCAGAGGCCTTGTTCACTGAGATAAGTCTGAACATCTTCATTATTGCTGGTTCCTAAGGAAGTAAGCAGACACTTAAAGACTATAGAAGCTGCTGATTATAGCCGTTTGGCACCATTTGTCATGACTCCATCCTATGGAATGCTTGGATTTGTAGTTTAGTATGACCTCAGAACTCTCTGATAGACAACAGCAAATATCTTACAAAGATACAAATCCCCAAATTCCATAGCATTGACATGGCAGTTAATGTGGTTTCAAACTACTATAATTCTGCAGTGTGGATACAGTCTTAATATGTTTATGGTTGAAAAAACAAATACCTTGACTTGAGAAATTACCAATCATAGAATCATAGAGTTGGAGGAGACCTTGTGTGCCATCCAGTCCAACCCCCTGTCAAGAAGCAGGAACATCACATTCAAAGCACCCCGACGGATGGCCATTCAGCCTCTATTTAAAAACCTCCAAAGAAGGAGCCTCCACCACACTTGAGGACAGAGAGTTCTGCTGCTGAATAGCTCTCACAGTTAGGAAGTTCTTCCTCATGTTCAGGTGGAATCTTCTTTCCTGTAGTGTGAAGCCATTGTTCCGCATTCTAGTCTCCAGGGTAGCAGAAAACAAGCCTGCTCCCTCCTTCCTATAATCCCCCCTCACAGATTTATATATGGCTATCATGTTTCCTCTCAGCCATCTCTTCTACAGGCTAAACATGCCCAGCTCTTGAAGCTGCTCCTCATAGAGCTTGTTCACCAGACCCTTAATCATTTTAGTCACCCGCCTCTGGACACATTCCAGCTTGTCAACATCTCCCTTCAATTGTAGTGTCCAGAATTGGACACAGTGTGATTCCAGGTGTGGGCTGGCCAAGGCAGAATGGAGGGATAGATGACTTTTCTGGATCTAGACACTATATTCCTAGTTATGCAGGCCAAAATCAAATTGGATTTTTAGCTTCCATATGACATTGTCTAAGCCCTACTCTCATTTCTCTCACTCCTTCTCTGTTCATTCATTCTGTAATTCTTTTGCTCCATTCCCCTCAACAATAATAGCAAAATAGTGCCAGATGTCTTTGGCGTGAACCACTTTAGGTTGGATTGTGGCCCAATCACAAACAGTGAATATGAAGGATGAAGAGCGGGGGGGGGGGGGGGGATACAATTGCTATTTATGAAAAATAAAATTGTTGGAAATGAGTTGCAGTGCAGCTGGATGAAAAACAGATGGAAAATTATAGAAACTGGATGGCAGTAGATTCTTTATTTGTAGCATTTAGTATGGGGTGAATTAATAGCCATCTGCCCTTACATTGCAGTGAAAGTAGGGTTATGGTTACAACCTGTGAAATGTGTGCTTCTAATGAATGATATTGAGTATCTGTCAAAGCTAGGCTCTATATAATTCAGAATTTCAGAATACACTGGATGAGTATGAACAAACTGAAGCTTAATCCAAACAAGACCAAACAGTACAAAGGCAGATCAGGGAATAGAGATTAATTTTACGCTGAATAGCATTCCATATTTCACTTTAAGACTCATATTTTCAGTTCATACGTACTCCTGGGTTTAGCCCTAAATCTGCATGCTCAGGTTTTGATATTTTTCTCATAGTAAATAGTAGGACAAAGCTACTTTTATTTTGGTGGCATATAACCACCAAATGGTTGTGGCAACATGAACACCACTGATGCATCATTATCCAGTGGATATATTCTACGACAAACTTGGCAGATGTCCGTATGTGTAAACTGAGATCATGTATCATAAACAGATTCATCCAATTTTTTAAGAAAAGGCATTCAAATATGGAGCTTGTTTCCAAAAGGTGTCAAATCCATTTGAATAAAATTTAAAGGAAAAAAAGTTCTGATTAGTAATAAAATACATTTTCCAAGCCCTGTACCCAAATAATTTGATACATTTTGATAGTTTTGATCTGTTATATAATATTCTACTTCTAGCCAACAATGTGATTATTTTTCAGGGCTTTTTTATTTGATACCTTTTGGAAACAAATCACAAATCTTTAAGAAAGCACCACACAAAATACAAACCCCCCTCTCTCCATATCCTTGCATATGTACAGTTCAAGATCTGACAATATTCTTGTTAATCATATGACTAAGGATTCGCTTTAATGGCTTAGATCTTCTGTCTCCCATCAATATGTAAAGGAACTGTATCATTTGTTTGCTCTACAAAAATACAAATCACAGAGTCTCTGTATTGCAACCTTTAAGATTTACTAATCCTGCACCCAGGCAGATTGTTGGCATCAAAGTGACATTAAATATGCAATATAAAATATATTTGCTTTAACTTAAAGAACATGACTATTTATTGGCTAACCTTAACTCAAGCATACGCTTGAATTGTAAGCTATTTATATTGCTATTGAGTGTACAGTTTTTCTAAGCAAATACAGCAGTTTTGTTCCTTCATAATTAGATGCTATGTAATTTTAACCAGGTTGGAAAAATCCGAAAAACCTCTGCCCGGAAAAGAGAATTCCACGTACTCTTCATGATCATCACAACCATCATCTGTTACCTGATCTGTTGGATGCCCTATGGGGTTATAGCACTTCTTGCAACTTTTGGTCGTCCTGGCTTGGTGTCGCCTGTAGCCAGTGTCATTCCTTCTATCTTGGCAAAGAGCAGTACTGTATGCAATCCCATCATCTACATTCTAATGAACAAGCAGGTGAGAATGTGTTTTTAAAGACTGTTTACTATTGCTTTAGATCAGCGTTTCTCAACCCGAGAGGTTGCGAGGAGTGTGTTAGAGGGATTACCAAAGACCATTAGAAAACACAGTATTTTGTGTTGGTCATGGGGTTCTGTGTGGGAAGTTTTGAACCCCAATTGGTGGGATTCAGAATGCTCTTTGATTGTAGGTGAACTACAAATCCCAGCAACTTCAACTCCCAAATGTCAAGGTCTATTTTCCCCAAACTCCACCAGAGTTCACATTTGTGCATATTGAGTATTCGTGCCAAGCTTGGTCCCGATTCTTCATTGTTTCAGCCCACAGTGCTCTCTGGATGTAGGTGAACTACAATTCCAAAATGCAAGGTCAATGCCCATCAAACCCTTCCAGTATTTTCTCTTGGTCATGGGAGTTCTGTGTGCCAAGTTTGGTTCAATTCCATCATTGGTGGAGTAAGGAATGCTCTCTGATTGTAGGTTAACTATAAATCCCAGCAACTAGAACTCCCAAATAAAAAAATCACCCCCCCCCCAACCCCACCAGTATTCAAATTTGGACGTATCGTATTTGTGACAAATTTGGTCCAGTGAATGAAAATGCATCCTGCATATCAGATATATACATGACAATTCATAACACTAGCAAAATTACAGCTATGTTGTAGCAACGAAAATAATTTTACGGTTGGGGGTCACCACAACATGAGCAACTATTAAGGGGTCCCGGTATTAGGAAGGTTGAGAACCACTGCTTCAGACACATTTGTGTGCTTCTACAATGTAGTCTATGACCCACACAGCACTGCTGGTGTATGAGTCAGCTTTGTTGCCTTCAGAACTGACAACTTGATGGAATTGCTTGAAAGGAAATGAGATAAACATGTTTAATTGTTTTCCTAGATTGATGCAGCAGAGCAAGTGCTGAGGAGAATAGGAACACAATATATGCCATGACCAAAGGCTGTATGTCTGATCCTATGAGTCTAACAAAAGCAGTGTTAAACAAGTCTCTAAAACTTTAATATAGGACCTTTGTAAGGTGGTGTGATGGGCAGTAATAGCTCACAAAGTAATAGCTCACAAAGTGAAAATACTGAGATAAACACACATGCCATTGTATGGCTTTATTGTTCATTTTAAAGTACAGACATTTTGCCTTAGTCTTTGTCCATCCTTAAATTAACATGCTATTCAGATGTCATATATTTCAGTGTTTAGTGTCTCAAATATCACATTTCAAAATTGCTATCCAGGTAAAATTTCTGGTTTGTTCTTTAAAAGGAAATTGCATAGTGATTTAAATCAATGGATCTTAAAAATGTTTTCAGCCATTGATTATATCCATTGATTTTTAAAGGATGTTTTCAGAGTTGCAATTTTAAGCTCAAGATTATTGTCTGTCAAATCTACTGATTCAGGAAGCAAAACCCTTTAAAAGAAATTTCAAAGTGTGGTTATGTATGTTTACCTCAAGGTCCTCAAAGATAGCTGTCTTATGCAAAGGGAAACAAAGAAAGCTGTCATCTCTTAGCCTTGACGGGAGAAAAGGGTCGTCATCAATCATTTCGTCGAAGAACTCAAAGGTGGGAGGGAAAAATACCACAAAGTCCCAGCTTGCTTTCAGTTTCTTTGTAAACAGCAACTGTTTCCTTTTGTGCTTCAGAGTTTTTGCTGGAGATCCTCAAATAGCTTGCATAAGCTTTAGCAGTGGCTCCCCCACTGATATATTAACATATCACAAAACTATTAGACTTTGAGGCAGACTTGTAATATGTGTTGCTCAGAACCACTTGTTTCTGCATCATGGGGGATTCCACAATGTGAAATTCATCTTTGCACTGACTCTGAGAAACTTTTGAATAATGCCTCCCAGAATCCCAGGTTTCTTTCTCCCACTGTGATGGAGGTCTTTTGTCTCACTCTTCTACTTAAGATAAGTCAGGAGCACCATGGGTAGATACCTCTTCAACATGCAAGTGAAACCTGACTCTTTTCCTTTCATCTTATTCTGATATTGTTGAAAGCACAGAGCTGCTGAGAAGCATGTGTGTCTCCCGCATAATTCATGATGTCTGGAAAGCCAAATCATGCTTTTAAAACAGGACTTTCAGGGATGTAGTTCACGGATGATGTCCCAAGTTGGGCTATGTTGTAGAAAACACTTGCCCCCCCCTTCCCAACTGCCCCAAACAGCCCTTCAACAAACTTTATTCAGTTTTGTTGCATTCAGCCACTTGATCAAGGATGCATCTGCATTGCATAATTGATGTGGTTTGACATGGCTTTGACTATTATGGCTCAGTGCCTTGGGATCAGGGAAGTTGTAGTTTTACAAGTTCTTTATCCATCTCTGCCAATGGGTAGTGGTGCCTCGCCAAACCTCAACTGTCGGGATTCTATAGCAGTGATTCATGGCAGGAAAAGTAGTGCCAAACTGCATTAATTCTACAGTGTAGATACACCCTACTAAAGGGATCTTAGGGTTAAAATCAAAATGTTTTCCTACTGTGTAGGACATCCCTGGTTGTGAAAAGAGGGGAAATTCCAAATCTGAGATCATTGGGAAATGAATTGACAGTAAAACTAAATGAAAATAAACAAACATGGATTTTAAGGTGGTTCAACTCCACTTGAAAATGCTGCACACAGTTTTGAATACTGCATCTCCATAAAGAGCTGTTTTAGAGTAGTTAAAGGCAAAAAGGTATTCAAAACTGTAAAGTGGCAGCAGTGGACAGCTCCCTGAGTGAGAAATGCATACCTTTCAGCTTTCCTAATCTGGCATGTGTAGTCCTCTCTTATCCCAGTTTTTCAGCTGTTTTTAGAACAAGCACTTTCTCTTTCCTCTCATTCCCACTTTGCCTTCAACGTATTTGAATTACTGCAAATTGATTTAATTTGCAAAAATAGTTTGCACTGAATTAACTCAGCTTGTATTAGTGAAAAAAAAAAGACTGAACTTTACCTTATTCAGTAGGCTCAAGCAAAAGGCAACTACTGCAACCTCTTTTAGGGCGCTTCCAGACAGTGCCAAAATCCGGGTTTCAAATGGGGGTAAAAAATCCTGGGGCCTGACTGCAGATCCCCACACAGACCTGTTAGTCCTGGAACTGGGTACCCCACCGTCCTCACAGTCTTCCTCTGTATTGGAACAACTGTATGGGGGACATCTGGTGGAAGGTTGTTGTTTTTTTTAAAAAAAATCACTCCATTATGTACTGGACTATATATGCACACATGTGATTATCTAAATATAAATATAAGCAGATTCATATGTGCACATATGAGGTTCAACGCATAACTAAATGCATTTTTTTTAAAAAAAATTCAGCTGGATTTCTTTTATCCCCAATTGTTTATTCAAGCTCTGTTTAATATTATTAAGTTTAAATTAAAGTTTTAGAGAGTTCTAATTACTGTCCATTTGTTCTTCCTTTGAACCAGCTGTGTGTCCATTAGACAGACCAATCAGCTGATCAGCTGCTTGGGCTTTTTAAAAGCACATATGCTCTGGAATAGTCTACACGGGGGGAGGGAAGGAAATAATGTGTTTTTTGTGAATGCAGGGATATACAGTAATACCAATATGAACATTTTCCGTCTGGAATCGGGATAGAAGCAGACTTTTTGAACATGTGTTTTTGTCCATTGCAGTGAATCAACATGGATTTTGCGCTAGCGTCATTTAGCCCCCCCCCCCCCCTTTAATCTGGTAACTTCCACATTTTAGGTGCTGTGTAGAAGGGCCACTAGTTTATGTGTTTTTTTCTTATTAATAACTTAATATCTTAACAACTTACTATCTATCACAATGTTTAAAATGTGGACTTTAAAAAAAACTCATGGTGATGAGAAAGTGGATAGGAGGATGTTTTTCTCTCTTTGGCTGAATTAAAGTCTGCAAACTAATTAATCTTCCCTTTTTTCATGATCCTTTTTGAACACACAATGTTCCTCAGGTTTTGAAATGAAAGCCTGTCTATTTTATGCCTGAGGGCATTAGTATGATTTTTTTAAAAACCCTTTTAGTCTGCAGTTTCTAGGAAAAATCTTTATTTGCTGCATAATGTACAACTCAGTGTGGTATAGTGGTTTGAGATGTAATGTGGATGTAATGTGGTAGAGTGCATGAACTCCAGGTCCATGTTGTTGGACCTTATTCCATCTTGTGGCCTCCTGACACATGAAAAAAGCCCATTCCTATCCACACCACATGAGAAATATGATCCTCAGCATTTTCCCCACAATGGGTTGGTAATATGGGATTTGAAACACCAACCAAAACCCCAATCCAACCATATCATTATTAATGCAGACAGAATATAACATAACAATTAAGGTCTACACTACAGTCTCATTCAGTCATAGGAAGTAAAAGAATTATCCAAGTTGTTCGTTATTTTTCAGTAAAGAAAAATTAGATGAAAAGATCACGTGCAGCTAGTTTCTTCATCTTTAGTTCACAGATACTTTTTGAAAACAGTATAAACTTTTAAAGAGGTGTTGGTAATAGTACAGCATCTGGACACAAATTGCGTTGTCAGAAGCAGAAAGTCAAGGGAAGGAATGTTTCGCTCCCTCATATATTATTTAAAACAGTGTCTACTGCTATCTCATCACTTTTTGTAATTATTTAACACTTACTTAATTTTCGCGTGCACAATAGCCGTATAGTAATAAACCAAGACAATATTTTCTCAAGAGGAAGACAATATTGAGGCTTTTAGGGGCTGGCAGAAAAAAGGTAGTGGAAGGGACAAAACTAAAGAGGGTTGCATTATTCATTAACTTTTTTGTTTTGCTTTAGTATTTTAACTGTAGGGTTCCTTATTTTTCCACAAAGAACAATAGCTTAAATCATGCTATTATTCTCCACTATAGATTTATTTATTTATTTATTTATTTATTTACTGTATTTATACTCCACCCTCCTCACCCCCAAGGAGGGCTCAAGGAGGCTTACAAACTATGGCAATAATTCAATGTCATAGCCCCATTAAATTAATGAGATTTAATTATATGTTGACTCACTACTCAGTCATTGATTGAATGTGTTTCTTTTGGCTGGGCTTATCTCAATAGTTCTTTAAGCTCAGCCCCACTTTTTTTGGACTTTACTTCCCAGAATCCCCATCCAGCATGGCCAACAGGGGTTTTGAGAGCTGATGTTCAAAACATCTGAAAGACCAACATCTTGAAAGACCAACCTACTGGCTTAACCAATAGGTAGAAGCCAAAATGTACTTCAATACAGCTCTGAAGGAACATATGTGGTCCAGTTCAGGCTGTCACTGAACTTCTATGCTTAACTTTCTGAACTATACAGAAAGTTATTCGTATAGATACAGAGTACCTGCCATTGTGGGTATACAATAATTTTTAATGAAAAATACTACAGCAATTATGGATTATTTTCCTTTTATATGCATTTTGGAGAAAAACAAACAAATGCAAAACAATGTAGAGTATATATATTTGTTTTCCTTTTTCACATTTGTTTTTAGCACTTATTAGTTCAATTAGTACTGTTTAGTTCAATCTGTAAGGATGCCTGGATGTTTATATGTTGACTGTTCCAACAAGAAAGTACATAAATCCCTACATCTTACTGTTTTATGTATCTATCCTTCGTACTCAAGGAATACTAAAATAAAGATTTCACAGTGCCATCTGGTGTTTGAAATGGTGGGGACAGTTTGTTGAAAGAACTGCTACAAACACCTATCTCTACAAAAACTGGACTAAAAATGTAATACTTGTCATAATTAACAAAGAAAATCATATCTCTTTAAACTGTTACTAAACAAGGTAGGGGAGAGAACTGTAGAAACTCTTGGGATGAGAGAAACACAAGCACTTGACTTGTGTTTCCAGTCACTGCCATTCATACTTTACTATAATAGCTAATGTTGGGGTCAGTAGTGGAAATGTTGGAGCAAGGTTTCAAAAATGTGTTCAAGCTTTAACTTCCTTAAAGATTCATCTAACTATTGTTCATGCTTTTGCAAGTTTGCCTGGAATTTGGTTGATTTGAGGTGACAAAGAGAAAGACGTGACTTGTTAAAAGCCGTCTTTGAGCTAACAAGAAGCAACGTGGCTCTGTGAAATGTTCTGTGGAACACTTTGAAGGCATTTCTGTGTGGCTAATACCCTAAAGAAAAATATATGTGAGTGTATCTAAATTATCCAAGTGCTTGTTTCCCCTCAAGTCTTAGAGCCAAATATATTCACAATGGGGCATTTTGGAAATTTTGGAAATTCAGGTTGCAAACTTCATGGCCATTGGCTATGCTGTCAGGCAGTCATGGAAATTATAGTGTCAACCATCTGAAAGGAACTGGATTGCCCACCCCTTCATAATACCATTTAGGTATTATGTGGATATATAACTTTGCTTGAACAATCACATTTACTTTGAAGGAAAAAAAATACTTAGGGCCCTTCCATACAGGCCCTATTTCCCAGGATCCGATCCCAGGTTTTCTGTTTATCCCAGATTATCTGGCAGTGTGGACTGAGATAATCCAGTTTAAAGCAGACAACCTGAGATTAGATCTTGGGATATAGGGCCTGACTAAAAGGGCCCTTAGGGTTGCCATAAGCCAGAAACAACTTGAAGGCACACCATCCCAACAGCAACAACAACAACATAGCCAGTCTGGAAAGAACAACCAGTCTATAGGTCAAGTCCAAATAGGAGCTGGGAAAAGGGGACATTTGCCAGATTCATAGCAACTGTAAAGAACGGATTGATTCCCTCACTAACATTAAAGGTACCAGCCACCACTATGAATGGCAGGAGCTCTAGGAATATTTTTTTAATCATGGAAAATGCAAGATTTCACAAGGAGGTATTTGTGGGTAGGAGTCAAAAGGATTCTAGTCTTCTGGTTCAGCTTCTCTCCTAGAATATGTAAATGAGTATCATTCAAGAAGGAAACTTTATGTCAGAATGAATGTGTGTGGCTTTTTCTGCAGGTATTATGAGATGGATGATAAATGATTTCTAATGGGCTCTAATAGGCATTTGAATTAATTTAATGATGAACATTTCCATTTAAGCCTATTAAAGCTCTACAATGATGGGTTTTAATAGCCTTAAAAATTAACTTACAAAAAGTTTGATGTTTCACAACTAAATGTTGCTATTCTCATTGGTTTCTGTCATTGTAATTTAAAATTATGTTCTGTGTTTTATGTTATCATTTTTTGCATAGCGTGACAGCCTGTGATGAAGTCACCGTTTAATAACCCAATTAACTGTTTTCTACATCCTACGGCCTTTATGACTCTTTTCTCACACACTTATAATTTCAATCATTTCCCATCTCCAGTAATGTGTAAAAATCATACTGAAAGCATTGTTAATTGCCATAAAAATGTACAGAAATGTGTATTAACTATTCAGGAGCTTGTAGAAGGTGGCTGAACTTATTACATCTTTCAATACATGCCACTGTTTTGGATTGCCCATTTAGACAGAGCCTCATTTGAGAAGATCAAATTGAATTTTTGAGACAATAATGGAAATGAAAGAGGCAATGTGGAGTATTGACTTGAGTGTATAACACAGGAGTCTAGAGTCTGAATCTGACTGAGCTTGAATCAAAGTGAACAAGTTGAAGGTCAGGCAATCCCTTCAGCTGGTCCTGAATTGTTTAGAGCTTTTAAAAATAGATTTTTTAAGAAATTAAACCAAAATAAGGAAGACAGGAAAAAAGTGTGAAAAGAAAAAAAAGGAAGTAAGTTTGACTTCAAAAAGGATTTTGAGGGGTGGGGGACAGTAAGTTAGATTTAAAGACATCTGCTTCTCTACTTTTTCAGATCAGGTTTTAAAAGATTTTTAAGATCAAGTTATGGAGTGCTGTGATTTTAGCTTTGAACACGTTTTTTATGGATTTTAACTGATTTTTTAAAATACCATTGATATTTAATTCTTCTTTAATGTTTGTATATTTGCAGGTTTCAAACTATATTGAAATGTTGTTAATGTAAGTTGCTTTGAGTCTCCTTGTGGAGAGAAAAAGCGGAGTATAAGTAAATGTAATAATAATGATGATGATGATGATGATGATGCTTTCATTTATGAAAATTGTAGAATTAATTAAGCATTCTGAAGAAGCCATCAAATGGTTTTGTTACTAAGGCTGGATCTAAACTGCCATATAATGTAGTTTGGATCTGCTTTATATGGTCAATGTAGATCAATGTAATACAGTTTAACTGCATTGAAGTGTGTATGGGTCTACACTGATCTATATATTATATAGCAGTATAGATCCAGCCTAAATGTCTTGCTACTGGAAGTAGAATGAAAAACTACTGACTTGTGAATTGGCCAATGGGCCTGCCAGTCTGTATCCATCAATCACATGCTACTGAACCAAGTGAATCTGACATGCTGATATTGGTAATGGAGGTAGAGTGCTTATTTTTGTACTTAGTTCAAAGCTTTTAGACTTCTAGATTTTTCAGGATTTTTTTGTTTCTGTTAAAGCCACCTTTTGCTGTAGGTTTTAGGTAGCAGTCTATGCTTAGTTTGAACTTGTCTGCCTTGTATACTTATCACAGTTTTACCCAAATGAAATGAAGAAGAACAACGTGAATGCCATATATACAACATTTTCTGCCAGGAATGCTCATTTTGCCTAGAACAAACAGACTTCCCTTGGTTCAAAAGAATACGTGGACACAAATCAGATTCCAGGGAAGACAAAGTTCAGGAGATAAGTTTAGGAATTGAAATAATATTCGTAATGATCTGATGCCAGGTTTAAAAAGAGGTTTTCTAACATTTTAGAAACATATTCAGAAAAAATGACAGACCAGGAAGAAGGTTGCACGATTTTTTTCATTGTATTTGAATGTCCTGGAGTTTTGCAGAATAATTATTCTGTGAATAAAACATTTTTTGTGAAAAAACCATCTGTTTTCTATGTAGGGAATGTGTTTTCCTCTTAAGAGTACAGTAATCTTTTTATTAGTGTAGATTGTTAGTCACCTGGAGTCCCCATGGGGAAAAAGGTGGGGTATTATTATTATTATTATTATTATTATTATTATTATTATTAATAGTTTCTTTAAACATTTCAGGACATTCTAAAACTAGGGGTACACTGCAGAGGCATATTTGTATTCTCTCACTGGGTGGAGATACTCTGTGGTGTAATAAAAGTTTTGAACACAATTGGAGTCTATAGAAGCCATCTTTTGTTGCCCTGTGCCAGTTTTAGACCTAAAGGGTTTTTTAAAAAGAAATAAAAGAAAACAGACTTGTCATTTCTGTTTTCTTCTTTTTAAAAGTACTACTTTTTAGTCTGAAACAAGTAACAAATCTCAGGATCCACCAAAACAGTCGATTTGTTTTGTTAAAAATTCCCAAAATTCTGGAAAATGTAATGTTGGTGGACAGGAAAAGTGATTTAAAGATGGGCTTAAAGCCAACCTTAAAAACTATGGCATAGACACCGAGAACTGGGAAGCCTTGACCCTTGAGCGTTCTAACTGGAGGTCAGTGTAATTTGAAGGGGCACGAATGGAGAGTGAAAAGGAGAAACGTGTCACGAGGAAGGCACGCCAAGTTAACCCTTGTCAGGACCACCTTCCATCTGAAAACGAATGTCCTTACTGCGAAAGAACATACAGATTAAGTATAGGTCTCAACAGTCACCAATGGACCCAACACCAAGACCCTAAACTTGGGGGACAATCATACTCAGCCACGAGTGATAGCCTATGATGATGATGATGGTGGTGGTGGTGGTGGTGGTGGTGGTGATGCTGCAGTGCTACTGTTCTGTCGTGTGCTGGGCCTGTAAAGAATTGTCTTTAAAACAGGACGTGCAACCTTTGCCCAGCGGGAAGCCAGGGGCCCAAAGAGAAGCTCTTAGAAATTTTCCACCACAAACAGTCTTTTGAGGGCTTGTGAAATATAACAAAGTCTTTTATTGAGGAACAATCAAACAGAAACTTCTATTGTCTTCAAAAGGTTAAACAAATGCTTCCAGGCTTTTGTGCAACTGGTGGCTACTAACTGTTACTTTACTTTAAAGGAAAATTCCTTTTAACTTCTCCCAGGCTGACTGTGATCCTAAACCTAACTGATGTGGGCTTCACTACGTCTCAAAGCACCAAGTGGACCTACCAGCAAGGCCTGTAGTCTCTTCAGCTGGAGTTTTTTGATATTCAAAGCTGTTTTTCCCTCCGAAATTCCTCAGAGCTTTAGGGCTGTTTCCCTGGGAATCTTTGGGAATCTTTGGATGCTCTTAAGACTGTTTTCCCCCAGAAGTCTTAAGGGTTGAAGCTTTTGTACGGGGAAGCTTGCACATGTCCTGTACATTAGCTTTCCTTGCTGAGACTAACTAAAAATGGCTCCCTTCCTTTCCCAATTGCCCTGAGCAAGGGGCGGAACCAAAACTCAACAATGATGGACAGGTGGCCTGCCCTATAACTGCAACCAAAGGAAGCCACCTTCCTGCAGAATCCCTGACTGCAAGCAAACATTTAATACAAAGCAAATAAAGTGGGAGCTCCTGGTACAGCCGTAGCAGCACAGCTACATAATATGAAACATTTGCCTTTTGATGCTTTTTCTTCTTCTTGCACTGGCTTAAATACAGTTACCATACACACATCGGCTTACTCTACTCCCAACTGAAAGGGTGAAATGTGTTAAGAGGAAGGTGTGTGAAGTCACTCTTAACTGGAACTGCCTTCCACCTGGAAATTGATGTCCTCACTGTGGAAAAACATGCAGATCAAGAATCTACAATGGCCTATGGACCCACCGCCAAAACACTAGACTTGGAAGACAATCATACTCAGCTATGAGTGATCACCAATGCAAGTGTGTACCCAAGAAGATTTTTTCATTCAGTTTACAATGCCCATTTAGCCTTTCCCTCATGGAAGTATTTTCGCACAAAATTTCTGTATTATCTTCTATCAAGTTGGATAAGAGGGGTCTCTCTTGAACTCCCACCACAACCTCTGATTCCATTAAAACATCACCAGGCCTGCTCTTCCATCCCTAACCAACCAAGCTGTCTTTTCAGTTTTTTAATGTTCTGTTCTGATAAAAGAAAATAAGGTCTTACTTTGCACAGGTGTCCTAAGGGAGAGCTCTGGTAGATGTGAAGTCAGTGGCTGGGATTGACAGTTAGCAAATTGAGAAAGAAAGCATTGAATCAGAAATCAGAACAGCTGAGTTTTTGAGGAAGAGTCAAAAGTGAAAAGTGAAAAAGTCAAAATGCTTAGATTCCATATGAATCTTGAGTATGTGTCCTATCTTGCCCGTTTTATTATAAGTATTTCCTGGCACTAATTATGAATCAAGATGAAAATTAAGCATAGGTATCTGATATCTTTAGAAAACAGAAGAGAATAGAAAACTGAAGGTGGGAAGGAAAAAATAATTGTCAAGAGTAAAAAGGACAGAACAGGAAAGAAAAAGGGCTTTGATCCACATTTCCACTCCATTTTGTATTTGTGATTGGTTGCATTGTTATGTGCCTTCCAATGGCTTCAGACTTATGGCAAGGTAGACCTATCACCGAGTTTTCTGGGCTTGAGAGTGTGTGACCAAGTGGGTTTTCATGCCAGAGCAAGGATTTCAACCCTGTTGTACAGAGTCATAGTTTAACACTTAAACCACAATGGCATGCTATTTACTATTTAGAACTTATTTTTTGCAATGCTGTCAATATCCTTTTCATTAGCTTCCTATGTCCTTCCCCACTATCAGAGTGCATCTTGTCATGCCATTAAACTTAAAGGGAAGCCTTGGGATTGCCATAACTCTGTAGTCATTATACAATGCAGAGAGCTAATCCAGCAGTAACATAAGCCAAAGCTGTGTAATGTGGCCTTCACCAGCATTCCTGCTAAGTTCCAGATTATCCAGTGACTTCTGGCCTATCTAATTAATTAGATGCCATGCTGCTTTCCCCAGGGTTAGGCGGGCATTGGAAATGGGATAACATCACAAAGGTAAGCTAGATGGGGGCAAGGTATAAGTAGTTTCACTGTCACTTGCCTGTGCAATCACCATGCAGCTACCAGGCCACTTCAGAACTGCTGTTATTGCTGCCATGCAGCTTCTAAGCAGGTTTGGGGATTGGCAATGGAGTTACTCCTGATACTGATCTGGAGTAGACTCCTCCAGATTAGCATCATGATAACTGCCCTGTCAAGAGCCACCTTGAGCCATTTCTGTGGTCTGGCATTATTGTAGAGTTTCTTGATCTCTCTCTCACCTAAATCTCCCTTGTTAGTGGAAGTCCTAAAGACAACATTACCCATGATTTATTCCAAATCGGAGAGATCAGTCATGGGTTTCAAATCCTGATCAAAGGCTAATCTCAGTTCAGACACACCACTGTTCCCTGGCTGATACCAATATTGGATTATACATATGAAGACTTCTTGTACAACCCATAAGTACCACCTTTCCATAAGTATAATCCACTGACTATTATTGCACCCATGAGGCATGAATTCTTCGGCCTCATTTTCTGACTGACAATATGAGGATTTAATGGCAAATTAGGTGGATGATGGCATTTTCCTGAAACGTCCATTTGGAAGGCTAAAGTTTTGAGCAAAGGAACAGTGGATGTTCAGGGAGGATGCTGTTGCTTCACTTGTTTCTTCCTGGTAATCATGTTCTTGTTCAGAATTATTCTCCTCTGGTTGCTTTTTTCCCTGCTGGGGAAAAAGACATGAATGGCCTTATTTCATCCCTGGTAGGCCAGAGATACAGCTGAACAAGGCAGATTGCTATAGCAACCTCTCCCCTAATCCTTGTTTAGAAGCAGGCCCTTTGTTGCTGTAAGATACCAGAACTGTTTTAAAGGTGGATATAGGTGGAAGGAGGGGGAAATTAAAATCAGCCAGGTCATAATATGTTTTGTCAACTTACAGGTATATTCATGCATCAACGTATTTAATCAGTTAAATAAATAATAAACGTGCCATGTTGCATTGCATATTATTAAAATTAGCATAATCACCATAGATGCAGATAAAAGGAGTAGTAACTAGTAGTAATAATTAAAAGTAAAATTTGTAGAGCTTTGATGAATATTGAAGCACTTTGCATGCTACACTTAACTTGTGTTGGATTCAGGGAAGGAAAGTAGGCAAGCAAGCAAGCAAGATCTTTTATAGAAGGTTTTGACATAAGATTTGTACATGGTTAGGTACTTTCTAAAAATAGGTAATACATAGTGGGTGATTTTATTTCTTGCATTCGACTGTTCAGAACAAAGGTATTCTAGAAGTTATGGATTGCCGTGGTCTGTGGGTTCCTTCAATTGTAATTACTTCTGAACAACAGGACAACATTTTAAAAAGTTTATAGATGAAGGAACTATAAAACAAAATTCCTGGTATTCTTGGAGGTGAGTAGATGAAGCAGCAGCACAATAATACTAGAATTCAGGGTCATCAACTGAATTTGAAAAGGAAATTCAGGACATAGAAATGGATGTTTTTCACACAGCACATTGGGAAATTGTGGGACTCACTGCCATGAGAAGAATTGGCAACTGGTAACATGGATAGCTTTAAATGAGAATTAGATGAATTCACAGAGGCTAATAATAATTCAATATGCATTAAGGGCAAGACTGCTATAACAACCTAATTTGGTGTATCTTATTGTTGTTTCATTCAACTCTCCTCTGGATTATGAACATTAATGTGTAATGGTCTAATCTCTCACATTCATGACTGAAAGATCTCTTGTGTCATGTAAAATTGTTCCATGCAGTGACAACTGGTGGTACTCATGTTGGTGGGGTGTGAATCCAACATAGGTTTTCCTTCAATATGACAAGGAGTTATCCAAGGTACTGAACCCTATTTTGCAAAATATATTTTGAACCTTGAAAAGCTATTTAAAAGGTAACCAAGGAGTGGATAGTGATTTAGAGGCCAACAGCTGAAGTAGTTTCCTTCCAGTGCCAGCCTTGCTCTACATTTAATGGGGGGGGGGGGAGGGGGGGAGGAAAGGGCAACCAGTCATTATTTGGGATTAGCTTCAGGTGCTCTGCATATGATATGCATGATGGTTGGACATTGCTTCCCCCATATATATTCCTCCTTATCCTTGAATGGAGCATCATTTAATTGGGATTGCTTTAGTTATAAATTATTATACAAACCATGGATGGAAAACTGCCGAGTATTCACATTATCCACTGTCTATAGACTCATTGCATGTTGCCTTCATTTCTTTCATCAAAACTGAAAGAATCTACACAATAGTATTTTAAAAGTTTTTTGTGCATTAAATCTGTATTGGGGTAATCACTGGGGACTCACACTGCCTGGTGCCTTCTAGAAGCACAAACCTCCATGCAAGACTATAAGTGTTTTAGATGGTGGTCTCCAGGGATCACTCAGATAATTTGGGGGGGATGCACATGACATTTTTTCCTCCTCTCAGATAACCTGTAGTTCTTCCACTGTTAAATCTGGAGGAAAGTGTGTGCTATCTCGAGTTTTGAGAACAACCTTCATTCAAATCAATTTTTTTTTGTTGTGTCAGGAGTTACTCCTGGTGTGAGAGAATTGGCCGTCTGCAAGGACGTTGCCCAGGGGACGCCTGGATGATTTGATGTTTTTATCATCCTTGTGGGAGGCTTCTCTCATGTCCCCGCATGAGGAGCTGGAGCTGATAGAGGGAGCTCATCCGCCTCTCCCCGGATTTGAACTTGCGACCTGTCGGTCTTCAGTCCTGCTGGCACAGGGGTTTAACCCACTGCGCCACCGGGGGCTCCATTCAAATCAAATCAAATAATTTATTTCGGTCATTGACCAGCACAGGAAATAGTCACATTTTCATACAAACTTGGTATGTTTGGTACATTAAAAATATAAATATAACTACTGAAGCACAATATGGGTGAGGGAGCAGAAGGGAAGGGGAAACAGGGTAAAAACATACAATGCCCAGATCCATCACCAAATTGTAGATTCAGAGAAGAAGATTACTGGTCACACAGTTAACTTTTGGGACTAGTCATTCCCTGACGGATTTTGTATGCTGCTGCACAGAACTTTGCAACATTGTAGGTTGTCGCTGAATTAATATCTGCAAGTAGCATGGAGGTATAAAATTGTCCTGAATGGCTTGGGCGCTTGTATAACAGAGGTAAGATAAGCCTGGCATGGATATCCCTGTAGAACGGGCACTGGAGGAGCACATGTTCTATTGTTTCTACATGACCCGAGTCACAGGGGCAGAGTCTCTCTGGGAAAGGGATCTTCCGGTAGCGGCCTTCGAGTACAGCTGATGGGATAGTGTGGCATCGAGCCAGGGTGAAAGCCCTTTGATGAATGGGAACCTCTAAGTTGGTTAAATATGCCATAGGGGAGGCAAGATATCTGCTGTCTTCATTGATAAGGAAGGTTGGAACCGAGGCCAGATCTAGTTGTCGCTCTATGTCTGTGATACGATTGTAATCCATAGCGAGTAGTAGACCTGGAGAAAATCCCAATGAGTAGATTTTGGATGCTACCGCCTGCTTCCATGTGGATTGGAAGTCATCCTTCATGGTTAGTGGGGCAAGGCCAAGAGGTGCATGGGACAGTCTGAGCCAGAGGTTGAGTATGACCACCCACACCCTGGCCTCCACTCTCATAAAACCCGTCTCTAGTCGCAGGGTGGCATTAGAAACGCATTTAGTGACCTGCAAGGCCGATCTCAGAAACTTTGACTGAACCAGCTCTAATGGGGCAAAACTGGGGAAGGGGCCCAGATGAGCACCATACAAGAGTTGGGCTAATGACCTGGCTTCAAACAGCTTGAGTGCTGCCGGTGTGAAGTGGCCCCCTCTTGTCCTAAGATATTTAAGAATGTCAATTGAGCTCCCCTGCGCGGTGTTGGATACTTGATCCCCATGAGCTCTTCTGCTACCATTAGATTGGAAAACTACACCTAGATATTTGACAACCTTCATTCTTTTTGTTATGAGAACCAACTATTTTCTCCTTATCTATATTTCCAATTATTGGAATTGGACTTCTTCACCTCAAAATTTCAGAACTGGACGATATGAGCTTCACTGCATCCGTTGAGCCAAGAAACATCAATAGATGTGGTTCAAATTATCCACATTGCTTTCACACTACAGAATTATAATGCTTGACTTCACTTTAACTGCAATGATTCCATCTTTTGGGATCATCGGATTTGAAGTTTCAAAGAGGATTATTAGAATTTCCAGCCACTGAGCTCTAATACCACACTAAACTACAAATTCCAGAATTCCATAGGTCTAGATTTAACTCACATCCCAAGTGAAAGGTATCAAAACAATTCACCTTTAGTGCTACATTTCTCTGTCTAAAGCAGTGGTTCCCACCCTGTGATCCGTGGACCACTAGTCCCCAAAAACTAAAATATGGTCTGCGGCCTCACCATTACTATACTGTTACAACAAGAACGACTGGTCTTGCAAACCCCTCTTATAGTGCTGAGGCAACAGGGATGTCAGGAGGAGAGAGGCTAACTACCCACAAAAGGCACAACAACAAGCCTCCTGACTGCTGCTTCTCCTTCTTCTCCCTCCCTCGAGCGGAGCCATTCCATGTGGTGCCTGGGGTGCTAATTCAGAAAATTGCATTGGATAGGCCACATCAGCTCTAGGTTATTAAATATTGTTTTTTGTGGGCAAGCAGATGGCAACTACTGGATGGCATATGTTCTGTATCAGAAACTAGAGCAGAAGTGGTCTATCCAATGCAGTTTTCTGAATCAGCACCCCAAATAACCAAACTGAATCTAAAGTTGACCAAAAACTGATTCGTAACCCTTTTGGTACTAAAGTTGGAAAATGGTTCCAAGTCAAAGTGGCCCCTGGTCAAGTGGTCCCTGGTCAAAAAAACGTTGGGGACCACTGGCCTAACCACTGGCCTAAAGAGTACAGTTGACTTAAAACAACTGTACATTCACAAGTGGTTACTTCTGAACATACCATATTCACAGACAGAGAATAGTAATTTCATAAATAGAAATAAGAAATTACCAAATAATTTTGTATCAAAGTTGCTGCTGAACCATGCATGGACATTTTGCAAAAGGAGTCCACCTGAATTAACAAAATCATGTACAAGCATAAAATGAACACTGGGAAGTTCCAACCATTGCATATGTTTTTAAGCCACATGATAAACCAATGGATTAGCTAGACCTTTTGTGGTGCCTTTGGGGTCTTAAAAATTGTGAGTGGAGTTATAGGTTGTCATGCTGGCATTTAAAGTGCCTGAAAAATGAGTGTGAATTCAAATTAACCTTTGTATTATAGCTCATATTGAAAAGACTACTGTAGAGCAACCAATTACATACACTCAGAATGGAAACGTAGGCATTTGCATTTAACTTAACATGGTCATAGAAGCCCAAACCTTTTATCTTTATAATGTTCTGACTAAGAATCACAAAAAGTTATGGGGAAAACTGCCTTTGTTAGTTTTAAGGATATAGCATTAAAGGATTTTGTTGTACATTCTGAGCAGTACTTATTAAATAGTCATTTCTCTGCAAATGCAGATGATCCTAAGAATGTACAGTTCATCACTAAGATCCCCTAAATCAGGAAAATGGAAAGGTTCAGAGGTAACGATGCCTCAGTTTCAAAAAAGTAGATATGTTTAATCCAGAAACCAGTTGTAAAGAACACACCTACTAACACAATCTCCCCCAGCCTCCTATTTTCCTTGAATGTCGATTGTGTTATCCCAGATCACTTTCCAAGGTGGGTGGGACTGATGGACACTGCAGTCCAAAACATCTGGCTGACATTGCATTAGAGAAGGCTACTGTAAAGGAAAGGTTCCTTGTTCTTTCAGGAATAGGTGGTAAGGGTTTGTATAAGGTTGTTTGCAGAAAATGCTGCTGATCCACATTTAGGGTGTTCTGATCTCTCTTCTTTACATCAAACAAAACCTGAACAGAACAATCCGTCCTAAACTATGTTAGCTATGGAGGAGCATTGCTGACCCTGAAGCTCAGAAGCAGCACGTATGTTTTGGCCCTGTTCAGGACACAGTACAACCAGTTTAAGATCTTAGTTGACAGGACTGGGGAAGTTCTGTGACTAGTAACAAGGGTGGGGCTCAACAGATTAGGACAAAGACTGTACCAAACAAAACCAGTTGATCCTTGTTGTGTAACTTGGTGAATTGCTCCAGTTCTGGTTACTTGGGAAGAGATATAATGACTAGAATTGCCTTGATGACAAGTGTTAACTCTCCATTATGCTCATATCTATCTATCTATCTATCTATCTATCTATCTATCTATCTATCTATCTATCTATCATCTTTTAGGAGGTTGGAGGAGGAAGTGTCTTATATCTCCTTGTGCAATGTTATTCATCCCAGGTGTAGTATTAGTACAACTCCATCACTTTGGCCACTAATCTGCTATAGCGGTGAATGTTCCCTGTTCTGGATGCCCTTACTGTATTGGAGATGAAGCTACAGCTTTCTGAACTGGTGCCTTCACTGGGAATGCAAAGGCAGTAAAGGCAGAATGTGCCTGAGTACATCCCCACAGCAGATTAGTGGCTGAGGGGATGGAGATGCCCCCCTCCCAGCTGCTGTTGCATATCTGGAGTGGAAGTGGGGAAGAGGAGGCATATGCTAGTGGAGACTGAAGCACTTATCAGAACTCAGCCAATATATTTGGACTAGCTTTTGTCCCTTTTTAATTTTATTATATTGGAGAACCTTCAAACATGGTTTTGCCCATGAAATCAGTTGGGCCTCCTTGTTCATAGGTTATGCATCCAAGGATTCAACTGGTTATGGCTTAAAATATTTGTGGGAAGGAGGAATCCAAAAAGTAAAGCATGCTGCTCACCATATTATATAAGGAATGGTGTGATTAATTGCCTACCTGTAGGCCAGAGAAAAGCTCAGGAAGTAGGCCCAAGTATTTTGGCAGCCATTGTGGGGGATGGTGCATGGGGACATCCATCTTAGGTTAGCCATTTCCTAGGGGAGGCAGAGCTTAGGAGCAGCCCGGAGGGAAATGTGGAGAACCTTTGTGATTGGCTGGGAGAAAGTGTGCAGAGCTTAGTTGGAGGGCAGAAAAAAATTGCCTTTAGGAGTGCATTTTATAATCTGACAGTTTAGTCGGGGTCTGAGTGTTGAAGAAGAGAGTTAGGTTTTGGGAGAGAGTTGGGAGAGGAGAAGTTAGAGAAGCCAAGGAGGTTCGTTAGAGAATTCAGTTAGCTATTAGTGAAGAATAGCTGGTATAGAGTTTATGAACAGATCCTAAGGGATAGGACTGTTTGAAGTATTAGGAATTCTAGTCAGAAGGAAGTCTGCTAGTTTCCTGAGGGAGTGAAGAGTTGAATTGGAAATCAAGTACTGAACTGTTTTAGAGTAACCATAAGCTTCATCTTATTCTTGCAACCGTTACGCTTAAGTGCCTGTGTTTTTGAAAACCACACAAATAAACAACTTTGTTCTTTGTTAATCAACAACTGTCTCAGAGTGCCTCTGTGTAAAGAAATTCCAAAGCAAGTTAGGGAAACCGAGTTTCCAGAATGGTGGCAGTGACAATTTAGAAGAATCTCCATTTTATTCACCTAAATGTTCTGAGCCCTGAGTACGAATTCAGCACATTCCAGCTTACTTAAAAGCTCTGATCAAGCAAGAACAGCAAACTCATTTTAAATTGGGTGGTAGTCAGTTTCCATAATAAAGATACCTCAGAATATTGTGTATTGGAGGCAAAGTCTCTGCAGCCTCCAAAGAATTAATTGAATTTAAATAATAATTAGTTACAGATGGCATTTTACTATGCCACTGCATATAATGAGATTTTGGTAGTCACAGGAAGTCCTGAAACCAAATCCTAGTGGATAATGAGGGTCCACTGTAATGAAATTTGTGGTTCTGCCAGTCATGCAACTATTATTGTATAAGAAAGCTAAAGAAAGACCTTAATGTTTATGAAAACTACCATCTTATATGTTTCTAGCCAAAGGGCATCTTCTGCTGAATGAGTCACTGGTTATAAGCCTAATGAAAGAAGATGGTCAACAAGAGATGGCCAATTCCTCAGATGGCACTCTGGGGTTCCACAGTGCTCTGTTGGGTCCCATCATGCTATTTAAAATCCATCTAATCTTCTGGGAAAATATGTGAGCTGAGGCACTGCCAATTTGCAGATGACACACAATTCTGTTTCCCTTTTAATACTGATGAACCTGTTAATGTTCTATCCCTAAAAATAAAAATTAATCAGATGAAGTATAATTGACTGAATATCAATATATATGTGATGTTTGAAGATGATTCATTCATCTGGCTAAATGGTGTTTTCAGTATTTTCTGTCCGTGTGGTTTGAACTTCTAGGTGCATATTTTGGCGGGTGCTTTCAGATCCGTATACAAGCCACATCAATTTGAATGTTAGCTATAGCTACTTGAACAAAGATAGCCTTACAGCAAGGATTTATTTTCTAATAGTCTCCCATTTGGATCATTTCAATGTAGTAATGAGACATGAGCTGCAGTCCAAAAACGTTAGCATACCTAAAACAGAACGGTTAGATTTTTAATGATAGCTGGCCAATGCAGTAAATGGTGGTATTTACCAAATGGGACATTCTAGGTGCCCTTGTCATGTGAAATGAGTCAGAGCAACATTAAGATACTGTTGTCTAGTGAAATGAGCCTGCTCCCCAAAAGAGTTATTCTGCCATCAGGTGAATAACCTTTTTCCATCTTTGTCTTTTTTAGTCATTATTGGGAAAGATCATTTTTATTAGGCCAGGTGTTTTGTTTTGAGTTCTTTTAGATTTTAAAATTATTATTAATTTCCTCATGCAATGGTCTTAAACTTGCTTTTGAAGGTTTTTTTATTGCACTAGTTTATTGTCATTTTTGCTTGTTTTAGTTTATGTTTTTAATTTATCTTAACACTGGAAAGCTATTAGGCAATTAAAATTTAATAAGCAAATAAAATTAAATCTTGTTACAGAAGATAAGCAAAGGTGCTTCTTCTTAATAGTGTCTCTGCCAATCTGACTGATAGTACAGCTCCACTGAAGAATTAAAACAGTTTGACAGCACTTTAAATGCCATAGCTCAATGCTATGGAAACCTGGGAATTATAGTATTACAGTCTTTAGCCTCCAGTCTCATTAAGGTGGGTGATTATTAATGCTATTTTATCCTTGCTGCATTTGGACTTCCAAGAACTTCATTTGCACATTTTTCTCTCCTGCATTAATGGTGTGATTACCAATTCTTCTCCCTTGCTCCTCGTTTTGTGACTGGTTTGTATTTTTTTTAAAGAATGTAGCCATAATAGCGCTACAATGACAAAAAGGTGTGATGACAGGAGATAGGATAAGGTTATGACAATATAAGAGCAAACAAACAAAATTAGAAATCAAAACGCGAGGAAGGCCTGAGAGGGATTTAACATACTAGAAAAAGTATCTTCCCCACCTGAACACCAGAAGAAATCTGAAGCCTTGAGGGAAGGATAACGTAGTCACACCCACACAGCTCCCACTAATGGATCGTTCACAGAAGGTAGTGTTATGACATATGTGCACCAAAATAAGTTATACTGAATTGTTACAGGAAAAAGGGTCATCAACAGATTGTTTTCAGGGTGAAAAAGACACATCATTTCAACAACCCTGCAATGCAACGGTGCCTGGAGAACAACGTTATGTGACAAGGCTGAGCCACAAGCGAAACTATTACATTGCTAAGATGGTATAACACAATGTTTCTCAACCTGGGGGTTAGGACCCCCAGGGGAGGGTTGCCAGGGGTTTTCAGAGGGGTTGCTGAAAGTATATATTTCTGATGGACTTAGGAATCCCTTCGGCAGAGAAGGCTGAAGATCTCGCCACCTGAACTACAACTCCAAAACTCAAGAGCAATGTCCAACAAATCCTTCCAGCATTTTCTATTGGTCATGGGAGTTCTGTGTGCCAAGTTTGGTTCAATTTTATCATTGGTGGAGTTCAGAATGCTCTTTAATTGTAGGTTAACTATAAATCCCAGCAACTACAGCTCCCAAATGACAAATCAATCCCCCCTCCCCCCAACTCCACCAATATTCAAATTTGGGCATATCATGTATATGTGCCAAATTTGGTCCAGTAATATACATTCTGTATATCTGAATTGTATTTACATTACAATTCAGAACAGTAGCAAAATTACAGTTACTAAGTAGCAACGAAACTAATTTTATGGTTGGAGATCACAACAACATGAGGAACTGTATTAAGGGGTTGCGGCATTAGGAAGGTTGAGAAACACTAGTATAACAGTGATAATGCTTTATTATTAGCTGTTAAAAAATGTGATCTGTATAAGCAGATCCTAATGTTACCACTAGTTGCACTGCTCCTTTTCATATTATTGTTGGTTAGCTTTTATCTCCCAGTATTTGTATTCTATCTGCCACCAAGTATTCAGCAACTAAGTTCAGAATTGATATTTCTGAAATATATTTAGGTTGTCAGCTTTGTCTTTTAAAAAAATTAATGGGCAGCAAGCAATGCTCATGCACATGAATGGATAGCTTTGCAGATAAAGTGTGATTTTGTGATTGCACACATGTGTGGCTTGATTTAATAAATGGTTTTATGTATCAAGGTTGGTGGCTGATTAGGAAAAGAGTGAAAATTGATAGATCTCTAAAAGCCTTAAAAAGTCCAGAAATCAGTAACGGAGATAATGGTAGATTGGCAATGTATTACTCCTCGTCTGGAAATGCTGATGTTTCTTGGGGAGACATTTACCAGCTTACCTGTGTGCAGGAACGAATATTTATGGATTTAATGATGGTTTTTGAGCACAGTAATTTGGATACATGTTGGTCTGCATTAACTGTGCCACAATAAGCTTCCTCAGACATATACAAAGACAGAGTGAGATTTCTTCGAACCCCAGGGGGTTTTGAAAATACTGAGTATGAGCTAAAAGTCTTAAAATTGCTTTCTTTTTCATATAGCTATAGTAAGAAAAAATCCAAATTAGATCTCAGAGGGAAACTGAACAACTTCTTATGGAATCAACAGGTATTCAAAATTCTTGTTTTGGAGACTAATCATATCTATATTTAAGAAATAGCTATTTCTTCCATATTTTAAAATATACCAGATTGAATTATTCAACGATGACAGCTAAGAGATTTTATCCTTCAGACAAAATAATGAGAGAACACCAATTTTTCTAATCAAATAAAAAACAAACTTTATTTACAAGAAAAAACTGTACACTGTGCATACATAAAAATATATAAAACCAAAATAGAAAATACAAAAGTGTTAAAATGTATACAAACACTGTTTAAAAATGTGACTCTTGGAAAATCTCAAGCTTTAATTTCTTGAAGAGTGCACATTCACTTAAAAAATCATCATACAAAATAATTTTCAAGGCTATTAAAAGTACACAGTCTTCTATTGGAATAGCTCAGCAACTACAGATTTAGTGAATGAGATGATATGTATAAATAGGTGTGTGCACAGATGAACATTCAGGAACAGTTTCAAATGATATTTTGTTTGAGGGAAAGAAAGTTCTTGCTACCTATCATTTCATTCCCTTCTTTTGCAACCTGCTCTGGATATTCTCACAAATTGTGAAGGCAGTTCATTGTGGGTTGTGTCTTACAGGACTGCAGCAGGAAAGGAGAAATCACCCCAAATTGGCCAGAAGAATCTTGTTCTGGTTACACAAGTTTATGTAGTGATTTGCCCGTCCTGCTGTAGTTCTATAAGGTGTAGCTGAAGATGTTCAGTATGTTCCGCAATCCTCTGGAACCAGAGGTGCTATACAGCATGAAGGGAGGCAAAAGAAAGACTGGTTGCACAAAGTTGCTTTCCATCTGCACTATATTGGATCCCATCCTGTATCTTTAAAGAGCAGAAATCTTCAATATCAAATAGGATCTGCTGCCTCCCGCAAAGAGCTTCTTCTTCTTTTTCTTTCTTTCTTTCTTTTTTTTTTTGCAAAAAATGAACCCATTTTGTTCTTGACAGTTGAGACCTGCCATTACAAAGGGTTTGCAGACCCTCTTGCTTGTATCCCCTTCCAGAAATGGACCATCCAGATTATCTGCTTTGACCTGGATTATATGGCAGTGTAGGCTCATATAAGGTCAAAATAGATAATGTATATTATCTGCTTTAATAATCTCGATTATATGGCAGTGTAGAAGGGGCTGAATGATCAGAATCTCCTCACCATTTAGTAGATAGTTAAATCAGGTGTTCCCTTTACACAGACAGATATGTAGATATCTCTAAATAAGCATTCTAAAGTGTAGAAACTTGCACATAATAAAACCTACAGATTGTACTTCCAGATTGGCACATATTTTTCAAGACAATGTAGTTAATATTCAGTTCATTTTTGTAAATTATGTTAAGTGACAAAATATTGAAATCCACATGAAAAGAGTGACACTTAATTCATAACCTTATTTATGCACAATTGAAGCACACATAATACTACACAAACACGGCGTGTGTATGTGTACATGTGCACCTGTGCCACTGCGTGTGTGAGAGAAAGTGAGAAAACAGTGGCGGAGTTAGTTTTCAGACTGAGATGCAATGGTTTGTAAGAACTCCTAAGATAAAAAAGTCTATGTTCAATTTGTGGACAGAAAATCTTTGTTGAAAAGAATTCAAAATACCTTCCTGTCATGTTTTTCAAGTGTTAAAGTCATTTAGAGACTGAACATTATTTTCATGAACAGCCAAGGAATGAGCCAAGGAAGGGTTTTTTAAATAGCAAATATAGAGCATTTGGCATCTTTCATTATTGCCACTTCTGCATGATGTGTATAACATCTTTGACTGAGGTGTGAAAGCTTACATGACCACAGGGCTGATTTGACAACATTAACATGGCAAAATTGAAATATGTTGCTGAATAGGAAGAAAATATATTTCCCTTCTTGATTGCTGGCTTCCATGCAAAAGGACCACATAACCCCTTCTATGCAAAGATCTAGAATCAAATTTACCATTATTGATGCCCTTAAAAACTGGTCCAACTTTTCAGTATCTCCCTTTTCAGTATTTCCTGTGAGGAAAAGCGGGACACGGCAAGTAAGGATGGCAATCCTCACTTCACAGACTTGCATCTCAATCCTAAATATGTCCTATCAGCTTCAACAGAAGTTATCTCCAAGTGAATTTGCTTAAGAGGGGCTATTAAGGGTAGTTATATTCATTATATATAAGCAATATAAATATACACATAGTATTTATTTGCAAATCCCATAGTAGGATGTATAACAACAGCACCAGATATGAGGCTAACTTAGCTTTTCCCAACCTGATTCCTTCCAAATGTGTTGTACATCAGATCCTATCACTTCTTGTCAACTCAGAGCCCATCTACATGAGGCAGGGTGGCTACTCAACGCAGTCTTTCCCTGCATTTAGAAAAAGTCTATGGCACTTTGTGGTGGTGTGAACAGTTGGTCTGGTTTCTATTTGGAACTGTCCATCCTGCTTAGAGGATGGCACTTACCTTCTCCCTCTTATCCTCATCTTAGTGGTGATCAACAGGTGCAAAATTGCTGATGGTTTTTGCTTGTCACATCCACTAATGCTAAACAGAACAATTGGTGGAGGGGGAAAAGGAGGGCATGATTCCTTCTTCCTCCTCAACCCTCTCCTGTCTGGCTCCGTAGCTTGAGCCAATATCAGCAGATGCAATGAATGATAAGCTCCTGGCAATCACTGCTAAACCAATGTCATTGTTAAGCCAAGAGGGGGAAGGTAAGACTGGTTGTCCAGTGGTGCTGAACCAGGCTTGACACCACTGGCCCATGTGCCACCATCCAGCCACCATCAGCAGCTGACCATGCAGATTCCTGTGGTACTGATCTGGAGTATCTCACTCTGGATCAGCACCAATGTATGTGGCCCATCTACATAGTCATATGGGCTGGCTGAAGCTGTAATCTAATACATCAAAACAGAATTAAGCTTAGTGCTAGGCCAATAGGGCTGCTGCTTACACTTCAGGAAGGAGTATTTCACATCTGGAGCAAGCATGAGGAGGTTATTGGGGGCAATTTCATTCTGTTTTATGCTAACTGCACTTAGTCATTCATCCTGAACTAGAATAAACTCAAGTTTAAATTATATTTTAGGATCAGAAACCTTGTTTTAGAAAACCATAGTTTAACCTATTTGCAGTTTGTCATTCTTGGAAAAAACAGTAAATCAGAGTTAATTTAAAATGGCAAGCTCCTGCCTCCCCAAGACTCTTCTAAAGAAAGAGTGCGGGAGGGAGTTCCCTGTTGCTTATGCATTTAAAGTAGGTCTTAGTGTTACATTTATATCACCCATTGTGTAACTGGATTTATATTAGATATTTTCTGTCTTATAAGCAATCATTTTAGTTGCTCCAAAATTAATTTACAGCACAGTCTTTTTTACATGGAAGTAAATCCTGGTCAGTTCAATGGGGCATACTTCCAGGTGTGTGTGTGTGTGAATGAGATGAAAACTTATATACACACCTGGGAGTAAGCCGCTAACATTGTTAACAAAACAACTTATAGATGAGAAAGATCATTTAGAAGAGTATTGATGGTGTGAATATGCCTCCAAGTTGCAAGTGAGAATAGAATACTACAGCTGGAGCATTTTTTGTTTTTGTCTAGCAACAAAAATAATTTGAAAAAATCTGCTATAACAAAGAAAGAACACCTTGATTTAACCATCTGAAGGCATTATGCATAAAAATGGAAAGAGCACCACATAAAAAAAATTCACAGTGGAAAGCATAGACCATAACAGATAATAGTAGCAGGAATAAGTACATTTACCCAAGGTGTTGCTGAGTGCAAGTTTTCATCTGTGCAGCTATCAGTGCAAAGAAAGTGTGAGGCTCAATATCTTTATGTCAATTAAAACTTGCCTCTACTATCAACCTTTGCTTTTTAAAAATGTGTCTTGCTAACTAGCAAAAAAGCAAAGGCTAAAACATACTTCATACTTTTTTAAAGTGAGATTTCTCACTGAATTCAAGTAGGAATTACAGACATTTATGTAATATTTATAAATCTGACTTAGATTGCAAAGGTACTCTCTCTATATATATTATATGATGAACTAGAAAACATACAAAATTCTATTTAACATCTAATACACATTCATTTACTGTCTTAAATTGAACAGTATGAATTTTCAGGAACATATCACCAATTCTACTAATGTTTTTCTTCACTTGTGAAAAATATTTAACAAAAGGGAGAAGAACTGAGCAATGCTGGTAGCAATCCTCTGCTGCTTCCCCTTTTTTGTCTTCCTCCAACCAATTTATGTAGCAGTAAATGCACTAGTGTTTTTATCTATTTAATATTACAATGTGAATACTGTCTCAATAATAGTAATATTTTTGTTTAAAGTCCAAAGCCGCCAGAATCCATGGGATGGGGGGCGGCGTGTGTTGCTGAGGTGGTTGTTTTGCAACATTTAAATGCTGGCATAGGAGAATTAATTTACTTAAAGGAGAACTTTGGATATGTGAAACTAATTAGTATTTGATGGTTTGTATTTTGGAGAACAAATGCTCATCTAAATTTTGTTCTAGGACTACCATTTAGTTGAGTTTTTTAAAAAGTGGTCCCCTCAAGTGTGAAGAAAGTGCAGTCTATGGATGCATACAGTCCCAATCTCTTTCTGGGACACCCATCTTCTTAAAAATAGATGGTGGGTTATTTTTTCTTGGCTCCACAATGACCTTTAGCACCCAGTAACAGATTCTGGGGTTGCTACTGACCATTTTAACTTCCTGAACTTTTAAAAGTAATTTTTCAAAGCAAAAAGTGATCATCTAGTCACTTCCCAATTGAAAACAAGGCTTCTTTGGCCCTGAAACAGGCAAAGCGGGTGCGAATAGACTGTCAAAGGCAATGGAATAGGCAGCAGCAAACCTAGAGCTTTTTGGACTGCCATTGGCCACTGGATAGTACCCAAACACAAGACATGCCATTTTTGGATGGTGAGACAGGACATGGGGGATGTGGCTCTCCATAGTTCCACAGAGCCGCAACACAACCCCAGTCTTAGGATGTTACCCACCCTTTTCAGAAAGTCTGTAGGCTAAAACTGCCTCTTTGAAACTAGTTGGATAGAAATACTAAAGAACACTATGCTTCACCTGAACAAGGAGACACAGAAATTGCCAACTTGAACTACATATTGGGGGGAGGGGACTTCCCACAAGGAAATCTGTATGGATTTTATGGAGGGGATACATTTGTAATGTACTTTTCCTAGGCTACACATTCAGTATGCATTTCCCCTTTTAAAAACAGAATTATGATCTCATATGAATCATGTGGCTTATATGCCAATGGGTTTATAGATTTAGATGTATGGATTTTTTGGAACAAAATTGACTTAATATTAAAATGAGGTACAAAATGAGTAATTTTGATAAGCAACCCAAAACTGCCACAAAATATTTTTCATCCCTACTGGGGTTCTTCTGATTCAACACATGCCATTAGCTGTGAAGCTATAAAATGCCGCATTAGAGTGTTTATGAGAGAATGAAGAATGTACATTTGGTATGAGCCTATGCAGACTTGAATGGCAAGCCTTACTCACTCTGAAGTTATAGATTTCATTACCTTCATTTTTAATCATGAGAGAATGTATATTTTAAATAATGGGCAATATGAAATGCATTGAATGCTCTAAAAAGATTCCATAAATAACCTATCCATGGTAATTAGACACCATGTCCCAGTGAAGTGTTCAGAGGTAGTCAATGTCCAAATGCTAGGCATAGGCAGAGATATAGAAGGGACAAGGAACTGTTATAACTATGTTGAATTGCCTTGGCACTGCATCTACAGTATGTAGAACCGGATTGAACATAAAGGCAACAAAGCACTTTAAAAGCCATTCTGTTTGCTTGGTTTTTTTTTTTAATCGTAATATGGACATTTGTGTGTCAATGTCTGTTGTAATGATATTCTCAGAGGCTGTCTTGAATGGGGTAAAAAAGCCTTGACATGAATACTGTACTTGCAGAAAACTACAACTTGAAATTAATTTGTATCATCCATGTGGAGCCAAAATCTTGCATGAATTCAGGATTTCTATATTACACTGTGCTATGAACACTTTACATGGCTGAATTTATCTCTCTGACTTACTACTAGAAATCACATTCCGGCAAACTGGGTTATTAAACCTCACAACCAATAAGGATGCCTGCCATAGATGCAGGCAAAACGTCAGGAGAAAATGCTTCTAGAACATGGCCATACTGCCCGAAAAACCTTCAACAACCCAGTGATTCCAGCCATGAAAGCCTTCAACAATACATTGAATTATTAAATCGACAGCTGCAGTTGTTCCAAATTAAGTGAAACCTTCATCCTAGAGTAGGCTAAATATCAAATATATACCAACGAGATGAGGGAAAATATGTTCTGTTTCCAAAATAGGACAGCAAACATCTTCATCCTACCTTTCACCTATCTCACATACCCAAAAACTGTATTATGCTTTTTTTCTGAGGCAGTGAAAAGATTACCTTCTTATTCTTTTATCTACATAGCTATAATTTGTGTGCCCAAGAATTTATGCACAGTAAAACACACTAACACAAACATTTTAAATTTAGGGTGCCAAATCCAACAATCAGTGTAAATCTAAGTAAGTCTTGAATTAAAAGCATATGGCTCATTATGTTACGTATATATCTGATATTGATATGTATGGGCTTTTTTTACCTAAGAAAAGCAGAGAAAGCCTGGGTTAGTATGAAAAATGGTCAGTGAATATGATTTTACTCAGTTGTGTAAAGATGTAGCCATTGAAAGGCTGTGTCTAAAGGACAGGAATCTTACCCATGCGACATAGTTGTCTGATGTGTTTTTGGCAGACCCCATGTGCAAATAAATACTCACTATAGTTTCCCTTCACTTGTATTTTGCATCTCACAAAAGTTGAGCCTGAAGAAAGACCAGTTTACAAAGCAATAATAAATAATAAGGCTCCAAAAGGAAGGACTTCCTTTGTGCCTTCTAGTTAATGATAGCTTACAGATTGTAGACTAGGTTGGTCTGGGACACATTTTCAAGTACGTTGTTTGTTATCAGTATGACAGTAGCACCTTATTGCACATTGTTTTAGAAAGATTCACCATTATGTATATGGAAACCGATTATGTCCAGGGCACTTCACTGACCTGAACCCTGGCAAAATTACTTTTCCTTTTCGGTACAGATCATCCTGGAAACCTTTGTTCATCCTCTGCACCAACAGTTTTTCATAAAGCAGTGGGTGGTAGGCCCCCAAGGTACATGCTGCATCATAGTAGAGTTCATGGTAGTGGCAAAGATCTGTCTGTCGGACTGAAGGAATATATTCATAGACATGCACTTCATGGCACATTGACATCATGATGAGGATTCCTTTAAAAAGAAAGAAAGAAAGAAAACTATATAGCATGCCAGTGAAATAGCAGAATAAAACGTGCTCTCTACATGCAAAAAGTCCAGGTAAGCTTTATTAACTCACTTAATCATCACTAGTTATTTCAAATATTGGGTAGGAGAATTATGCTATAATCCATGTTGATAACCAATAAAATGTACTACATTATGGGATACAAATCTGAACATTACCTTTTGAGTGGCTAGAGCAAACACAGTAACTTTATGTTTTCAAAACTTGCATATGACAGACAGAAAGTAGGTAGTTTTATCTCCCCCCACCACACACTTCGGTCTATGTACTTAGTATTCAATAAAAGATGGGGTTGGGTTAGCAATTATGGCTATGGCAGAGGCAGCCAGTGGTTTCTCTCACCAAAGCACACTCAGCATCTTAGTTACCCACATGTATTTTGTGTCCAGAGATGTTAAGGAACCATAAATATAGTTTAGCTATTTCCAAGGCTTACATATAACCCTTCTGAAATGTGACTACTCTGTGTTATTTACAGTCATTCCCCATATTTGCTGGGGCTAGGAGCACAGGACCCCCATGAATGTGAAAAAATATGAATAATAATAAAATAATCCCTCTCTATGAATCCTTAGGTCGCCCAGCATAAATTTATGGTCAAGATCCTCCAGATGATGATAATAAAATCTTGGAATTTCTAGGTTGTCTAGGAATCTCTAGCTCTAGCAAATGTTGATCAATAAATTGCTCTGGAGAATCTGGAGATTCCTGGAGGTAACATTTTAATCAAATCTGTGAATAATCAAATCTCTAAAAGTCAAACCTAGAAATGTCGACAGTTGACTATTATTCTATGCACACTTTTAAAGAATTTAGTTTATGACCAGGGTTGAGCTGAAAATTATTTGACAATAATAGTGTTCATAAACGTAACACCAGAATATTAATCTCATAGGACACCCTAAGATTTTTACAACACATTTGAATCCTACATTCCCACTGCTGAGGCACAATATTTTATTAGTTGGCAACTTATGTATAGAAAGTTATACTTTGGTGAAACAATACTGATGCTTGTTTTCTTTTTGGTTCCTTGTTTTTCAGTTCTATAAATGCTTTCTCATGCTTCTGCACTGCCAACCTTCTTCAGTTGCTGATGGAGAAACCATATGCCAGTCAAAGGTCACGGCCATCCACCAAAACCAGAAGGCACAAGGTGGAGTTACACTAAAAAGCCAAGTAGTCCCACAAATGGATGAGAAAGCAATCTGTCTTCTGAGCCCAGAGTCAAGCCTGGATCCGGTTTCAGAGAGCACACCCCAACTGTCCAAGGAAAATTCATTCCTGTGAAAAAGTACAAGCTATTGCCTGTACAACTACATCAAATATGTTACAGTTTGTAACTAATCGGCTCTGAATTCTCTTAGGAAATAGGCTATATGTTGAGCAGGAACAGAACAGAAGTTCATTCTATTACTATTTTTAACTTTAAAGCAAGTAGAAATTATGTTATATGCTGGAAAAGATCTGTCTTCTAGATAAGGGAATTAGGGGGCCACTAGAATTTTAACACAAGATGAAGGTTGAGCCTCCCTAACCAACAAATCCAAAATGCTCCAAAATCTGAAACATATTGCTGCCAGCCACCTATTTCCCCCTTTGACGTGGTGTCTGCGGTGTTCCTGCTCATTCATTTTTGCAAGATGGAAGCAGGTAGCTGGCAGGCTCCCCAGAGAAAGGTTAGCAAGAACTTGAGGATCTGTGGAATAGGGAGGGAATCCCATTTTGGGAGAAAGGCAGTATAAAAACCCAATAAATAATAATTTAAATACAAAACAGATGTGTGCTAAGCACTACGCTTGGATTTCTCCCATTTCACAGATCTTAAGTGTCTCTCCAGTTTCAGGTCTCACACATCACATAAGTAGCAAATGAACAATACAAGAGAGTGGAGAGAGGATTTGTGGAGTGGCAGGAGGCATGGATATCCAAGCTATCTCATTATATATATGCAAATATTCTGGTCCAAAGCATTTCTTTTCAATTCCTACTAGTAATATTAGCCTCCTGACAACATTGAACTGGGATTTTCTTTTAGATATATGTGTAGACTGATTAGCATTGGTCTCTAGAAAACTTTAAATACATTTTTCAGTCACATTCTTTACATAGAATAAAGTTATAAAACACTCTATGGTTTTTGGTTTTTTATTAAGATTTCAGTTGAGTATCTCAAAGCTCACAATTTAAAATTGTACCAGCATGGTGGGATGGTTTAAGTGGTGGACTAGGACACTGGGGGACCAGTGTTTGAATGTCCATAAGCCATGTAAACCCACTGGGCAAATCACACGGTGTCAGTCTCAGAGGAGGACAAGGGCAAACCCTTTTAAACAAATCCACCAAGAAGACCACATAAATCAGAAATAACTTCAATGCACACAACAACCACCCTATACACTAGTTTAATCTTTTCAGGAATAAATGCAGTTCAGCCATTTGTTTTTTAATTCTAACACAGCTATTTATTAGGGTATTGTTTTTCCACAGGACTTTTGGACATCAGTTTTTCAATCATGATGTATAGTAAGATCTATACAATATATAACCCACTAAACTGAGTCCAGTCTTCTAGTCCTAAGTGAATCTACATGTTGTCTTTTGTTTAGATAATTATATTCTGACATAATGAACTAAGATTAAAAAATGAAGCCTGGAAATCTTCTGTTAACTATAGTTTCCCATTCCATCAAAACTGGGAATCTAGTTAACAGCTTCAGAATAAGTCAGAATATTAAGCTAACTTCAATCAATGGCTTGTTCCATAGACATCATCCATGATATCATGGCTTGTTCCATAGACTTTATCATGATTTCCCATTTGAATGAAACAGGAAACCACAGTTAATGGAAGACTTCACTTAGAACCCTTTCACATAGCTGAATAATATCCCAGTTCAAAGCAGATATTGTGGGATTTTCTGCCTTGATATTATGGGTTATATGGCTGTGTGGAAGGGCCCTTATTCTCTTACTTTCTCACACGAAGCAGGGACATTTTAGGGCATTTCAGGACTTTTTTTAAAAAAAATGCAAAAATAGTATTTTATCCCTGCAGCGGTTGGGGAGATGGACAAGGGGGGCCCATGTGGTATGGATGTGATTTAAATTAGTATGATACTTTGCATAAACAGTCTCAACCAATTTCAAAAATATAATCTCACTTTTGAATTGAATTAACAAAATATGTTCTAACATTTACGTTTACTAGTTTAACCCCCTCCCCGCCTTTTTTATAGAACTGAAAAAGCATGACAGCGTTGAATATATCTTGTCATAGCAAAAGAAATTTTGACAATCATGGGATATGACCTCCTAGACTACAGAACTATTTTCCTTTTCAAATAGCTATTTAAATTCTAAATGCATACTCTATAAGTTTTTTTCCCCTTATATGACAGTGCAAATGACATTTGAACCTCTGTCTTCCTTTTGGTGTCGGATATGACTCCTATGAATATAAATGTGAATTTAAGATCAAAATGAAATGTTTATCTTAGTAAAGTATGGCCTCTGTATCCACAGGGGATATGTTCCTGGACTTCATGTGGGTATGAGAAAGTGTGGATCATACAAATTCTATTGAAATGAAGAAATTATGGTACAAGAATACCAGAGGACCTAGAAAATGCATAGAGAGGACATATTTTGCTGGACATGGATAAATGACATTGAAGATATAGTCCAGCAGATATGAGAGTTGCACTGTATACTTTAGTATTACACATAGGTGATCCCTTCACTATTGATGTGTAGATGATGACATACAGATCTGTCCAAACGGGTTCAGATTAATTTCATTGCATGTAAAGAAAGATCATATGTATGAAGATCATATGTATGAAGAAAGATCATATGGTTATCAGCATCTGTCTGTACCACTGATGGAGGGATATTTGCATAGGAACTGCATAAATGTGTAATTCTGGGGTTTACACATGAATAAAGGCTGCCTTTTTATTAAGCCCCAGACAAAATAATTACTGAGATAAAGCAAGAAGGCTTGAGGGGGTCACGATTTTGGTCCTCTCATTTGTCCATTCTGCCCTGCTATATTTTAACAAGATGACATTCTAGAAAGACTACCTTAAGGGCTCAATATCAGTATTTATGAACTAGTGAGATTCAGGAATTCAAAATGAGAAAGAAACAGAATCTTAGAAGATTTTGTTACTAAACATCAGCCACCTTCTGCTCTGAGAATTGGCCATGGCTTATGGTAAACAATACAGGGCTAATGGCTTGGAGCCAGACCAAGTTGAAATACGTAGGGCACATTTGTTACAACCAAACAAAGTATCATATGTGTTTAGTGCAGATCCAAGCCACCAACTTCAGCGTAACTAATCTTTTATTTTTCTTGAATATTAAGTGTAGATCTTAAAGCCTCCCCAATTTTTAATATTTTTTTTTGCAAAAAAATCCAGGGACATATCTGCTTTCCACACCCAGATCCTCTTTGTTCTCTCTTCTAAAATGACAAGCCTTCACCTGTGGGCAAAAACAAAAACTTGCAAGGATTTCAAAACATGATCTAGTCTTCAATCTAAAAATGACATGTTTTACTGAAGAATAAATCAGGTATAGCTCACATATACTTTTAGAAAACAATTAAAAGAAGTTCAGAATGGGTGGAAAAGTTGACAAGTAAAAATAAAACTGTGATAACTTTCTGCTATATGATTGTTCTGATGCAAGTACTTCAATACAATCATGAAATTCTTAACATGCTGTGGCTTGCACCTTATTTACTTTGCATCAGGAAAAGTTCATATACAAAATGAAATGCCCTTGGGCATACATATGGCACAGACCTAGTTCATGGAAGTGGGAAACGTCTATTTTGCTGGATCTCCATGAATATTGGACACATAATCTATAGTGTTTCAATTGAAGCTAACCAAAGTATGTATGTGTGTATGTATTTGTATGCGCAAATGTATTTCTATATGTGCACACGTGTATGTAAGCTCATGCTCACTATATCTAGTTCAGCTTCCATTATATATATTAAAATGTTATGCATTTTAGTAATTCCATCATATTCACATTGATGTTTATATATAAAGATACTACTAGAACTCAACCCTGTTTCAATCACAGCTTGTCTTTTTGTACATACATACTACCTATAGTTGATTCTGGTCAAACAAATGTTTCAAATCTGTGTTGCTGGAAATTAGGTGCATCTTATACAATCACTTAACAACATAGCATTTATACATTTGTGTTACTTGTTCGGTCATGTAAATGTATGTTCACAATGAAATCATACACATATACACATTTTATCAAGAAGCCCTGCTGAATTTTCAATATGCCATGTTACCTATGGAACCGTGAAACAGGAATTGCCATGTTCAATAAAATATTTTGTGCTTAGTTTTCACCTATTTTGTTTTCCTAAAGCCACATTACTCCTTAAAAGATGATTCTTTGGGTCAATTTTTGTCAGTATTAAAATCAGTAGCTGATTACACCCAATGTCAATTCTGTTGTAATGGCAATATTAAGCTAATTTCTGAGGAAAGACATTGGATATAACTACCTACTGGCATACCTTAGGTTGGACAAGATGTTAATTTGCCAGACAGGCACTTATCTGGAAGTCAGAAGAATTTGAAGTGGAATGTTGTTGAAATTCAGATGCAGATTTCTCAGACTTAAAGGAACACTGTATTTACATTAAAAACCATTGGTGCGAGTACATGGTATGGTAAGTATCCAAAGAAAGGATTAGTAACAGCAAAGCTGTGAAATATAGCATTGTGCTGAAAGTACAACAATATATGAATGGACAGCTGTGATCATCCAGATATTGCTGGAATTCCAACTTGCAGCAGTGCTAACCATTGCCAACCTTGCCAAGTGATCATGAGGGTTATAATTCAAAAACATCTGCAAGGACACACTTGATCACTTCTCATTTATAGCTCATTTAGCACATAAACCACATATTGTAATAATATGAAAGCAAGCTGATATATGTACAAGTTAGTGCTCACTATGATTTCAAGTGAAGAGTTCCTGCAAGCCAGCGCAGTTCAACAAGAGCAGATTCATTATATCACTTTTACATCAATGTAAAACCAATACTTGTGATGTTATGATACCAAAAGATGAACATACATAAGATATTCTTCCCTATTCCTAAAAAAACAAATCAGCAAAAATATCTTGCATTTCCATCCGTAATAAGCTAGAGGAATGGGGAAAGCAGAACTATTTCAAACATGATTCACATGAAAATATGTATGCCTGAACTAATTCGTATTTTAAAAAACGGTGAAAGTACTGCTGCAAAATGAGTCACAGAATGCGTCAGCGGAATGAAAAATTAAAGAAAGAAGTATTTTTGAGTATTTCCCAGAGTAGGTTTCTGCTATTTACATCCATCGCTTTTTAAAGGATATATCTGTTCAGGATGTGATTATGGTTACTTATCCTTCATAATCCACATTGCTTAATGCCCATGTAGGCTGCCAGTAAGGTGTGTATACAGCTGAGAGTTTCTACAACATGCCTAATCTTTATTTATTTTTTTACTTCCTTAAATCACCTGAACTTTTTTTGTTCAACATCCACCAGTTTTGTATCATGCCCTTTCACCAGATTTTAATTGAACCCAAGTTTCCACTAACAAATACTTTACCACAACGACTACTTGGGTTATTTGAGCAGAAGGGATTAAGCAGTTGCAAATTAACCCAAATATTTATATACCATGTTTAGCCACTATTCCCTTCTAGAGGTGAGAGAAGGAAGAAAAATGTCGAAAGTGCTAAAAATGTTGTCATAGATAATCAGGATGTAAAGAACAGACAAATTTATCTTTTGAGTATTATTTTTCCTAAGAACACCTTATGAAATTTATGCAGTCGCCATATGTTGTCAGGCAAGTTGGAGACACATAAACAGAAGTATGCTCCAGTATGGTGTAGTGGTTGAGTGTTGGGCCAGAGAGACCAGGATTTGAATCCCTGCCCGGCTATAGAAACCCACTGGGTGACCTTGGACATGTCATAACTCTGAGTCTCAGAAGATGATGATGGAAAATCTACTCTGAACCAATTCTACCAGAAATTATGTGATAGATTTCCCTTACAAAACCATAAATCAGAAACTATTTGAAGGCACACAATAAGAAATGAGTCATTAATAGGTTTTCAGATCACATCAACTTATTTAAGGTGGCCAGAAGAAGAAAAAGAAATTGTGAAGTGTTTTCTCCAAACTGGGTGGACTACCTATTAAAATATTAAATAAATTGAGTGTAAATCACCTACCTTTCCAACCCAAACAGCCCTGTGATGTTGCTATATGTATTTAAGCTGATCCCAATGTATGGATCCCAACTATATCACAAAGTTTTGTTCAAAGGACTGTTGAATTCTTAAGATGTATTTGAGATTAATTTACCACTGCCTTTTTCTAAAATTGAGACAATGGCATTTGTCTGAGGTTAGTCAATTAATTTCTATAGCTGAGCAGCTATTTTGATCTTTCTCCAACACCATGCTGACCCTGAACAAATCTCAGTTTATTTGAGTACCTGATTAAAATTTAAATGGGACATCACCAGGGAATATCAGGAAACCTTAGCTAGCAGAAGAAAATGCCAAGGATGTCTAAATAATGCTTAGACTTTTCCCTAAAACCTTTGAGGCCAAAAAAAGAAGAGAAAAAAGAAGTATCTAGGATAAGATTTCATGAACTGGTTCACTTCATCAGATGTGTGTTAGTTCTACTTAGTCTCAAAGGTGGCACTGGGTTTCTTTTGAGCTTTCTGTGTAGAATAAGATTAGCAATACTTCCTGTCCTGTTGAGTTTATGCTCTATCATCCAGGATGAGAGTCAATGCACCTTTGAAATGCAGTTGGGGAGGATCAAGAAAAGGAAGAGACTCTTACTTTCATATGGGCTTCATTTAAGGCACACATGTCAAACATAAGGTCCACGGGCCCAATTTAGCCTACTATGTCATTTTATGCTTTCAATGCTAGGGCAACATAGTTACATTTACATAGTTTTTACCATTACCAATGGACCTCTGAAAGCAACCACAAGGCTGATGAAAATAAGTTTGACACCCTTGATTTAAGGTATGCTGTAGGAAACGGGCCTCTGATCTCATTAAGCATTTCTGACCTCATGCCCGCTCAGAAATGAAAAGCACTTTAACATCCCAGCACCCCCCATGCTTCTTCCTAACTTATTGGATGAATAATACAACAAATGAGGAAAAAAACCCATGAGCTGCTCCAATCAAAACGTGGAGTCAACAGAGAAATCCCCACTTAGTAACACTTGTAGAAAGTCTTCCATCCATATGTGTTAGAGTTTATTTTAGGTTTTGATAGCCTTGTTGTTTACATGACATTTTTTTAAACAAAACAACAACTCATGCACAGCATGAAACGGACTTTGTAGCACCATAGAGATACCAATAGCTGAGAAAATAAAGCTGGTAGCATATGCTTTTGTAGACTAAGTCTGCCTTCTCAGATGCATGGAGTGAAATCTCTAAAGAAAACACATATAGCCCATTTTCATCATCCAAATAGTTGTTGGCCATAGTGCTTTACATAATGGCCTCAATCCAACACCCTCTTACTGTAATGTAAATCTGTCTCCGAACATACCCTGATCAACAGGGTAAGCAGCTGAAACCATCCTGCATAGCCATTCCATGCTTCACTGCTGGCCAAAGAAGAGTGGCTGTTACCCAGGCATAGGCAAACTTCAGTCCTCCAGGTGTTTTGGACTTCAACTCCCAAAATTCCTAACAACTGGTTATTGGGAATTGTGGAAGTCCATAACAATGGGAAGGCCAAAGTTTGCCCATGCCTGCTGTATCCTCATGGTCTGACACAAAGTGTTTTGGAAGACCCTGATGGAGCTCAGTGCTCTTGTAATCATTTTGCATCTGGCTATGGGCTTCTACTAGGTGCAGCTCCGATCCTGCCTGCTCATTGTGAGGCATAGAATGACTTAGATTTTTTTTACAGTGATTCTGGGCAAGATGGGTATGACACTGTGGAGGAAGGAAGGGAATACAACTCCCACAACTCCCACAAAGGACAACTGTACATATAAAGAACACATATGTTTGTGTAGGTCTCTTAATAGGATTCTGGCCATTGAGTGCAAGGTTATTAGAATTAAGTCTCAACCAGAGAGAAACAGATCACTCTATCTCCATTTGTTAAAACAGTATAAAATAGTTACGACACTATATAACATAATGAAATTCGAGCTTTTGAAATCTAAACCATACCTGTGATAATCACATCCTAGGAGGCATTCCATGAATGAGGATATTTATGTTAACAAAGCATTATTAATGTGCACAAAGGAATTTATACAGTAGATCAGTTTTAAGATCATTTGAAAAGAGATCAATTTCAACATATTTCCTCATAGATGGATAGACAGCTAGTTTAAGCAGGTAGAAAGACAGACATATTCAAGTAGACAAGAGATTCTTGCAGAGAGGGCTGTTCTGTCACATGTGACAGTCCTCATTTATTTTCTTTTATCAATATTGAATTTTGCCACTGGGTATATTTAGTTCATAAATATGAAATTTTGGTTCAGCAAATAATCTAGAAGCATCTTTCAATTTATTATTCTATGACATTCACAACAGCCATTCTTCCACTCTGTCAGCATTAGCTCAAATCAGCTACCTTCTTTAAGACAGGATGATGGATAACCATTCTAAAATATCCATCTCATAAACATTTATGCAGATTGAATGCACCATATACTCACACATTACTTTACCCTCTCTGCCTACTCCTCAAACAGCTATAAAATTTCCACTTTTAAGTACATTGTATGGCTGTATGTTTCACATTAAATAGTGACACACACATTTTTAGCATGCTTTCAACCCCCCCCCCCCTTTTATTTTTGCTAAAATAAATGTTGTAATCTATTTTCTTTTAATATACAGTGGCCTATTTGGTTAGGAAGCTCCATATCCATGTGTGGAGTATAAGTCCAGAAATGTTAGTCAAAATATCAATCCCCCAAAACAAGTTCAATTTATCCACAAGTGAATGTAACAAGTACTTCTAAAAAAAGGAACTATTCTCTTCTCTGATTAAAGTGGCAAAAGTGAGTCCATTCCAGGAGATCAAAAGATGCACTGACCCACTCTACTTTCTTCAGTTCTTTTTGAATCCCTGGGTGAGAAAATGGTGACAGTGGCCAGAGGTGGCTGGCCACAAGTAGGGATTGGTGCTTTCCTCTCTCTGTACAATGGCCTTTTATTTATCCATGGGTCATATCAAAGCACATAATTTTGGCTCCAAACATGCCCTCAATGTATTCTTAAGGTTGACTTGTACATGCCCATGTATGGTAAATCCAGAAAGAATAAATTTTGCATGTTTATTTCCCCTTCCTGATAACAACAGCCTAAGTTAGATATTCAAAATGCTGCTATTCAGCTGTTTGTCAGGAACCCATTAGTTCTTCCCACTTTACTGAGAAAGTTCTCAGCATATTAGCAGCATTCAGTTTATTCAGAAAAGAGATTATGTCTGGCATCCTGTTAGTACAATTCACATGCCTAGTTCCACATTATCCTTGCTTTTTGTGGTTTTGAACACAGTATTGATATGTTCGTAGAAATGTATATTAATGTGTGTATTTGCAGCATTTTTTATAATGTTTATGTGTTGTAATTGTTCTGTAAGTCTACTCGAGCCACAAGGACAGGTGAGGAAGAAATAATAATAATAATAATAATAATAATAATAATAATAATAATAATTTGAAACACAACAAGATTAGTACACAGCAAACAAGATCACTATGCTGGTTGTTGTATTGGATCACACGTCGGACACTTCCCAAGTGTCCAGGACTGTGTGATGTATCGGTGAATAATGCATGCAGATCTGAGTAGGGTGGCCTTTTGCAGCTGACAGATAATAATTTTGCCAGTGCCAATTGTGTTTAAGTGCAGGCCAAGGTCTTTAGGCACTGCACCCAGTGTGCCGATCACCACTGGAACCACCTTTACTGGCTTGTGCCAGTCTTTGCAGTTCGATCTTTAAATCCTTGTATCGTGTCAGCTTTTCCAGCTGTTTCTCTTAAATCCCGCTGTCATCTGGGATTATTATTATTTTCTATCTGATTTCAAATTCTGGCATTGACAAATGAGTCCCAGCAAATGCTTCACTAAAAATGTGAAAGTCAAGATAACACATACCTGTTTTGCATTCTGGGGCTGGAGAAAAGAACTTTGTACAGTGGAGAATATTTTAGTAATAAAGGCAATCTACCAGTGGATACACCTACCAATGAAACCTGAAGAAGGCGGATTGGGTTGTATCTTTTCCTTGGTGTTTTCTTGAATGATATCCCAGAGCTGCCATATAAATTTTGGATGGAGAATGTAAAATGGTTGGTTTGGATTCTTTCTGCGATGTTGTACATATGGAGTAAACAAATTGTAGTCTGGTTTCTTAAACCACTAGTGAAGGAAATAAAAACATATTTTATTGAAGATTTTTTTTTACTGAAGTTCTAAGCCCATACTAAATAATGACATATTTGCAGCTCTCTCTTCATACAAACATCATGGCATATAACCAAGTAAATCTGGATGTCTACGACTTGAAATCTAATCCCTCCATTAGGAATCTCAATAAGTAGACCTCTCAAACCGATGTGAATTTTTTTATGTTAAAAAAAATTGGAGGACAGAAAGGTAACTTTCAGAATTGCAACACTGCCCCCTGTATGAGATTTATAAAATTGTCAATATTTATTTCCCTCAGTTTCACTTTTTTAAACTTTAAGTTTGTTTGATCTCAACTCCATATATTTTAAATTGTACAAAGTTAGCAAAATGAATATAGATCTTAACGTGACATTAATTATATTTATCAGTTATATACTGTATTTCTTCAATTCTAAGACACTATCAATTGTAAGATGCACACTAATTTCAGTACCACCAACAGAAAAAAACTTTATTTATATACATAAAAGAAACACCAGCAATTCTAATACACAACCCATTTTTAGAGGTATTTATATAGGAAAAAGTGCATTTTAGAACTGATGAACTAAAGTATTAATATAATATACACATTTAATTATGGTATTGTGTGCATATTATTGTGTATATAACATTTTATTTAAGTTATACATACAGTATTATACATTTCTTTGTATGTCATTTTACTGTACACACATGTATGTGCGTATGCATAATTTTCTTTAATATATGGATTTTGTTTGTTATTTCCACAATACAGGCAGTCCCTGAGTTACAAACATCTGACTTACAAACAAATCATAGTTAAGAATGTGGGTAAGACAACAGGAAGTGAGAGAAATCTACGCCAAGGAAGGGAAATTCACTCCTGAAAGAGGAAAGGTGTCTCAACTGAAGCTTTATCACCAGTCTTTGTTTCTACAGCAAGCCACATTTTTGTATATGACATTTTGTGAAGTTTTTCTGATAGTGCATTTTTGTATGATTGTTCTGACTGACGACTGAGTATGTAAAAAAGCTGGCATATCAAAGTTATCTGTGTTTCAATTCATACACCAATTCGCATTAAAATGTGGACAAAATGAACTTTTCTCATAGCTAATGGTGCAGACTATGCAGGAGACAGTGAAAGTATTTGCTGTTTAGGTAGGAATTCTACTGACTTTTGAAAAGATGATAACTTGGTTATACTATGTATCTGGGACGCACCATAGTGGGCCCTCGATATCCATTGGGGTTTAGTTCCAAGAACTGCCCATGGATACAGAAATCCATGGCTGTTAAAGTCCCATTATATATGTAATCACCAGGCAACATACTGTATTTTACTCTTTAGTTCTCCAAAACTCATTTTTTTTTCTTCTCTAGTGTTATTTTGTGTATCAATTGATATAAAAAAAACCCAGAGAGAACATGCGAATTCACAATTCCTCCAATTGTAGGGGAATATTTTTTTCACAGTTTACTATTGTTTCAGTTCATTTTGGACAGTAGAGGACTATGAAGACAAAATTGCAGTTGGAGAAGCATTTACACCAGGGAGTTCACTTTAGAAGCAGCGAGGGTAAAATGATGGGCCAATCAGGAAGGAAGAAAGGAGGCTGATTGCTGGATAAGTATATTAAATACTCATTTTCAATTTGTTTTTGGCCAGCATTAACCCAAATCTATCTTTGTTATCACAATTGTTAGATGCTTTAATCTCCGGGATTCAATTTATGGTACTGGCCAAAGCAACATGTGAAGCTGCTCTTATAGGATCCATGGCTCCCTCTAGTGCCAAGAGATGAACATTAATTTAATAAATTCAGCAGATTCATGGAATCACAGAAAATTCACCACTCGATGAAGAATTTGCATGAGGCAGACACATAATTCCTGCATTAACCAGTGAAAGCAGTCTCAAGTCAAGGAAGCATAAAAATCGAAACTTACTCAATACTTTTTCATTTGAATTTTGTAAATCTCAGAAGCCTCGCAAAATTCATTTTCATTTTCAGCGCAAGCAAGCAAAGCAAAACCAAAAAGGCTGCCAATCCTCTTTAAATTAATAGCCTCTCGCCATTAGGAGAAAGAGGCAGCAGGGAGAAAGTAGAGTTCACTGGGAATGAAACTGAGAAAGCACAGAATTCTGGAAAATGTCATTTGGGAAGACGAGGAGCCTTATGCCAAAGAATTCAAAAGGCCCTGCTCTAAATTACAATTCCTAGAATTCTGCTCAGCATCAGAGGGCCCCAATCAGGATAGAGAAGGGATTTGTCCCTCCGTAGGAGCAGCCAGCCAGAGTTCCAATAAATTGTTGAATTTGCAAAGAGGAGGACTGACTGATACTTCTAGTAAGTAAATCTCTGTGCTGGGTTGAGAATAAATCCCTAAATGGAACTTCTATTGGTTAATATGAGAAACATTCAATGACATGGCTGTTGTATCTTTTTTTAAAAAAATAAAGAAGTTTCTGTCAAAACTTTAAAAACTTCCCTAAAATCAGTAGATGTACAAATATTTCTGAAAGTGGGGGGGGGGGGGGGGAATGATCCATCCCGTTACCTTGTGTCACTGCATAGAAAATTCAAGGAGATAGCTCTTGTAGTTTTATAAAATGTTGTTTATAAAAACTTCAAAAATTCCCTGAAAATCCACGGATGAGTGAGACGTTCTGAAACTTGATAGGCTAACTGTGGTAAATATGTTCTATCATTGTAGCAAGTTTCACCCCAATAGGTGTAAAATAGGGGAGAAATTTTGTTACTGGTGTTATAGTAACAACATTTTCACTAATGATACTTTAAAAATGTTTTAGAAACAAAATGCTGGTGCCTTCTAATTTTGTAATGAGTTTTGAAACCTTTTATTCATCAATCACACAGTCCTGTAATTATCACTAACTAGTGACATGTAACTATCTCATGAATGAAAAAAATAAAGGTTTAAAAAGGGATAATATTTTGATTGTAATTTAGTGAGGTACAACTGCACTCATTTTGAGGTACAGAAGTAATGTTTAAAGTTACTTGTACAAATCTGGCACTGTGGCCTCACTAAATAGTGAAGGAAGAGTATCATTTGGTTCCAGTGCCAGCTCATGTTCTGTTAGTGGTTGTAGGAAAGTATGTTTTGTGAACAGGACAGTGACATATGGCATTCATAATGTTTTTCTTAAAGAACTCAAGTTAACTATTTTAGTTAGCTTTGACTCAAGAAATGAGAAAATTGGGTTTTGTTTTGTTTTTTTAAAAAAAGAATCAACTGTAACAGTAACTACTGATGTCAAGAAACTATAATGCAACACATTCCTTTGTAACAATAACTTTCCTAGCTATGATTTCTTCCATCAGGTAGCAAGATTACAAACAGATGCTGAACTGTATCCTAGCCAGTGACTTACCACATTGAGATTTGCAGAATAGGGAGCAGGATCCCAAGCTACTAAGATAACATCTTTATATAAAGAGTTCTCGATGAAGTGATGGTTTGGATTAGTAAGAATCTGAAAATACAAAAACACACATATGCTAAAACCTTACTGAATATAAAATCAAATCTTTATCAGTGTACCTTTTTACATCTGTATGTGTACATGTAGTATGTACATATGTATATATACACACACATACACACAGGAAGGCACAGCAGGTTAAAATACCTTTTTAAAAAAATGAAGATGGAAGATAAGCATGGGATTCTAAAAAAGTATTTGCTAATATGTAAATTACCATTACATCTGCTGGGAATGGCAACACCTTCTCAATATATTGAGGGCGCATCTAGACAGTCCCTTTTTTGTGGTAACTCCCACAATAAATAAGGGGCTGTCCAGATAACATCCTGGACAATCTCAAATTAATTCATCACAAACCAAGAAAACCTTGATCTCTGGACTGCGCACCCTGGACTGCGCACTTTCTGGGGTGGGTAAAGACAGGCCCTCAGGAACATCTGTGTTTTTTAAATGTGGATGCTCCTGGGATAAAGGGCTGTCTGGAACCGCCCTGAGCTACCAGTAAAACACTTAAGTTGGTATCACAGTTGTCTGCTTTGTGGGACCTCTGATATGACTGTGATAACGCTGCACATCCCATGCTTGGTGAAGTATTCTATAAAACTTTCCTCACTCTATTATCATACAAGGATTTACCTCCACTTTCCCCCATGAACGCTGTGGGTATACCTCCCTCCAAATTCTAGACTATACGTACACCCATATTTTTTTGCAAGAATATTTTTTTCTAAAACTACGTTATTACAAAGAGACAGATAATAGTGTCATCCCTTTATAAAACAAGCATCTAATTCCAAAGCTTAGAGTATTAATTTGTCAAGATATTTTCCAAGATTCAAGACATTATAAATAACTGAAACTGCAGGCGTTTTAAGACCAGCTGAAAAATAGTAAATCTTGGGCCAGTCAAAACTAACACACTTTAATACTTACTGAAAGCAAATTGATTAAGCATTTATTTAAAGCCTCTAGTTGAAGCATTAGATTTTAAATTCTCCTTTGAATTCAAACAAGCTTAAAGCCTAACACCAAACATACCAGCAAATATGCACCATGAATTCATTTCTGAGCAAACATACTTATGGTCAGGCAAATTGCTTAAACTTGCCTACACTGTGCCCTTAATCTAGATCTATTGACATTGAATTGAATTAGATAACTCTTCCCCGTGTTGATTTCCCTACTTTAATATAACAGAATTAAATCTTCATTTCAGTTCCCTTTAGATACCAATCAGCAATGTTTTGTTTTGTGTGCTGCCCATTATTTTCGGTACAACAGCATGTTTTATATCATTTTGGCAAGCTGCAGTCTGCAGGCCACATGCAGCCATCAAAATGTGGCCTCTGAATCCCCCAAAATACCCAGACCCCCACATTTTAATTTTTGTGTCTTTTGCGGTGATTCCGTTCTCATCCAATTTGCAGCAAACATCCAAAATTGATCACAAAATTGGTGGTACTTTACTAGTCCACTGCAAACCTGCTAAAAAAAAAGGAAGGAAAGGCCTAAAATTGTCCAAAATGGCAGTTGGAGGTAACATTAGATCTGTTTTGATACAATGAACTTGGAAGTCCAATAATGCTGAGCACAAAAGAGTCACTGGATAGTATTAGGGTGAGCTTAAGTGGCCTAATGTGCTTTAATGTCTACCTCACCTGACCGCTATATGATATAAACTGATACACTTAGGGATGTTTCTCCATTTTGTCTCATCCTATAATTCCTATTACTGCTCTTTCCTAGCACAGAGCTAGTTCAGATTAATAACCTGAGGAACTTTTCTATCTTAGAATGGAGTTCCTATAATAAAGCCTTTCATATATTTCTCTAAAGCAGGGGTTCCCAAACTAAGGCCCACGGGCCAGATGTACCCTCCAAGGATATAAACCAGGCCCCTGGGTTGCCCTAAATCTGAAATGACTTGAAGGCACACAACAACAGCACTCCTAATTAAACCTGACTATCTCAACATCCTAAAACAGTCCCACTGAAATACGGGTAAGCTTATGTTGGTTAAAATTGTTCTTTATTTTAAGCATTGTATTGTTCTTTCATGTTTTATTTTGCACTACAAATAAGATATATGTAGTGTGCATAGGAATTTGTTTATGTTTTTTTTAACTATAGTCCAGCTCCCCAATAATCTGAGGGACTGTGAACCAACCCTCGGCTTAAAATGTTTGAGGATGCCTGATCTAAACCATTGGTGTTTTAGCTCCTTGCTAGAGTCTCTGAATGCTGCACACATTCTATCAAGTTATAGGCCCAGCACCCTTTGCACTATCATGAGTCATGAGGATATGGCTCACTGGAGTCATGTGGGAGGAGCACAACATGTCATTCTCCATATGCTATGATACCATCTCACAGAGCTTCAAAAGCTAATGTGATGTATTTTGTGGTTTTCAGGTGAATTTTGGATTATGTTTTTGTTTTATGGCCAACATTTATTTATTTATTTATTTATTTGCTTTATTTCTATACCGCATTTTTTCAGCCCTTGACAGGCGACTCAATGCGGTTTATCATGGTAGCATAGCTGTAATAACAAAATGGCATCCCCACATTCATAGCCAGAGGATAAACCTGTTAAAGAAGACAGATACTTTTTGTTCACCTTCAACTGCAATCCAGTCACCTTGTATTACAAAAGATCAAATGGCAAACAAAGGGGTCTTTAACCATTGCAGGGCAAATAACAAAAGAATTCACATCTTATCTAGAATGGGATACATAAAAGTATATATCAGTTGATGAGACATATGTGTCCCTGGGCATAACATCTTTAACAGAATATTTGGTCCCAGAGGCAAAGGTAACGTAGAAAAAATATGCAGAGATTCCTACACAACTAAAAAGAGCAGCGCAACATATTTCAAGAAACTTGCAAAACTAATATTATGCACTAATAGAGTACATTCATCAGGGACGGGCTTTATCTCCATGCTTCTTCTAATTTTCATTTAGATATTTTTAACATGCTGGGAGGTGTAGCTTGTGAGGAAGGTTCATTGTTGCTGCACTTGTTCCTGCTGCCACTGCCAAGGATAGAAGAATTATGCCAATGTAGTTCAGCAGTTGAGTTCTAGATATAATAAAATGTGTAGCTGCACTGGATGTCTAATGTTACAGACATTCAAGGAGTAAGCCACCATTTTTGTTTAACAAATAAATTCTTAATAGAAGATGACCAATAGATATGGAGTTCAATATTGTTTTAATTCTCTGTTATGTGTTGCTGCTGTTTAAGTGTGTATTCCAATATACAAAACTAAGGGTCCTTCCAGACAGGCCTTTAATTCGAGACTTGTCTTGCTTTTACCGGAGGTGTCCAAACAACGTCTCCAGTAAAAGCAAATTATTGCTGAGTAAACCGGGTTTCCATGGCTTACTCCACATTACTTAAATATCTCATTAGATCCAGAGATCCAGATCTTAATGAAATATCCAAGCCTAATGAGATATTAAGCCTGCGTGGATTGACTCTCGGGATGCATTCCCAGGGGTCAAGCCACCTGGGGTCAAGCCACATAGCTATCTCACACTCCAGGAGCCCTAAGGTGCAAAAGGGTGCCTGCCCCTCTCTCCAAGCCCCAAATTTCCTCCCTAAAGCTTACTGAAAAGGGTCCCTGGCAGCCATTAAGCCTCTCTTCACATCCTCCTGAGTAGAGGAATGACACATGAGGAGAACTGGGAGTGGGGGGAAGAGTATTTTCCTCCTCACCCCTTCCATCTTCTCAGATGCAATTTCCCCCACTCAGGAGGATGTGAAGAGAGGCTTAATGGCTGCCAGGGACCCTTTTCAGTAAGTTTTAGGAGAAAAATTTGGTGCTTCAGGGTGGCTTCGTGCCATTCTGATTTCAATTGGGATAGCATGTAGCTACCCCTGCAGGGAAAGTCCAGGTTTCGGGTTGGTGGTGGGAACTAGAATGCAAGTGGAAGCAGGTTATTTTAAGCCATTTTCACTCGCATTTTTGTACAATGTAGAAGAGCCATTTGGAACAACAATTTCAACAATAGCAACAAAATAATATCCAAGAAGTTCTCCATCAATTCTACTTAAAGTGGCGGTCCCTGAGTCATTGGTTGTCAGTACCTGGTGAGTTTCCTTGAAAGAAAGAAACAAATGGTCACAAATATGGTATCAGTCTCTGGCACACTGGAAAAAAAATTACAGGTCCTTGCATGGTTTAAGATAGTTTAAGAAGTATTGCTGATATAAAATAATATTAAAGCAGAATGGGTCACTTGTGGCATTTACATGTTGGAATTCATCCAGTCCTCATAGTCAATTGTGAGAATGATGAGTGGTGCAGTTTAGCAACATCTGTATCCCACCTCTGCATTAAAGACACTTACCTGGGAATTAATAATACGCATGGTAGTTTTATTTCCAACATCTCTTTCATAACCTCGGGTTGGAGCTGAATTGAATCGTAGAACTGCCTCATGGGAATCTAAAGGCAGAGAAGAACTATATTTAGATGCGTTTGTGTATACATGGCTACTTGGGGATAAATGTTACCATACCCAATAGATTACTTTATATGGTAAGTTTGTTTAGAACTTGTTTTTCTAAAAAAACTTACCCTACCCTTCAAGAAAATGCAAATATCATGTATCTGTTATGTGCTGCTGCACTGTTCAACCCACTGAACATTCAGATATTAATGTAAGGGAAGTTGGTTAAGCTTTCAAAATTAATACAGAAATATTAACGGTTCACATAACAAAACACTGTTCCTTTATTATACACAACATTTCCATGTATGCAAAGATAATAAATGGCAACATCTAACTGTAGTTCAGTTGCTTCTCCATTCCAAATTATTTTCTAATTTGTTATTTACTTCTTTAAAACTACTCATAAAAATTGTTAGCCAGAATGAATAAATTTAGCACAACAAACATAAAAATGTCTATTTAATGTTAAATATATTTTTTTCAGTATTTTCATTTCAATATCTTTCTCATCAATTTTAATTTTAGGATTATAATCATTTTCATATTTATGATAAGAACGTTTTAGAAATGATGCTGCGAAATAACTGTATGTCCCTGTGTTAGGAGCACACCATGTCTTAGCACTGTATTGTAAAAATGCCATGCTGTCTTTTGTCTTTATTATCTGTGGATGCTCATGACAGAAGAAAAGATAAGAGGGCTCAATGTAACAGTTAAGTAAAATTCAAAACTGTGACAAATTTCTTTTTTGTAAAATCATTGTAAGCCTTAACATTCATAACTGTGTAGAATTTATAGCTGACAAACAGAAGAGGGCACCAAAGGTCTACTGCTAAGCATGGGAATCATAGGATTTTCCAATTTTTTCATGAATTCTGTACAATAGTTAGCCATGTTTTTTTCCCCAGGCATCAAATAGTCAACTTCATCTGAAAAATATATTTAATCCTGCTCGGTCTCTCCAGTCAGGTTTGGTGATAACTTTGGTGATAAAATCATCTTCAAAAACTCCTAAAGGAAGTCCAGCTGTAAGAGGTGAGTGCCAATGTGTTCTTCTCAATTCATTCTGAATGGAAAGCTGGCTGTTTTTACGTATGAGTTATTTCTGAATGTGTGTCCTAGGATTCTTTTCTTAAGTTTAAACCAATATTGCACCACTTTGGGCAAAGTCAGGGGGTGCTCCATAGTTTGCTGGAAACTCTGGAATATCCCATGGCTTCAGGGCGGTCTGGATAGCTAAATCAGGTCCTATTCGGCCTGATTCACTCTTCAAAGTGGGCACTGGCTTCATCATTCTTTCCTTATGTTTATCAGCACAGGGAATGGGGATGGATTGTGCCTTTGTTACCACCATAGCCACTACAAGACTCCCTTTGAGCTCCTAGCCATCACGGAAGCTTTTGCTGACATCGGAATAGGTACTGGTGATCTAATGAGGGAGGGGTATGATCTTCTTCTCTCCTCCTGTTCATGCAGGAGGCTCTGTCAATGTCAGAACAGAATGTCTACACAACCAAAAAGGAAGGAGATTACCCTCTCCATCATATTGATTGCAAGTGCCACATTTTGATGTCAGAAGAGCTGTCCGCAACAGCCAGGAGCTTGTATAGAACTCCATGGCTGGATGGGAGGTGGTGGTGACACAGAGGAGATAAGATAAATACTGACCTATGGAGCAATGTGCCAAATCCAAGGTTGCTTCAGGGCATATTTGCACTGAATAGATGTGGCCTTAGTTAGTGAAAAATAAAATATTTATCTGTGCTTAGAAAGGAATTCAGAAAAAGTAATTATTAAAAAGTTTGAAACCTCATTACCTCAAAATTAGTTGCCATCCTAGCTACACGTCGTTGTTCAAAAGTAACTGAAACAGTTATTTTGTGGGAAAACACACCAAAATCGTTTTATATATAACATAAAGTGGGAATAGTTAGAAGTGGACATTTTTTAAGAAAATGGGTGTTAGCAACATTAAAGGAAGAATATATGTAGGTACTGATCTTTTTCATCTATCAGTCCCCATTCTCTATGACCAAAGGAGGAAAAGGATGTAGAGGTGACAAACCAGGAAGCCCCAAAGGACCTTTTAAAAAAAAAAAAAACTTTCCAGGCTAGTAAAGGATGGAAAAGAGCAGCTATCTGTGAAGTGCAGCTGAAGGAATGGTGAGTGGATGAGGAAGTTGATGTGTGTTTCACAATTCTCTTAGGCCCTGTCTAGACAGACCCAATACTCATGATAGGTTTGAGATTAGCCTGAGGTTTCCAAATGATACCTCAGGTTAATCCGGATTAATCAAGGGTAAACCAGAATTTCCAAATTTACCCTGGATTTTTTTTTAAAAAAACACCTGAAAAGATCTGGACCTTACTGCAAAGTCTGTATCTTTTCAGGTGTTGGGCCTGTGGGAACTGACTCTCAGGACCGCCTTCCATGATCTCAGGGAGCCAATCCCCATTGCCATCCCAGTTTTACTCCTCCTCTCCCCACTATCAATTTACCCTCCAAACTTACTGAATGAGTCTAGCTGCGTATTCAGGTCCTTGGGGAAAGTATCTGACACAACATTTTGAGATTTCCCCTCTCCCCTCTCCAAAGCTCCTGACACGTCATTTGCAGTAAGGTACTGATTATTATTATTATTATTATTATTATTATTATTATTATTTCGGTTACTTCTACCCCGCCCTTCTCACCCCGGAGGGGACTCAGGGCGGCTTACAAAGGCACAATTCGATGTCGGCATCAACATAACAGTAGAATAAAAACAATAAAGCAGCAATTAAACAATTAACAATCAGTTTCTGCATTGCAACAATAAAACCAATAAAACAATAGAACTGATTTCACCTAATTAACCCTCAGCGTTCGCCATCTCATAGTCCAAATTCCAATTCCACTTTGTCCGTTCTGTCAGTCCTAGTCATCTGATTGTCCTTATCTAGTTGTCAAGATTGCCCGAAGGCCTGGTCCCACAACCATATTTTTAATTTCCTCCTGAAGGAGAGTAGGGATGTTGATGACCTAATTTCCCCCGGGAGTGAGTTCCACAGGTGAGGGGCCACCACTGAGAAGGCCCTGCTCCTTGTCTCCACCAACCTCACTTGTGATAGCGGTGGGTTCGAGAGCAGGGCCTCCCCAGATGATCTCAAACTCCGGGGTGGGACGTAGAGGGAGATGCGTTTGGACAGATACGCTGGACCGGAACCGTATAGGGTTTTGTAGGTCAAAACCAGCACCTTGAATTGTGCTCGGAACTGAACCGGCAGCCAGTGGAGCTGACACAGCAGGTGGTGTGCTCCCTGTATGACGCTCCGGTGAGTAATCTGGCTGCCGCTCGCTGGACCAGTTGAAGTTTCCGAACAGTCTTCAAGGGCAACCCCACGTAGAGTGTGTTGCAGTAATCTATTTGGGATGTACTGATCTTTTCAGGTGTGGATGGCATGATTTTAATATGAAATGTTATGTTTATAAATGTTTAATATGTTTTTAATTTAAATCTAATTTAATTTTTTTGAAATTGCATGTGCTTAAGGCACTGAATAATTGCCTCTGTGTAAGCTGCCTTGAGTCCCCTTCAGAGTAGAGAAAAGGAGAGTATAAATAGAGTAAATAAATAAATAAATAAATAACTTCCGCTATTTTTTTGTAGTATCAAGTGCTATGAGTGAGGGAACTGCTAAATGGATCTAATGGAAAGAGACCATTAAGAATTTGGATAGAAAAAATTGTTGCACTTCAGTCTTTCTACTAAAAACAGCTGAATAGGTAGGAGGAAGGTAGGTACGGGGAAGAAAGACTAGTTTGAGGCAGGTATCTTTAAATTAAACTGGATGGTGTATGCTGTGTGTGTATACTGTCATGGAGAGAAGCAGGTTGGCTGGGAGATTCTAGTTGTAATTAAAATGTTTTCTAAACTCTGTTCATACACATGGTAGGAAACAGATAAAAATAAACCCACATACTTGTCTGTGAATAAGCTCTTTTGCACTTAACATGGGGGTTTCCTTCTAAGTAAACAAGCTACATGGTGTGTATCTTCCTTGACAAGCTCAGGAAAATAAAAGGAGCAGTCCATTTATTTTCAAGGCTGTCTACTTTTTCAATCCCCCAAACTGCTAAAGCAGCTCTTGCCTATATGTGTGTCAAATATTAAGTAATCCCACAAGGGACAAAAAAAATTATAAATGCAATCTGTTCCAAAAGGGAGCCAATTTAGAGCAAAAAAAAAAAGTAGCTTTAAAAAAATGATCCAGAAGTGAGTGCTACAGGCATTACCACATTGCAGCAAAGACAAAGATCCATTTGGCACGTTAATGACCCCCAAATTTATTACAGCATAACGTTTTATGGAATCGAGTCTACTTATTCAGATTTTAATGGTTATAATATATGGGAGAACTGAAGACAGTGATGTCACAAGGAAAATAAATGAAAATTTTAATAAAATTTAAAAAATAGTAGTCACCACAGTTAATAATACCATGGGCATTCCAATTATTTTCTGCATTTCATTCTTCATGAGCTTATTGTTTATAATGGCATTTCTCACCCCACCCCCCAACTCCTCCTATATATGTATACTCAAAGTAATACTTAGGACTGGGAACCAAACTGGAAATCATATTTTTTTCATTTCTTCATACACATGTAATTAAATTGATTTCAATTACTATTTTGAATGCATGTATTATAAAATAATTGGAGCATTATTGGCTGGTTGCTTATAGACTGCCTACAATATTTCAGGTGTTTTGAATCTGAAATTCTTAACCATAATTCTAAAGCTTTGTAAGACCATGCTTTATAAAAATACAATCCTAAAACCATATCTGGAGAAGAGGATGACCACATGAAATCTTTCTGACTAACATGCAAAGAATTGCCCATTTTAGGCCTCTTAAAGATACGTTATAAATTTTGGTTTGTTGAACCAAAGGAACTGTTTCTACATGATGTTTGTTAATCAAGTCAGGTTCAATTTATGGAAACTCTATGAACAAGAGACTTCTAAGACATTGTGCCATCAACAGCCATCCTCAAGGCTGAGGCTTTGGTGCCTAAGACCATATCTACATGGCCAAAATAGACTCTCCGCTTAACTTCTGCAAGGAGTTCAAATGACACACGGCTGGATTCATGGCAGAAGCATTGCATCTGTCATTAAAGTGGGTCAAGAGAACACTAGCTGCATCAGATCATCTCCAGAGTGACTTATTTGGGTAAGTGTAGATATAGTCTGAGTCTATTCACCTGCTTTTCTTGTAACATAATGTAAAATCAGATGTTAAAAATTCCTGTTTCCAGATAGCCATATTATTTTTTCAGTGTGTATAAAGAACGATCTTTCACATTAAAAAGAGCCACAATGTTCATGCAATCAATGTATGTATTCCATTTTAAAAAAAACAAAAAACAACATTTCAGGATGTGTGAATACTGTGTGATAACTATACACAAAATTCTCACCACTGTGTTATTTTTCTTGGCTGGGCTTCCTGTGTGTGTTGGAAAACCCAAATGCTTTAGCCATGAATATTCTTTCAAATCCAAATATGATTTGCTTTGCACCCTGGCTCTGTTACTTCCTTTCTGTTGAGTCTATCTCTCATATCTATAATCTTATGCACACAATTTAGAATAGGCTCTATCAATTGCCTTGGGAGACTTGCAACTGAGTAAATCTACACAGGATCTTGCAGTACAGATTATATTGCATGGGGGGGGGGGGGGGAGCCAGCTGCTGAAAGGGTCAAAGTCTGGTTGTATATTTTTCTAAGTTGACCAGAATAGTCTTAAGGAGAAACATTTGAGAAATTTCCCCAGTTACTCTTTTTAAAGACAAAAGAAGGACAACACTTCAGATGAACACATGCCTTTAAGACTGGCTAAAAATAAGTGAAACACCAGGAATGTTAGAATATAGCATTTCATCATACAATATCATGGCTAAAATCCTGTTGGTGAGCTACACTAGAGGTTGCACTTTTCCAAGTGGTAATGTGAAAGAGAAATACATTCTACCAGTGTAGTGCACCAACAGGATTCCAGCTCAATTGTCTTTCTTTCTACAATGAAAAACAAGGCTTGGCCAAACAAGACTAGCAGGCAGTCTGCCATGGAGTGAATGTGACAGCGCACAACCTCATATTGGCTTCAAAACTATTCTAAGAGAGACGTGATGGCTTCACATTTATACCCAATTAGCTTATGGCAAATGTGAAAAGGCAGCCATTCCTGAACATCTGCTGCAGGAAGCTATCTTGTTCTCCAGAGTCTTCTTAGCCACCGATTCAAGCTTCTGCATAAAGAGAGAGGAAGCCCACTGTGGATTTATGAAACCGTGATAAGAGGATGGACTGAGACAGACTACAGCTTGTGAGATAGGGCTAAAGACAGAAGAACTGTCCTGGGATATATGTGCACTTTCCACTGTGTTCTTAATTCTGAATTAATCAAGACGAGACACTCTACTTCCATACCTCTCAATGAACAGTATACAATATTCTCCAAATTAGCCTGTGCTTTAAAAAGATGGGTTGGGAAGGGTTAGTGGAATGCATTCTTTATTCTGTGTGTTTATACAAAATACTGCTTAATGAGTATTTTGCTGATAGGAAACATACAAGGGCTAAACTGCTCTGGGATTGGTGGTTATAAGCATTTAAATTGATTCTGACTTATGGCAACACAATCCCAGGATTTTATTAGCAGGAATTGTGGGGTTTTTTTGGGTTGGGGATGCTATTACTTTCAGGCCGAAAGAGTGTGACCTGCCCAAGGTCACCCAGTGGGCTTCCAAAATTGAGCAAGCTTCTGGCCTTTGTGTGTATGGATGGATCTGGTCTAGGATCAGGGTCATCATACAAGGTCAAACCTTATCCTGCTTATGTATGTGTTTTTTTAAACTCCACCCCCAATGTGGGGGCTATGAAGAAGAAGAAGAAGGAGAATGCTTAACTGGCATCAGTGGGGTAGCAGTGCTTCTGAAATAAAACCAGATTGGCGGGATGAGGTTCAAACCTCTTAGTCATGCATCATAGCCCTAATCTAGACCAGAGCAAGATGTATGAAAAGAAGAATCTTAAATGACAGCATAGATAGCTGCTGAGAAAACAGAGAAGTTTGGGATACCACAAAATGTGGAAAGGGTAGTGTTCTTCTTCAGCACAATAAAGGGACTAGCAAGAAAGAAAAGGCTGAACTCTGGATAATGTATACCTTACAGACAGAAATACTAACTAATAGTAAAAAAATCTTTTGGCCCAGATGTATTTTCATATCCTTAATACTAAAACTGGGAGAACTTTTGAAAAAAAATGTGTTCCCAGTGGGAACCCGAAGTATCTATGATATAATTGAGAAAAGGAGTACAGTACTAGGTAACTGATTTTTAAAAGAAAAAAAAATGGAAAGATTATAATCAGTGACAACATACTGTGAGAAGGGAGAAAAATATATAGCTATTTCATTACAGTAGTTTGAAAAGCAGTAGGAGATCTCTCAGAACTGGAGGTTATTCTATTTTGATTTTCAGTGCCAGGACAACATGGCCCTTGTGTTGAGGAGGCGGGCTAAGGACCTAATCACATGTAGTGCTGGAATTGCCACAGATTGTGGTGAATCCGACAGTGACCGGGGACACCACCCGGCTTCCCTCTTACCTCATCCCATGGGGGAAGCGTCTGCTGCCCGGCTTTCCCCCATACACCCCAGTGTAAAATGGGAAGTCTCCCGTGTTGCCTCAGCAGAGGCATACACTGATTCCTCTTTAGTTATGCGACAGAGCCCCTCCAGAAATAGCTGAATGTCATGGGATGGGAGCCAATGTGTTCTGTCACAAAACTAATGAGGAACTGGTGTTGCCTCCAAAATTTACCCTGCCTGATATCAGCTTGATAATGATAGCAATTTGAAAGAAATACTGAAATTTAAAGGGGAAACCACCTGAATAAAATTTTGGTCCTTGTCTGCTTCCTGGTGTGTTTTTAATTTAAGGGCTTTGGGTGGGGGTTGGGAAGGGGGTGGGTGTCCTCCTCACTTCTCTGGGCTTTTGGAAGCCCAAAGAAGCAAGATGGGTATGGGGACTGACCACGGGGACTACCTGGAATCAGTCCTCAGAAGGCCCATACCCTATCAGACCAGGGTCTTTCAGGAACACCTGAGTCTAATTGGGTATCTAATCAATTCAGGCAAGGCAGGGTTTTCCTGCTTTGTCACAAATTAATCGTCTTTACTTGAGACCGAGTGTCTGCATTTTGGGCCCTATCTGGAAGGACCCTGAGACATCTGAGGTAACCTTGCCAAATTGCTCTCACTTTAGCTCCGTGCAACAAATCCTAATTCAAAATACACTTTTGAGAAGTCTACAGGTGAGCATGAGGGGGTGACCTTGGAGCATATTTCTTTTCTTTCTTACTCAAAACATTAATCAAGTCATCTGAGTACAGGAGACTTTACTTCACATCTGTCTGTCTAGATATTCAAGACAGGAAAAAAATAGTGTATTGCCAACCTTTGGAAGTCACTATCACAACATCTTGAGCTTTTAAAGATAGTGTTAGAAAACAAGCCCAGCAGTGCCATCAAACCTTGGTGAGATTTGCCACCATTAGAGGCATATCCACACTGCACAATTATGTCTATTGTGATTTCCATGGCTCTGTGCTATGGAAATTTGGGGTTTGTAGTTTGTTGAGATACATATAGTTTTCTATTAGACAACTTTGAGTGCACTTCCCTCAACCACAGTACTAAAATTATTTAGCACAGAATGTTAAGTACCTCAGCACACTGTAGGATGGATCCCAGTGGCACAATGGGTTAAACCCATGTGCTGGAAGAACTGCTGACCGAAAGGTCGGTGGTTCGAATCTGGGGAGCAAGGTGAGCTCCCACCTGTCAGCTCCAGTTCTCATGCGGGGACATGAGAGAAGCCTCCCATAGGATGGTAAAACATCCAGGTGTCCCCTGAGCAATGTCCTTGCAGATAGCCAATTATCTCAGGTCACTCCTGACATGGAAAAGCGCTATAATTTGTCATATATTTAGAGGCATGACAAATTCTGAATACTCACTGCTGGCAAGGGCTTCCAGCTCCACCCAATAGTTTCTAAGCAGCAAAATGCCACCCATAGGAAGAAACAGGATGTTGGGACAAGATATGCCTTTATCCTGGTCTTGCAGGACTCCTATTGGGTTCTTATGAAAGGTCCACCATGCATGAGCAGGAGACTAAGTGTTCCAGCCACGCAGCTGCCCAAACACCCTCACTTACCGATTTCCTCCCCTAGAGAAGAGTTCAGTATGGCACCGGCAGACATCACGACAGCACAGCTTCCAAACCCATCTGGATATAGTTTACTCAGAGAAATCTGGGGCACATGTTTTTCCCATCCAAGGATAGAGAAGGGGGCTTCTTTGCCATCAATGGTTCGGATGTTCACCCGTGCCTTGAGCTCACAGAAGAGCTGTTCAGAAGTCAGCTTGGAGTTTCGCTTCCCTCTAAACCGCACTCCGTGCTTATTGGTATTCAGGTAATCTTTCATTGCTTTCTGGAGGCGAGGATTCAGCATCTTGGAGGAGACATCCCCTTTCCAAAGCCTGTACAGGAACGATTTTGACATTGTAGAATATATTCCATCCCACTCATCAGACTCTTCAAACATTTGGCTTCTTCTGTGTCTTGTGTGCCTTCTCTTTATCTTCCTTTGATAGAGCCAATTATTCTGCAAAGCCTTTCTCGTCTGATCCTCCCCCTCTGCAGAGATTAATTTCACTATTTGCTGAACACTGCTCTGTGACTGAGGCTGACCAGCAGCAAATAAATAATCACTATCCCTTTGATAAAAAGCACTTTTTGATTTTCTACTTAATTGGGAAGGGAAAAATTCTTCCTCGCTTTCAAAGTCATCCTCTAAGTCAGTCCACTTTTTAATGCTCCCAGTTCCTGATTTAAATGAGTCTAAGGCATCATCACTGAGCAGCACTTCATTCCCAACTGCTGTTTCGGAAAAGGATGGGTCATGTATGGCTCCCATGATAGCTCTCTGTTTGCCCTGAATAGGCAGAAGCCTTTTAGTCTCAATGTAAGAAAAAGAACTGGGAACTGCATCAGCAGTGTTACTATCTGTGAAATAGATGAAGATCACCAGGAATAGGAGGCCCCATGCAAATATTCCAAACAGCATTACTTGTTTCCATTGCTTCAGGTTAGGTTTCATGGCAATGTCTGTGCCAATCCCTCTGTACCTTAAAGGTCTGGTAAAGGAAAGTCAAACCTGGAAGGAGAAAAACAAATATATATGAAGCTCTCTATGTAGCACAGAAACATACAAAGCAGAAGAACTATAATGACAAATGCTAATGATAATGACAAAAGAACTATAATGACAAATCCACTGCCCAGGGAGCTCTAGATGTAAGACAGGACTATACATGTTTTCATTAAAAACCCAATATATATTAAGTGTAAAGATCTGTGCAAAGATCTCTATTTCTAAGATGGGAACCTGGTAAAAAAAAAAGGTTAATAATTTGTTAGTGTGTTCTTACTGAGACCGATATTGAGCTCATTAACAGCTGAATTTCCCATTTCTAATCTATCTGAAATACAGAACAAACCCCTGTATCCACAGTACTCGCACCTGTGGATTTACCTGACACATCTGACAAAATATGTAATATCTAGGAAGTTTCTAGATCCTCCAAGCCATGATGTGGTAATTTCTGTCAGAAGTCATTCATTTCAATAGAATTAATTGAATTAATTGATTCCATGGTTTGTGCAGAAGCATGCCCCAAACACTGGGATTAATACTGTACAGTAAATCCTCCCCACACCTCCAAATAACATAAGTTATTTGTAGCATAACATTTTTCCACCACTGTCTTAGGTCCCATATACACTGCCATTATAATGCAGATTGAACTGGATTATATGCCAGTGTTGACTCGTATAATCCAGTTCAATGCAGTTCAGTATGCATTATACAGTTACTATATAATGAAGTTCAACTGGTAGCATATAGCAGTGTAGATGGGGCCTTAGAGGGATGCTTAAAAATACACTGAACGCATTGCTGAAAAGCCAAAATTCTAGATACATGCTAAGTATTAGCCAGGGTTTTTCGTAATACTGATGCCCTACATAAATCACAGTGTGGCAAAGTCACACATTTTTTAAGATTCCTAAGAACTAATCATATGATTCCCAGCTTGCATTAAAACAAAGAATATTCTCTAGTGAAAATATTGTGCCTAAAGAGCTTTACTGTTCCTTTGATCCCATTCAAGAAGCTGACTGCAATCCCTGTGCAACAACCCCCATTGTTTTGCAACAGGAGGCACTTTCAGTGTCTCTCAACTTTCCTCCTCTGTTTATTACAGGAGAGCTGAGTGGAGAAAAGGTCTTTATTCTTTTCAAACTTTCTTTTCTTCAGTACTTTGTATTGTTAAGGTCTCCACTGGTTTTTTAAGAAATATAAAGAAAAGGGGCAATGGGGTCACGATGGTTCAAGTTGATGTTCTACGTTAGGCACTGTTATGTTAAATAGGCTCTTTTCTCCTCCTAAAAGAAGGGAAGGGGGTATATTGTAGCTTTTCAATTAGATGTTTGTACCAGGGTTAGGAGGAGTTGTGAATTTTGAGGGCAGACTTTCCCAGGGTGTTGGGGACTCAAACTTGATGGGAAAATGAGACTGCAATTTCACTGGAAAATGTTTTAGAGCTGTTAGCTGGCAAAAGAGATTTTTTTTTTAAAAAAAAAAAAACCCTCTCCAGTACAAAGCAAGAGGGTATTTCTCTTCAAAGCAAGGATATACTTGCATACACAACTGTGCATTGCAGCTGCTCCATTGCTTTTTAATATTTTCCAATGTATAATTATAACAACCTCTTTGAAGTAGAGACAGCTTTTTTTCAGAACACAACTGACTTCAGTAGAAAATGCAAACTACCTAATAACATAAAAAGAAGACAGGAGGAGAGAGAGAAAAGAAGTGTGACAGCATCTTTAATTTCTTAAAAAAAATTGCATGAGCTTTTATAGACACAAAACCACTTTTTAGGATGTAGTACCAAGTAGTATGACAACTCCTATTTATACTATTGCGGGAATGGAATAAAATGTAATACAATCCAGAAAGATGTAAATCTTGACCCACAGCATAAAGGATCATGACTAAAATGAATTAGTCTTAAAGGCATTGCCACATCTCTTTTTTTTCTTCTCAAATGAGGATTTAGTCTTCTCCAAACAGAGATAAAGGACCTAATCACTTGAGGAATTTTTTTATATCATTTTTATTGAATTTTTTTTTTTGCGTTATACAGTGAAAGAGTGGGAACACGACTGAGGATAGAAAGGGTGGGAAATGGAGAGATAGAAGTGTGCGTGGGAAGGAAGGAAAGGTTGGGGCAAGGGGGTAGTAGGGAAGGTAAGAGGGGGGAGGGGTCGAATTGTTTGACTCCCGTTCATTCCACAGGGTAGTTTCAAATGATTTTGTAATTCTTCTTGTCTTGTATTAATCTGTATTGATCTGTGTTGTTTTTCGTAGCATCCTAGATATCCAATTTGATTTGTTCTCTTATATAGTTCCCAAAATGTTTCCAATTTGTTTGTTTGTTCTTAGTGTTCTCTTAGTGTTCTCAAGAGATCACTTGAGGAATTTTTAGCATCCTAAGATGCTTCTGCCCAAGTTGAGGTATGGATGGGTATGCAGCCCATCACATGATGTCCCTCAACTCCTGACAGAGGCCCCATTCCCAACTAGTATGGAAGCATCCCAGGATGCTTCCTCATCAATATGGGAAGACTCCAATGTTGTGTTGGCTCTACTTCTGCCCCAGTTGGGCAACGCTTCCCCTGTGTGATGGGGGAAGTGTCACCCCTACAATTTTGCCATGCTTGCTGGTGAAACAGCACAAAGGACATATCGTAAATCCCTATTTACACTGACCATTTAATGCAGTTTGAAGCTAGTTTCGAACTGGGGCAGCCAGACAACAAATTCCCACCATACTGTGCAAAGGAGAGTCCTTAATGCACATCAATGCTCTGTGATTTGTGTGATTACATTCCTATGTAATAATCTGCACAACGAACCTCTTAAATCGTCAGTGTAGTTGTGCCTTAAAACGGCTATTTTTAAAAAGCTACCTAATAACATATTTCAGATCTAAATATCCACCCTGTGTGCAATTTCTTTCCACAGAAAGCTGTGTTATACAATGAATGAATCATAAAATCCTAGAATCATGGAGTTGGAAGAGATAGCATGGGCCATCTAGTCCAACCCCCTGCCATGCTAGAAAAGCACATTTAAAGTACCCCCGATAGATGGCCATCTGGCCTCCGTTTAAAAGCCTCCAAAGAAGGAGCCTCCACTATACCCCGAGGCAGAGAGTTCCACTGCTGAACAGCTCTTACTGTCGGGAAGTTCTTTCTCATATTCAGGTGGAATCTCCTCACCTGTGATTTGAACCCATTGCTTTGAGCCCTAGTTTCCAGGGCAGCTGAAAATATCCCTGCTCCCTCCTCCTTATGAGATCTTTTCACATATTTAGACATGGCTATCATGTCTCCTCTTAAACTTCTCTTCTGCAGGCTCAACTTACCCAGCTCTTTAAGACACTCCTCATAGGGCGTGGTCTCCAGACCTTTGATCATTTTAGTTGCCCTTCTCTGGACACCTTCTAGTTTGTCTATATCCCTCTTAAATTGTGGTGCCCAGAATTGGACACATTATTCCCGGTGTGGTCTAACCAAAGCAGAACAAAGAGACACCATGACTTCCCTCGATCAAGACACTATGCTCCTTCTGATGCAGCCCAAAAATCCCATTGGTTTTTTTTACTGCAGCATCACATTGTTTGCTTATGTTCAACTTGTTGTCCACGATGACTGTTTTTCACAAGTACTGTTTCCAAGCCAGGCACCACCCATTCTATATGAATGAATGAATAAATAAAATAAGCAGCCATAACTCTATGTCTTTTGTGAAGATCTCTGCACAAGATACTGGCTATTGCTTAACTAAATTTGTGTAACACAAAATCTTTGCTCCCAAAAAACAGATAATGAGATTTGGGTTATGAAAATACAACTAGCTCCCAAAAGTGAATACAAGCTGTCTTGATGGAATCATTTCTAGATATCTATTAGATTTCAGAGCTGGATGGATCTAGATAAAGCAGTAACCAGAAAGAAAATCTCTAAAGTGGGAAGACCCAGGGCCCTTCCACACTGCCCCTATATCCCAGGATCTGATCCCAGGTTTTCTGTTTATCCCAGGTTATCTGGCAGTGGGGACACATATATTCTAATTTAAAGCAGATAATCTGGGATCAAATCATGGCATATAGGACATTGTGGAAGAACTGGAAGGGACAGAAGGAGGTGTCGACTGTAGCGCATGCATCTTGCCCTCCCCCCCTTTTTCTGGTGTTGCTCTTGTAATGTCACCACGGTTAATAATGTCTGCTGGGTGGAAGTACAGATGATTTTAATTTTCTTCACTATAAAAAAAACCCTTGTCCTCTCTCACATTACAAGCCATGTAGCTGTTCATATGCAGTAGAAATGTTAACAGCAGTCTTAATAAGCACTCTGTGGTTGGAAGAAATGAAACGCAAGTGAATTGGCACAGTGGGACTATTAACTGGGAGGACAAGCAAGAAACTGTTATCCATTTCCAACTCAACCTGATCTCCTATGGAACTGATTTCTCTCTGTCCACATCACTGACTTTGGAACAATAGATAAACTGAAAAACTACAATTCAAAGCAGCATGTTTTTCTGCTCTGACATCATGTGTAACTGTGCATGACTGCAGGCATATTTTATGGCATATTAGAGCCAGAAAGCACTGCTGGGAAAAGGAGTTGCAGGTAATGAAAGAGCCATTGAGTGTCAGAAATGGCCTATGCCAGTATTTTTATGAACTGTATTAATCACATCTGCCCAAATAGGTACATATAGCTTGGGATGGACCTTGGGTCTGACTACAAACATTATACTTAAAAAGTAGATTGGAAGAATGTTTAAACATTTTGACAGGAGAAATAAATCTGAAGCCCCAGAAAACCACATCCGCCTCTGTGATTGCCTACAAGATACAGCCATTAGAAATGAAACCTTATGTTGTTGATTTTAAAGAACTTCACACTCCATATGCAATAACTCAGATATGGTCCTGGCAAGGTAGGAATAAAGGTTTCTTTTCTCTATGTCTTGAATATTTGCTGTTTCTGAATCACTTTGCACTAGCACAACAAGTGCGGAATTGAGACCAAGTTAAATTGCTTTTTTGAAAATTAAGACAGCTAAGCTTGTAGACATGAGAACACAGAAATCATTGTCCACAAAGCATTTCACTATCAACTAGAAGAGTTCAATAATAATTTTAACAAGAATAAAATGTTAACAGCCTTCCAAACAGAAAATAAAAATGTATGGAGTCACAGTGTAAAAATGCCTGTTGTTGTTGCTGTTGCTATGTTCCTTCAAATCATTTTTGATCTATGGCAAACCTACCACAGGATTTTCTTGGCAAGATTTGTTTGGGTTGGGTTGGTTTGTCTTCCTTTGGAGCTGAGAGAATGTGACTTGCCCAAAAGCACGTTGAGTGGAGATTTAAACTCTGGTTTCCATAGCCAAATGCTCAAACTACTATACCACTTTTTCTCTTTTAAAAATCTATAAATATTAGAAAACAGCCATTCCAACCAGTTTTGTCTCTTTATCATTTAATTCTTCTCTCCTTCAAAAAAATTGCAGGGTGCTCATGATGTATTATGAGATTAATCCTATACATCTTAAATTCTGGAAACTATTATCTTGAAGTTTAATATTCTGGTTTAATCCTCCTTTGTTTTATTCATATTAGTATAACTGCAGAAGGTATATTTGCAGAAATACAGTAAGAAGTGTTTTAATGCCTTAATTTCAAAAGTAAAATATCTAGAATATCAAATATTGATACTCATGTCACATAATCAGGGTGCTTCCACAGAAAAAAAAAATGCAGGTTTTAAAGGAAGGACAAAGAACCCAGGATCTGAGAAAACAGCCCCACACAGACCTGTGGGTCCTGGGATTTCTTCCCCCTCCATGCTCATAGGCTTTCTCTGTATTGGAACAAGATGGAGGATGGTAGAAGACATCCGGAACGGAACAGTCTCCACAGAGGTCAGGGAAGAAAATCACATGTTTTTGGTGAGTGCAGGATTAAACAGTGATGCAAATATGCACATTTTCCAGCCAGAATTGGGATAAAAGAGGACCTGCGTTTTTGGTCATTTCAGCAAATTGCCGTGCATTTAGTGCTAACTTCATGTAGCCATCACGCTTTTCAATTAAGAAATTCCTGTGCTTTAGGTGCTGTGCAGATGGGCCCTCCGTTATATTAGAGAGCAATACTGTGGTGATTGGGATAGGTTTGCAAGATAGGAGTAGGGAAAATTAGGGTTGTTTTTTTTTCAAAAAAGGCAGCCACATGTCTGTCTCAGGCCACTTCTACACTGTCATATAAAATCTGCTGGATTATGTGAAAGTGTAGACTCATATAATCCAGTTCAAAACAGATAAAGTGGATTGTCTGCTTTGATAATCTGGGTTATATGGCAGTGTAGAAGGGGCCTCAGATTCCCCATTTCAGACCCTACATAGGTTTCTGTTGTGGCTTCCTCAAAATTCAAACCCTGGGGTGGGATAAATGGGGAAGAGATAAATTGCTATTAGGTATGCTACTAAGTAGAAATGGAAAGCAGATGGAGCAGAATTAAATCAACATAGAAAACTCAACCTATGACCTTCATCATGCTGAAAAGCTATAACTGATTGGTCCACGAATCCTACTGATTAATTTAAAAATGTGTTTGACTTGTTAACAAATCTGTGAACTAAATAATCATTATTACAAACTTGCAGTTGGGGAAAGATGAGACTAAAAATGAAGAAATTAATCTAATGCTATACAGGACAAAAATCCTCTGCTCCACACCTTCAGTGTGAGGGACAATTATTTCACATTCCAAGCAACAGGAAGGAATGTCAGTGTGATACTCTGGAAGGAGCTACCATGTCCATAACACCTGCACAGGTCTCCAAAGTATCATAATTCCACTATCTCCAAATTTCATTGCTATCTGTAAGTAGTAAAAGGTAAGGTAAAGGTAGTCCCCTGACATTAAGTCCAGTCATGTCTGACTCTGGGGTGTGGTGCTCATCTCCATTTCTAAGCCGAAAGCCAGCGTTGTCCGTAGACACCTCCAAGGTCATGTGGCCGGCATGACTGCATGGAGTGTCGTTACCTTCCCGCCGGAGCGGTACCTATTGATCTACTCACATTTGCATGTTTTCGAACTGCTAGGTTGGCAGAAGGACCCCTGACCTAGAGGGAACATCTCTCTAGGTATTTTATGTCCTCCAGAGCAATTATATGGTATTCAAACTGTGTTGAATGAAATTGCAGAGTAAGTGGGCCTCCTGCTTGTGTTTCAACTATGAAACTTCTATTGCAGAGAGTGAATGGAAATGTAGACCTCCTGTGTCCAAGCAAGTCCAGCTGGTGGCAGGGCCTTCTATGGCCCTCTGGCAGAAATTAATAAACTATACAGTCATTTTTGTGGTTTGGAAACCTTTACCTTTGGAAACCTCTACCTCTCTGCACATGAAGCCAATATTAAGCATAAGAAATCCTCCCACCTTTTCTGGTTGTGGAGATTTCAGCTTCTTTTAAAGATGTGTGGAAAATGTTACCGGCAATTGTACTGACAGAATTAATATGCTCCGTGAAGGAGGAAGAAGTCTCATGCTGCTCCCAATGCTAGTTCCTAGAAAATCCATCTGTTTGTAAGAACTTTTTGTATTTCTGATGCAAGTTCAAAGTATATATTGTGGATTATCTGCCTTGATATTCTGGGTTATATGGCTGTGTGGAAAGGCCCTTGGATGCCTCAGACGAATCAATTTTCCAGCCCATTTTAGGGCTATGTAGATGCGGCCTATAAGACATCACAAAGTAATTTAACAAGCAACTTAATATGACAACTTGTTCAATTGTGGCCCCTTCTACACAACCATATAAAATCCCAATTATCTGCTTGCAACTGGATTATAGGGCAGTGTAGACTCATATAATCCAGTTCAAAGCAGATACTGTGGATTATCTGATTTGACAATCTGGATTATATGGCAGTGTAGAAAAAGCCTGTGTTTCAACATTTTTATTATCAGGCTTTAACCTTGATCATATTTTACCCTTACTGCAAGTTGCCATGAGATAGCTAAAATATTAAATGACTTTACAGTGTCACTGCAACCTTTCTGTTAGTCTGCTACCGAGCACAATTCAAAGTGCTGGCTTTGGCCTATAAAGCTCTAAATTGTTGTAGCTTATCTTACCTGTCCACACATATCTTTCTCTATGAACCAGCTAGGAGATTAAGATCTTCTGTGGAGGCCCTGCTCTCGGTCCCGCCTGTTCCGTCTTCCAGGAGCTTGGTTTGCATTGCCCCTTAGTTGCATGAAATAGCATCCTTTTGCATTTCTCTCAGGGTTGCTACAGTCTCAGCAGCATCCTGAGAGTTAGCCATTAACAGGGGCTTAAAGCCAGCCTGCAAAGCCTTTTGCTGTTATTGGCTTAAAAAAGTATCTCTTTGGTCCAGAGACCACCCTTTTTCCTGGGGATGAGATCTCCATTTTGGAGAAGCTCTCTTGCCTTCTTCAGTTTAGAAAAAGCCTCAGATGTGCTTGTGGTCAAGCTAGGCAGCTTGGACAGGCCATCGTGAGTACTTACCCTCTTGCCTTTGAAACTGGTGCTGAGCTCAGATAGGGGAAGATCTGCTCTTTCTAAAGATAGCAGCTCAGCACTGGGGCAGAGAATATCTTAGGATTTCTCTGCCATTGGGAGAGGCTCTATTACTTCATCCCCAAACTAACCTTGAGCTTAGATAGGGAAAGACCTGCTCTTTCTAAAAATAGCAGCTCAGGGTTAGGGTAAAGAATCCCAGGATCTTTCTACCATTGGGGGAAGTTAACTCAGCAGCTGAAGAAAAAAGGAAGGAACATCTATATAATTTCACAAGTTGACTATTTGTGTTTGTAACTTCAACAAGCTGTGCCAAGTCTGTCAAGGACTGTGAGAAATAAATGTTCTGTTTGATGTTCAAATCTGGAGTGGCCTCAGTTGCTGGGAATCCTAAGCTTCTAAGTAAGGCACCCGCAGTTCACCCAGATAAAGAGAGAAGCACATCTTAATTTTAACTTTATAGGGTCTGGGTGTGACGGCACACCGCCCCCTTCGCAGATGCATTTGGTGGGGTGTAGCGACAGGGTCTTCTCAGTGGTGGCCCCTCAGCTATGGAACTCCCTCCCAAGTGAAAACAGATTGGCCCCCCGCCTTTCTGACCTTCAGGAAAAAGCTAAAAACATGGCTGTAGGATCAAACTTTCGGCTAGCGATTTATCAATGCAATATGTAAACTCAGAATAGTGCAATGACAACTGGAATGACCTCTAACTATGGTATTGGATTGTGTGATTTCAAATCAATGGTTTTAATGTTGATATATTTTAGTGGTTGCTTTTAATGTATATGTTTATTTTGTTGGATGTATGTTTTTTGACATCGCATTGCTGCCTGTGTATGTTATCCGCTCTGAGTGCCCTACGGGGAGAAAAAGGCGGGGTAAAAATGCGCTAAATAAATAAATAAATTTATAGTTATGGAGTTATGGTCTCAACCTTAGAGTGGGGAAGGACATTATTTATGCATCGATTTATGCTGTACGTCATGATCTGCTGCGGATTTTGCAGTCACAGTGAGGTAGATTGGAGGGTGTTTTATATCAGATGAATGGTGTGTAGAATTCAGATCTTTTAAAAACACCTTTTATTTATTTATTTATTTATTTATTTCAAGCATTTCTATCCCGTCCTTCCGAGGGGGGACAGAGGGGGGCTGACAATGGTAGTCATTAAATGCCGACAACAACATTGAACACAATACAACGAATTTACAAATAGGTAAACACAAGTTACAAATATATATTAAAATATTTAAATTATACATTAAAATTAAAGCCAGGTCCAAATCACAAATCCAAGTCAACATCCAAAGTTTCAGTCCGAGGTCTATTCCTGGTTAGTTCTCATACATTTCTTGCCATTGCTGCTTGGTCAGCTTCCAAATGCTTGGTCCCAGAGCCATGATTTGACCTTTTTCCTAAAGGAGAGAAGGGGTCATCCTAATTTCACTGGGGAGAGTGTTCCATAGGTGGGAGGCCACCACAGAGAAGGCCTTGTCCCTCGTCCCACCAGCCGTGCTTGTGAGGGTGGTGGGATCGAGAGCAGGGCCTCCCCTGATTATTGTAAACTCCGAGGCAGATCGTAGAGAGAGATATGTTCAGATAAGTAAGTTGGGCCAGAACCATATAGGGCTTATAGGTCAAGACCAGTACTTTGAATTGTGCTTGGAAGTGGACCTACCTGTAAGTGTTCCAGTTTCTCTTGAGAAAAATAATTACAGCATTTTTCAAAAATGAGAAATACAAGAGTAATTTACTACTAATGTGAAAACTATTACTTGAAAAAAAAAATAATTTGCCATACGCTGAGTTGTTCCATTTACTTAATCTCTTAACAGGAATCTGAAGATGACTGGTAACAATATATTTGTATTTATCAGTCTTACAGGTATTGTACTTCAATATACAGACAACACAATGCTTCTATTTTAATGGGAGACCATGTTAGCTATTCTTTGCCTTCTAGTTCGCCATGCTACACTATATTCCAGGATATTCAGTTGATCTTCCACATTAGCCAGTTTTTGGGGTCCTGTTCCATGTGAAAGTTGAGGACCTACTATTGTCATATTCATATTTAACTGTTTTCCTTTATTGTGAGTTGGAAAATACTGCTCTTTTCTTGCTGATATTAGACAGTTATGCAGAGCTACATACTCACTTACCTTAATAAAATAGTGTGTTACCAAATGGTATTCAATCATCTTTTTCATTAAATAAAATACATTTCAGACAGACATTTAAGCACTGACTTGAAAATTTGATCCTAAAAAAGGCTACTCAGCAACTTATGAAGCCTTCTTTGAAGTCAACCTTTTTATTACTGGTTTAATGGTTAAAATTATTGAACTGGAAACTAAAGGAACACTGATGGAAAACTGCTTGGTCGGATACAGATTTAGAAATGTGCAAAAAGGATGGGGAAGCAGACTTTACTGTCTCCGCTTTTACACTGCAGTCCTCTGACCTACTGGAAATAACTACAGAAATGGATTAGGAGACCCTACTAAAGGGAGTGAATAGTAGGTGTTGAAGAGGAATATGGTAAACGAATCTGAAATGAAGAAGTCCTTCATTCCTCAGAAGGCAGTTCCTGGATACTGATTGTGCTTCTATTTGTAGCTGAATCACTGGAATCAGTGGGATTTCATTCAGGCTGGATCTACACTGCCATATATCCCACAATCTGATCCCAGATTATCTGATTTGAACTTGATTGTATGAGTCTACACTGCCTGATAATCTGGAATAACCAGATAACCTGGGATAAGATCCTGGGATATAGAACAATGAAGATCCAGTGTCAGGCCCCTTCTACACTGCCACATAAAATCCAGATTATCTGCTTTGAACTGGATTATATGGCAGTGTTCTTATGGTATTGGATTAGGGATTCATCTACCCTGTAGAATTAATATACTCTGACACCAGAACTTCTAGAACAATGTTACTACAACCATTATCAGTCACCTTAATCTACCTCACAAGGTTGTTGGGAGGATAAAATGTGAGGCAGGGGCTTTTCCATGCTGCCTTGAGCTCCTTGGAAAAAAATAAGGTGTGAGTGAGCAAAGGAATACATGTTTCTCTTTATCATAATTTGTCTGTGACAAGTGCCTTTAATGAAAGAATCTCTACATAAAGCAGAATTGTGTTATAAACAAACAAAATAAAAAGTAAAAGGTGTGGATTTAAAATATTGGCTAAGCAATTCCTGGTAACTTCTCAGAAGATTTTTTGAAATTTATTGCAAGAAACAAATGTGCACATCAAACCATTTAAATGTTTGTTCCTGAACTCATATTCTGAAAGATCTGAAATAAGGAGTGATGGATAACCATTAAAATGACAGAGCACAGGAAATACAGCAGCCTGCAGGTACAAAAAATGTCACTGCTCCTATTCAGATATGGAACCATATGAAATATAATGACATATTTCCAAAGCATTTAAACCCAAACATGCCTAAGAATATGGTTTAGAGATGACATCATTTTTCATCTTCATGGAATGACAGCTGCTATTCTGGAAATTTCAAGAAACAATTTTGGAAATGTACCATTTTTACCACATATATAGTTGCATAGAGATTCTTCATTAATCTATAAGGTTTTGTTTTCCGTGTAGTCACTAAAGTTCTGCTTATGCAGATACTTTTACACTATCTCAGTACAAAAGTGTTTCAGAGCTGTATTGTCTGATTCTGTGTACTTTAATTTCCATCAGGTAAGGAATGTAAAGTAGAGCTTTAAGCACAATGAAAACAATGCTCTCTGTATTCCAAGCATCAATGAAGTAGAAGACTTAAACAAACCATATTAAAATAATTTGGAAAAGCGTTTGGAAAAGGTATCTTGAATATGCCAGGTTTTACAGACAATTTGTTGCGAAAGGGAGTTATATCGCTCTTATTGGAAATATACAGTCACTAATTCTTCCAGCTGTAATCAACATTCACTGTCTAAACCAAACAGAACGATGGTTGTTTATTTGTTCAGTCGCTTCCGACTCTTTGTGACCTCATGGACCAGCCCATGCCAGAGCTCTCTTTTGGCCGTCACCACCCCCAGCTCCTTCAGAGTCAAGCCAGTCACTTCAAGGATACCATTGATGGTAATTAATACCTTATCTGTAATTTCTAAGAGAGCAAGATGGCTCTCCTAAAATACAACCTAAAATCTGGAAAACTGTACTTACTTAATACTATGATTACTTATATATCCCCAACATGGGATTGTCAAATAGAATAACTTGAATATATGCAAACCACATATTAGTTATCTGTTTCTTTCACAGCAAGATCACCACCACATCCTGGAAGAGATGGTCCTTTTAAACATCCCATTTTGCAAATAGTAAATGCAAGTAAGGATTAGGTGTATAGTGATGCACTATTCTGGGGTTGAGTGGCTTCAATAAAATTTGATGAAGTAGGTGATCACTACCAGGAGCTAATCTTAATAATTTCACTTGAGATTAATTTTGAGCTAGGCTAAAAGGGAGTTTGCCCATCTCTTACCAAATAAGAGCTATTTAAGCATTTCAGCAACATTGTTTGATATGCAGCAGATTCCAGAATAAATCTCTGGCAATTTTAGTTATGCCTATGAGCTTGAGTAAAACCCTGGGCGATCACTGTGGATCCCAGGAGTTGGCAACTGCATGCTTACCGCTTGTTTTGGGCTGTAGCTTCCATATTTTGTGATCATTGCACAGGTAACCTGGGGCTGGTAGGAGCTGTAGCTCAAAACACCTGGAAAGGACCAGGTGGTCTTTTACTGATATAAAGAGGCCAATACATTTCTGTTTTAGAAATGTCATTTTTCTAAGTTCCTGCAAAGTCTTTCCATTTGATCCTTAGTACACAGACAATTGTGGTCCATTTGTGGTAATGATGAGGGGGGAGGTATCATAGTTTACATGTAAAACATCCACAACTTAAAAGGTTACTTTTGGACTACAACTCACACTGACAATGTCCATGCCACTTATAAATTCTGAAAATTGTAATCCTAAGGTATTTCCCAGTTCTCATAAAAGTATGGTTTCCATCAGTAATTATGTTACATATTCCAAGACTAAATGATGTCATCTAAATATTTCTCAAAGCTAATAAGCTTTACTAAGCTCTTGCCTCAAATCATACTGCGAAAACAGAGTTTCAGGAAGCACCCACTGCTACTGGTAAGCCTTAACCCAATCAGTCATGAAGTGTTATTTCATTTGTTTGTGTTTCAAAGGTATTTGAGATGCCTCACTTGCTTTACACACACTGTTATTTTCCTCCTCTTGTCTCTCAGTCAGAGATAAAAAATATTTTAAAAACCCTGAACAAGTCTTTTGATTAGAAAAGTATTGCATTTCAAAGAGAACAGGGCAGGAGAAGCCATGATTACAAGGTCTGTTTGGCAGACTGGAATCAGAAATTGATTAGCATTGTGTGACTTGAAGGCACACATTGGTGACAGATGTGTAACTGTCGATCATCAAGGGGGGATTTTACAAGATGAATTGTGTATGTTTTACATACTGTCCAGGAGTGGAACATTTATTAAATACAGTCTGTTTGTTTTGCTTTTGATCAGTGGAAAGGAGAAAACCTACCTTGTCACTTTAAAATCATTATATCATAGTATAGCATGACCACGGAGATACATTCTTGAATTTACTATGAAAACAGGTAGTAAAAGGTAAAGGTTTCCCCTTACATTAATTCTAGTCGTGTCCGACTCTGGGTGATGGTTCTCATTTCCATTTCTAAGCCAAAGAGCTGGTATTGTCAATAGACACCTCCAAGGTCATGTGGCCAGTTTGAATGAATAGAGGACCATTATCTTCTCGACAAGGAGGTACCTATTGATCTACTCACATTTACTCGTTTTTGAACTGCTAGGTTGGCAGAAGCTGGAGCTAACAGTGAAAGCTCATCCCACTCCCCGGATTTGAACCGTCAACCTTTCGCTCAGCAAGTTCAGCAGCTCAGCGGTTTAACCCACTGTGCCACCAGGGGCCCCAATGAAAACAGGTACCATTGAATAATAGTGAACCCTATTGAAATGAATTACTTTTGCCAGAGGTTGTCATAGAATCACCTTGGAGAACCTAGAAAAGTTCTTGAGAGGATATATTTTGATGGATGTGGGTTGAAGAAACAATGGATATCATTTCCATGGGTACAGGGCCTTGCGCCATATTCTCAAGTTTACATCACTGAAACTCAAAGAAAAGACTCAGTAACTTTAGGTGCTGCTATAATTACTATGTTTAGCATTTTATAGAATCACAGAATCTTACAGCCAGATAGGATCATATAGGCCTTCTAGTACAGCTCCCTGCCATGCAGGAATACACAACTCAAGCACTCCTTAAAAATGCCCATCTAACCTCTGTTTGAAGACCTATAGATTCCACCAGACTCCAAGGTAATCTATTTCACAGTCAAACAGCATTTACAGGTGGAAACCTTTCTTGAAATTTTCCATTAAGAAAACCTATTTGCCTACTGCTGTTTTAGTAGGAGAAACTGTTAAATGACATTATAGAAACTGATTAGAACTGTATCATCTGACAGAACCACTGGTTCCTGTAAGCTGCCATTTCTTATCTCACTACATGGAGCTTTTAATGTAGAATTTCCCTTATTTGAAACAACAAAGAATGAAAGAACATTAAAAAAAGTCTCCTCTAAAAAAATACCAGGGCAATCATGTATATTTTTCTATACGAGTACAATGTATTGTGTGCAAATTACACAGTTTGTTGGCTGTGGGAATCCTTTTTTCACAAACAAAATTTTCACGAACATCTAAAAATAAAATAAAATAACAAAATAACCTCACAGTGTTTTGATCGCAATGCATAAGATGCTCTTTCTTATTTAGGAGGACCAGAAATGAGTATTTTTTTCACTTCCTCCCCCATTGAGAATTAATGTATATATCTTATTTGAATTTGATTTATAAAACTGGAATATGTTGAAGGAAGGAAACTGTTTTCCATTTCTTATGCAACATAATGTGATTTAGAAATTTTTTAAAACTCTGTGAATATTATCCTATGCAAATCTACTAATAAGTAAGCCCCATTGAGTGTGTTGGTATTTACTCCTTGACAAGTGTTTATAGGACAGCAGATTCAATATCTAACTTTGAAACACTACTTCCTTATTGGGAAGTTTTAATCTCCAATATCAAAAGTATGGAGATGTTCTTGATATTCCTTTTGCTTAATCTGCCATTCCCAATCCACATAATCTGTTTTATTATGAAGAGTCCCTGACATTCTATACCTGTAATTTTCAAAATGGTGCAAAATTTGATGCTTTGGAAGCTTATTTTGGATTGATTCATGATTATTACAGGAACAGTTAACAAGCTTCCTTGAAACATGGCTGACTCATGATAATCTTCTCTTTTAAGATTCTGTATTCTGGCCCGACCTATCTGTCCGAACGCATCACCCCCTATGAACCAGTTAGGACATTAAGATCGTCCGGGGAGGCCCTGCTCTCGATCCCGCCAGCCTCACAGGCACGGCTGGCGGGGACGAGAGACAGGGCCTTCTCAGTGGTGGCCCCTCGGCTGTGGAACGCCCTTCCCGCAGACATTAGGTCGGCCCCCTCCCTGCTGACGTTCAGAAGAAGAGTGAAGACCTGGCTCTTTGAACAGGCGTTTAATTAAGCAGTGCAATTAACTGATTGATCTTGGAACTTGGAATAATGGACGAGGAAATCGGATTATGACTTTACTGATGAGACGTGATGGGTTAGTTATATGGATGTATTGACGTTATATTGATGTATTGATGTGCTGTTATATTGATGTAGTTGCCTTAGTTACTTTTTTAAATGCTAGTGTTGTGCACTTTGTATATTGACCTGGTTGTAAACCGCACTGAGTCGCCTACGGGCTGAGAGAGTGCAGTATACAAATAAAGTAAATAAATAAATAAATAAATAAATATTATAACTGATTGAGGGAAAATTGGGGAGAAGGCAGGATGACAAGGACAATGATGATTCTCAAATACTCTTACAAGTAATGAGAATTGCAGATGAATTTACATGGAAATAATTCCTTGAACATAGGTAGTTCAAAAAGATAAACTGCCTGTTCTCCAAGACCTTGTGGGAAGAGTCTTCTCAGTAGGAGTTCCCCTGTTATGGAACTTGGCAGTAAAGCTCTCCAGGCATCTATTTCATTGCAATGTTGGTGCCAGAAAAAATATTTTAATATGCTAATTTGTATAAGAGAATTCTGTTGTCCATATCGCTTTTGTAGTGTTGTCACTGCTCACATTTCCAGTTTCAACTGAGGAAGATCCACAGATTAAATGGATCTAATGCTAAATGTTGGCTTAGTTACTAAAGTTCCATTAATCAAATGGGTTTGCTTTAGTTGGAACTCTCAACTGGAATTGGCCATTAGGTTTTCTAAGTTTGTTCTTATTTGCATCTTTTTACTGAATTACTGGTATTTTAAACAGAATACATCACAATGTTTCTATTTTGTAGGATTTATTTGCCTAAAATACATAATAAACAAACATTAGTTTACCCAATTAACACATCATTAAATGAATTTCTAGAAACTCAGTATACAGCCAGAATAAGTTTCACAAAATGTCAACTTTCTGATGTACTTTAAGGTAACAATTTTTAATTTTGTTTGGCTTACTGAAACAGAGACATACTGGACTAGGCATAGTAAGTTAAAAGAGTTCCAAAAAAAAAATGAGATGTTCTTTAACTCTTGGATATTTTCCTAATTATCTCTGGCTCGTTGTAATTTTAAAATGGCTTGGCTCAGAAAATGAAAACTTGCTTTAATGTTTTCTTGGCAAAGCCTAGTGCCTCTGACTAATTTAAGGGTGCTTTGTTATCGAAGTTGAATTATGCACACAGTGTCAGCATTACCTCATTGCCAACTCCACTTGTTGGCATTTGTACACATTGGAAAAACCAGTATCAGTACTATAAAAGCTGCCTGCACTCAGTTGCTCAAGTTGTTAGGATTACACTTCTCATTTTCTTTAGGCTAAGCTCTATTGATTTCTTTCTCTCCACTAATATTTTATCAGAACATTACTATGGCACATCTTTTCTCACCTGTATAAGACACCCCATTAAAAATGTCTGTTGCCATGAACCCCCTTCCCCCCGGTATGACAGTGCTTTATTTTGTTTTCTTCATCTTGCAAAAAACCCCAAACACCTATATTTTGTGCAAAAAGGTAGAATTCTGCGTAAAAACACTATCACCGAGATACTGTATCAGAGGCTACAATAATGCCCTATATACTCATGTATAAGTCTAGAAATTTTAATTAAAAATCAACCTTCCCAAGACTCATTGTACATGACAGCAACAGACCAGTCTCCACTCTCCCATTTCTGGGAAAGGTACCGGAGTGTGTGGTAGCTTCAGAACTCTAAGGTTTCCTGGATGAAGCAGATTATCTAGACACATTTTAGTTTGGTTCAGGCCTTCCACAGTTGATTGTAGATGTCTACGTGATTCATAGTTAGAGAAAAGGTCCTTCAGATAACTTGGACCAAAACCATACAGGGCTTTATAATGATAATAACAACTTTATTTTTGTACCCCGCCTCCATCTTCCCAAAGGGACAAGGGTGGTTTACATGTAGACAAGCCCGATCAACACAGTTAAAATATAACACATTAAGATACAGAAACAACAACATAAAATAGAAAAAAAACCCCAACAGTATAACAAAATATAAAAGCAAACATCAGCCAACAAACAATGAACCGTGGTCAACTTTGAGTCCCCACGGGGCGAAAGGCAGGGTATAAATAAAGTAAGTAAATAAATAAATAACCCAAAAACCTGTGTTGGGTTACCCATAGAGCAATGTGAGAACTGTGCCTTAACAGTTATCAAAAAAGGAACCACACCCTTCTCTGAATGATGAAAGGCAAGAGCTTTCTCATCCTGGGATAACCTCAAAAAAACATTGACCCCCCCCCCCATTCTCTCTGTTATGGCAGGACTTCTGGTCTTTTTGAATGCCTGGTTGGTGAAATGGTGGCGGCATCCAGGGGCATCTGGCCCCAAGGTGGGATTGATGCTTTCCATTCTCTGTGAACAAACCCTAACTTACCCACAGTCCTATTAAAATCCGTAACTTTGTCCTCCCTAAACTGCCCTTGACGTATACATGAGTATTTATAGTGTCTTGATGATGACAGGGTTACAATGACACGATAACTGAGCTACATAGACATGATACACAACTATGCTAGTGAACTGTGAGAATGGGTAATCATGCAGGATCAATGGGAGCTTTCATTGTGCAATCTGATGTCTTGTACACATTGTGCATCAGAACATGTACAACAGCTACATCGCTGCATCTTCTTGCAGAATGATCCCAATTGCATAGCTATGTCTCTCTTTTTCTCCTGAGAATATGAACATTGCACAACAATGCAATGCAACTTTATGTGATCATAAGTCATTTTACAATCATATACATTCCCACCATGCAGACCTTGTATTCTGTCATGAAATATCTTAACCCCTTACCTTTAAAAAAGAAAGGAAACATGCACAAAAATGATTTCAATATTTCCCAGTGGGAAGAAAAGTTTAGGAAATTTTCATGCAGTAATGAAATGAGTGAAGATTTACAAATCTAACATTTTGATTTCCATCCCCCCAAAATAACAATTAGTGCATAGTCATTAGGGGCAGGAATAAAGCAACTTCATTCTGAAATGAACTTTAGCCATTAGCTCGTAACGTTAGAAACATAGTTCTTCTGGGAAGCATCAGTAATTCTTGAAATAATAAAACAACACCTGGGGTTTTATTGGACTTAGACCACAGGCTGGAGTCAAATTTTCCATCCCCCCAAACCACAGATGTAGGCTTTTAAGGAAACAGCGCCATAGTTGGTAAAACTTCTTTTTAATCAGAAATCTCTATACATTGTATCTATAAACAGGGCTTGAAATTCACAGAAGGCCAATGGAGTTTAGAAATTATTTACAGTAAAATTAGCAGAATCCGAGGAAGCCAAACAGACATGTTTTAAGCGATATTTAAAACACAAGAATCTCTCTGGAATTTTGACTCAATGCCAGACCACTCCTGCCTGAAGATCACGTTTTCTTTATCCAGCCTCTCCTTTCCTCCCATCCTGCTCTTCTTTAATCCCTTTTTGACTCTTCTAGTTTCAATTCTAAAACTTATCTGTATTCAACAAATTGCCAAAGCAAGCTTCATGTTATTCAAAGCAACCTGAATAATTTGTATAACAGACAATAAGTCCTGCTCTTTAAGAACCATAAGATCGTCACTAAACAAATCAGCTCAGTGGCAGCATTTATTCAAGCTTTCTACAGGGTCAAATGGCCATTTCACAACTGGGAATCTTTGAGCATAAAATAGGAGAGGACTTTTTTAAAAAAACAAAAAAACAAAACCTTAACCTAGTTCAGCTACCAATAACTGAAGACTTTTATTTAAAAAAACAAAGTAAGGAAGAAAACTGGGTACATACTTTGTTCTGTGGCATGGAGATGAAGAACCTTAAAGCATCCTAATATTGTTCAACTGAATATCTTCCCAGGCTGAATCAGCATTACATCTGCAAATTTTAGGGTTACCGAAACCCTGTTAGCACTTCATACTTTTGCGTAGATGATGCTGTTTTAGCCAGATATACTAAGCACGCTAGAGAATAAGTTTATATACATATTTCAATAAAATCAAACTTGCAATTACCTCTGTTGGCAATATGACTCATTTATATAGGATACAATAAACCTTGAGGGTCAGCTCTAAGACAGTCCACATTACTGGGACACAAAGAGACCCTATCTCTTTACACAATTATAGTTCTATGATTCCATTTCAACTGCCCTTGTTCCATCTTGCGGAAACCTAGGATTGCTAGTTTAGAATAGAATAGAATAGTTTTATTGTCACTGTGCTATTGCACAATGAAATTAAATGCTTTCCCCACCAAGCATCACAAAATACAACACACCAATCCCTCCATGGTCCAATCACTACTGCACAGCCCTCAATGCTACATCAATGTGAAACCAAAGAGTTCAGTGTAGTTACAGCTCAAGGATAAAAGCTATCTCTCAGTCTGTTGGTTTATTCTTTGGCACCTTGTACCGTCTGCCAGATGGTAATAATTCAAAAAGAGAATATGCTGAATGAGATGGATCCCTATGAATGTTTTAAATTTTCTTAAGGATAAAGAATTTATAAAGTTCTTCCAAAGAGAGGAAAGGGTAACCAATGAGTCTCTGAGCAGTACTGGTGACCCTTTGGACCATCTTCCTATCTGCCACTGTGCAGTTACCAAACCATGTGCAGATGCAGTAGGTTAGGACACTCTCTACAGAACAGCAGTAGAAAGTCACCAGCAGTTTTTCATTCAGTTGTTGGTTCCTTAGAAGTCTGAAGTAGTACAATCTCTGCTGGGCCCTCTTAACCAACACTGCCATATGATTGCCACAGGTCAGATCCTCCTTAAAAGTGATACTCAGGAACTTAAAACTGGCCACCTGCTCCACTTGATCTTCAAGTGGCTGGATTTCAGTCTGTTCTTTCTGTTCTTTCTGTAGTCCACTATACACTCCTTGGTCTCATTGATGTTAAGAACCAGATTACTGTCCCTTCATCACAAGAGCAGCCGATCCATCTCATCCATCGGGCAGACTCATCCCCTTCAGAGATAAGCCCCACCAGTGTTGTATCATCTGTGAATTTGCTATCATGGACGGGGATGCAATCATATGCATACAAAGTATAAAGCAGAGGAGTCAACACACAACCTTGTGGCGTTCCACTGTTTTACTTAGAAAATACTTTTACAAAATTAATCAATTAGTCAAATTAATCAACAGCAAGACCCAGATATGTAAAAATTTCAAGCCTTATCATAAGGTAAAGACCTACATGAATCGGCATTTTAACAGAAAAGAATCCAACTGCACTATTACACAATCATGCAGACCTCCATAGACAATCTGCCAGAGCGCCAATAAATGACACAGTGAAACCACAGGGACTTCATAGCAGTAGTGTTCTGTTATTATTCGTTGACACAACCATAAAAATAGCTACATATTGATTTTCCCTCATCCCAAATCTCTACCACACAGACAACATTATATATGAAGGGAAACTACTCTGTTGAAAAATTTAGTCCTCCTTTACATTTAGTCTAGAATTTCCATGCAGACTCAGCTGATAGACAGTCCACTACTCTGTCTTAATTTGGATTTTCTCATTTTTTGTAAATCCAGATCTGTAGTTTAAAAAAAGGCTTAGCTACAAGTAGCCTATTTTTTTCAGATTCACTCATGCATGACTGCAACTGATGGAAGGTACAAGTGCATCAAAAGAAGAATAAGCTTCCAAGTGTCTGCAATTACCTACTGCATCTTCAAAATCAATACACTATTACAGCTGACCACACTCAAGAAATCCTTATATTTAAATAACATTAAAGTTATGACTCAAACCTCTAAAACCCATAAAATTCAGATTATTTACTCAGGAGAATAAACCACACAAGGCTTTCCCTCATGCTTTAGCTTAGCTAATCATGCATTTGTCAGAGATGTTTTATTTGTAGGGCTTAAACAGTGTGTATATATATCTCTACACTGAAAGCATCTTACCATCATGAGCCTGAGAACAATTTGCAAGGCTTTATGTTCACTCATCCATTACCTGCACAGCCCAGTATGACAGAGGTTCACAATAAAATTTTCCCATGCTGACTCACTTGATCCATCCTGTAGTTGTGGAATATACAGCCCTTATTTTGAGGTGTCTAACTTGCAGATTGATTATAAGCCTACCCCACCACAGATCCACTGCAATATCAATGACACAGATGATAGCGTGGAAACACACAACACCCCAGGCATGGGTGTTCTTTACATACTTGGGTGAGGGAATCCTGCCCCCTCTACCTGCCAGAGTAAATACTTAAGCAAAAGTGAGGAAAGGAAATAAGGTGTGAGCCAGGTCCTCTTGCCAGCTCTGAGAGTCACCCACAGTGTGGCAGACACTTCATGCTTTCTTAGCCCTTGTAGTTAGTTTGAGTACTCTCCTATATGAGCACTTCTCAGCCATCTCTCCTGGCACCTGACTAAATAAAAGATTCTGGCACTCAATATTTCCCTACAAAATCCTGGGAATATTATTACATTATCTAAATAGCAATATTTTGTAAATGCAATTACAATGCAGTGGCTTGAAGCCATGAGGGGGCAACCGGGAGCTATTGCTGTACTGAATTACATCCTGATGCTCCATTTTGCCCTTATCACAGGTGGTCAATGGCAGCTTGGCACTGCTAGTCAGTCTGAAGGCTAGGAACAGAAGGAGAATGCGGAACAGAAGACTTTGGGATTAAGAGAGAGAACTGCATTGTCAGATCAGAGTGGCACTGCAGCCAAGAACAAAATGGGAACACATATGAACAGAGAAGAGAACAAACATTTTAAAATCTCTTCTGCAAAGCTGTTTTGGAATGCAAACTACAGTCATCCTTTTAGATTTGTGATTTTGACTTTTGCAAGTTTGATTTTTCACAAATTTGATTAAAATGTCCTCTCTAAATCAACTTCTTCCAATCATGCTGGAGGACCTAGATATTTCTAGAGTAAACACTTTTCTGAGGCCCCTTTTACACTGCCAAATAATCCGGATTTTCAAATCAGATAATCCACATTATCTACTTTGAACTGGATTACATGAGTCTACACTGTAATATAATCTAGTTCAAAGCAGAAAATCTGGGAGGTATATGGCAGGGTAGAAGGGGTCTAAGAATCTCTAGGTCCTCCAATGTGATTCTGTGTTCAGTTTCCAGCAGAAGATGACCATATAATTGTGTTGGAAGACCCAGAAATTTCTAGATAGTGTTTTATCCATTTAAAAAAATGTAATATCTTTATTCATATTTTTCCAATTTTACGGGGGTCCTTTGCCTCTAATCCCAGGAAATATGAAGTGCTAAGTGTACTTCCTATGTGATGGTTACTCTCAAAATGCTTCTTTGGGCCAGGGCTCCATGTGTCTGATATAATTTGCCTACAGGCCTGATTACATGAATCAGTGCTTTCACCCTTTGTCCCCACCCGCTGCCAGTTTTACAACTCCTGGGGCTGAAAGTGCAAAATGTGACAACCTTCTCTGCAGCTTGTGGCTGACTATGTGGATCAGTACTTCCTATGTCATATCAGTTTCACAGATCATCTGTAAGAATCCTTTCCTTGCAGTCATTCACTTACAGGCGAAGCAGCGTTGAGAAGGATTCCTAGAGAAGTAACATGTAGAGCACCTTCCTAGTTCTTCTGGCTCTTGGAAGCCACACATTCAGTCCAGAAAAGTCCCCATTTACACAATGTTATTTACAAAAGTATACAACTAATCTAAGATTATATATTTTTGAAATGTAAATCAACAAGATGTAAAAATTACTATCCAGTTATGAGCTGAAATTGTTCCCCACAAAATGTAGTTGTAACGAAAACAGGGAGTTCTTTTATTCAGTATTAAAGCTTTCAAATGGGATTAGTATGGCATCTGTATTTTAAAGATGAATACAAGGAATGAAGCACTGCCCTTGGTTAAATTATGGTTTTTGCATTCATTATGGTTTGGTTTTTAGTTTTAAAAAAAGGCTTGTAGCACTTGACTAACTTTTCCAAATACTTCAAGAGCGGGGCCATGCAGGTACTTCAGCCTAAAACTCCTATCAGCCCTACCTGTCCTAGAATAAGGGAGTATAATAATTCTAGGCCCTTTCCACACAGCTGAATAATATCCCACATTTTCTGCTTTGAACTAGAATATATGGCAGGGTGGATTCAAATAAACCAATTCAAAACATAGGCCGCCTCTCGGCCTATGAGCCCACGAGGACTTTGAGATCTTCTGGGGAGGCCCTGCTCTCAATCCCGCCTGCGTCACAGGCACGGCTGGCGGGGACGAGAGATAGGGCCTTCTCGGTGGTGGCTCCTCAGCTGTGGAACACCCTTCCCGTAGACATCAGGCTAGCCCCCTCCCTGTTGATATTCCGCAGGAAGCTAAAGACCTGGCTGTTTAAGAAGGCATTTGAATAGAAGTGCAATGACTGGTAACTTGACCATAGGAATGGAACAACGGAAATGGTATCGGACTGTGAACTTGACGATGAGACGACTCGGAATGGCTTTGTATTAATGTTGATGTTTTTGATGAGATGTTTTGATAATGATGTACTGCGGATTATTTTACACTATGTTTGTATTTTGCACCTGTTTTTCTATGTTGTACACCGCAATGAGTCACCATTAGGCTGAGAATTGCGGTATATAAGCAAAGTAAATAAATAAATAAATAAAAACAGATATTGTGGGATTTTCTGCCTTGATATTCTGGGTTATATGGCTATGTGGAAGGGCCTGTAGTCACATATTCCACAGCCTTGATTTACATGAAAATATTTTGATAATGGCTGCCATTTTACTGAGGTTAATACTGGAGTTAACAAGTCAGAATCGTACATGCTTCTAACTGGCAGTGCGAAATATCACTTGGGAGATGCTATCCTGTGGCTGCTTACCAGCATGACAGTCAGCACCATCATAACACTGCTGGATTGTGTGACCGCAATGGCCAGGCAGTGCTAATTCACATTTCTCAGTGGGTGGCATAACTGTATTCTCCCGTTCCTGCCCCCCCCCCCCCAAGATCAAACAAATCAAGCTAGAGGAGAGCAGAGGATGTCGCCACATAAGCACTTTGTGTCGTCACATGAGATAAGTCCCAGGGCTCAAGTGGAGAATACTGACAAACTGCTGGCAAGACAGATTCCTGTGGGCAGTTACTAGAAGTGACTGTGCATCATGGAATGGCCTTCATTGGCCAGTGTCTGAATATGGAGAAAAGAGGCAGAGAAGACTGCTTCTGATAAGGCAGAGGCTTACAATTTTAAACAAGTACAAAATAGCTAAAATATACAAAGTATACAAAAAGTTTTTAAAAGGAATAAAATTATAGGCATATCTTAGGCTCCATCTACACAGACAATGATATTCACCTTGAGGCCAGCCTGTCGGAAACATTTTCACCCAATGAAAGCTCTAAAGTGAATCCAGCCAGAAACAACATGGTAAGAGTCACCAGAATTATTATTATAATGTTTATTTATACCCTGCTTTTTCTCTCCATAGGAAGACTCAAAGTGGCTCCCTATCGAAATTCCCAATTTAAATTGTAAAATCTACTGCATCCCTTTTTGTATATAAACCAGGCACAGGAGCCAAATGCCAAATATGGAGCACAAATGTAATTGGATTTAAAACAGGAGTGGTTGGAATAAAAAACAGCTGCACAAAATAGCTAGAAAAATGAATGCCTCCCACTCCATCAATGAAAGCACCATGGGAATGCTAGATTTTAAGGAGGTATGAGAAAAATGCTGAATTTTGATTGAGGCAATTACTCTGGGTCAGAATGTGGATTATAGTGATCTGGTGGATCTGTGTGGAGTCCTTTGCAGCTTGCTGCCAGTTCATGTGGTGCCTGTGTAGACACTACAGATATCTATAATCCACATTCTGGTCTATATTAATTGCCTCAGTTAAAGAATGCTTCTGACATAGAAATATGTGTATGCTCCCATTCTTCCTGGAGAAAAGCAGAATTCTACTCCAACTGAACTTACTGTAGTTGTGTGTGCTCACCTACAACAGGACAGACAAACAGCTGTTGACTTACTAAACAGAAAAACTGAGAGAAAATGGAAGACTGGGTGTCTGTCTTAGCAGTTCTTTTATCATATTAAAAAAAAGTACCAAAGATCTCTAAGGGCCCTCCTACAGAAGAGCGTGAGTGAATGGACTCTGTAATGTCCACATGATACACAGAACCCATTTGCCTTAATGCAGTCTTCTCCCAAGTTAAAAAAATGTTACAACCCCAAAACACAGACAAGCTCCAGAGATTCAGGGAAGTTCCACAGAATCCCACAACTTTTTTCATGCAGAACACCATGTTAAGGAGAATGGGCCCCCTACATCGTGTGGATGCGGTGGAGTCCATTCACTTCAAACTGACTCATTTGGTCTGTGTAGATGGGTCCTTATCTGCTTATCATCCTGATACTGTGATTTGCCTTTAGCTTAATAGGAAAGATCTTGCATGGCTGACTTTGATCAGATCCACTAAATTTACTCTTTTATTGGCATAATTTTAAGTTATGGGATAGGTTTGGTACTGCCAAAATTTGCAAAACTTGCGGTTGATTATTTGAGAATGGGACTGGGACTAACACAAATCAGTAGTACATCAGAGGTGCATCTATGTTGTAGAATTAATGCAGTTTGACACTGTTAATGGAGTTTGACACCTGCTGTGGCTCAATGCTATGGAACTCTGAGATCGGCAGTTTGGTGAGACATCAGCACTCTGGGAAAGAAGGTTTAAGACCTTATAAAACTACAACTGCCATGATTTCATAACACTGAGTCATGGCAGTAAAAGTGGTGTCAAACTGCATTAATTCTACAGTATAGCTTCACTCCAACATTTAATTCCAGACAAATATATGTGGCATTATCATTACTATATTTAGAGGACACATAAATTCTCTCTTATTTTAGCTGTGTTTTGAACAACATTGCAGAATATCTGGTATTTGTTTTCTTATATATTGCCCATCCTCCCATTCTTTTTATTCATTTCTTTTGTGAAATTACCCATTATTTCCTTTTGTCATTTGATCACTTTTAATGACATCTCTAAATCAGTTTGCAGCCAAAATGTGGAACACATTATTTGTGTGGGAACAAAGTCCTAGACATGAAATGCACTTTGAAAGGTGATATAAAAACTATTATTCACAGTAAATAAAGGTATGAAGGAGAGGAGAAGTCTAAAATAGATATGAAGGGGGGAGCCAGAGCATCTTGATAAATCGAATAATGTTTCTGCAGTTCCTACAATGGCTTCATGCTATTTCTTTTGTCCTTTTTTAATGAGGAAGTACCAAGACTTCAACTAACCCTTTTTAAAAAGCTAAACCAAAGTATCTTCACATCTATGCTTCAGGATTTTTGGCAACAGAATATTAAATCCTGTGAAGGATGCAAACATTTTTCTTAAAAAACCAAAGAAACAAAAAATTCAGAATTATGAACATTTTGCGAAATGCTGCACCTAGCCTGTGTAGCTTTAGGCACAGACATACATTAGAAACACCTATGGTGACCTTGTAAGTGGAGATCTTATTATCCGGAGGCAAGGAGACTTATAGCCAGGGAAACAAAAAATTACACTCATTGTGACAACAACTTTGAACAATAAATCTCGCTTTGGGGTTTTAAATTGTATATATTTGTGTGTAAATCAACCTCATGTGTAGGTGGGGGATAGGATTTAGAGTCAAAATTATGATTTTTAATATGGCCTATAGATAAGAGAGGATCATTCTATGTAAAGGGGAAAGCACCAGTGTGGCCACCAGTGTGGCCTCATTGTTTGTACCACACTGTACTTTTTAAACTGGACTAAAGTGTGGTGCAGCAGGTTAAACCACTGAGCTGAACTTGCTGACTGAAAGGTCAGTGGTTTGAATCCGGGGAGCGGGGTGAGCTCCTGTTGTTAGCCTCAGCTTCTGCCAACCTAGCAGTTCGAAAACATGCAAATGTGAGTAGATCAATAGGTACCGCTTCAATGGGAAGGTAACGGCGCTCCATGCAGTCATGCATCTACAGCAACGCCAGCTCTTTGGCTTAGAAATGAAGATGAGCACCACCCCCCAGAGTCGGACACAACTAGACTTAATGTCAAGAGGAAACCTTTACCTTTTACCTGTCCCTGTTTTCTTTATTTTGTCAAAGCCACAATAAAGGAAAACAATGAGGGGTTGTGTGTAAGGGGTTGGGGGAGTTTATATATTTAAGCACAGCCAGGTACAGGAATTACTGTTTCTCAATTAGTATGCTAAATCATGTGTATGTGTTTGAGCTACTTTAAAATTGATAGAAGCTCTCAGAGGGTCACTTCATTACCCTTTTTTTTTGTTCTAAACATCAGGTGACCCATATAATATGTTTTAATTACAACTGTTTTACATTTTTAATACATCAAATGTGCCAAATCTTGTAAGAAACATAGTAGGGTGTCAGGTGTATTTTCGTCAGCTTTAGCTCAAGGTCAGGTCCTATACTAAATTGTGGCTTGATATTTGGACTTAGGTGTGGCAAGTGATGAAAATTGCACCAGTACATAGTCAGAACTGCTGCTGTCCTCATTGTTAGAGAAACCAAAAGAATTCTTTGAACTGAGTTCATGGATCGGTTTTGAAACATTTGTTCCTTTAATACTGACAGGTTTCATATTATCTGTTGCCATCAACATTCATGAGCAAGTGTTATCTTCTCCACTGTTTCAGGTTGTCACTTTGCATTATCCCCCTCTAACCATGCACATTCAATGACAAAAAACAAAATCCCCAAGATGCAAACACAGCACAGTCTTAATTATAGGAGGGCGTTTAAGGTGAACTGCTGCAACCACAGCAAGATTCCCCCAGGAAACCAAATTGTGCTGCCAAATCATGGTATGAAGGAACTTCCTGTATCTTTCTAGTGTAAGTTTAGCAACCCACATTACTATTGCAGAAGAAAGATTTTGTACCTTCCAAGTTATATCTTGCCATCCAACTTGTTAGTGAAACAAAGACTGAAATTATAAACTACAACCTGCATACTGGGTTTCAAGATTGGTACTAGATACATAGTGATCAGTCTGGTACTGGACTTGAAACCAAGTATTCAACTAATTCTAATATCTACCTACGTTAAATTTTTCTTCATTTTTCTGCATAATTGTCTATATCAATACTTTATAAAAACAATATTTCAAAACAATTACTAGGAAAACTGTCTCCTTATAACCAAAAACAGGAGGAGTCTGAAAACATGGTTGTTCCAGTGTGCCTTCCCAGAATAAGGAAAACTCTCAGCAATATGCCCTCAAATGCACTTTACTACGGATTTAGGACTGACTGCATTCCCTCATCTCTCTTTGAAAAACTTTATCCCAGTTATATCCTACCTTGTTCATGCCCAGCGTTATTTTTTTTAATTTTAAATTATTACATTTGGCCCAGCCATAGATTTTTAAATTCTTGTGTGTTACTGTTATTGTTTATTGTTTAATTTTTTGTTTATGTGATTTATATTAATTGTTTTGTATTGATTGTTTTTGTTATTGCTTTTGTTTACTGATGTAAGCCGCACCGAGTCCCTTGGGGGAGATGGTGGCGGGGTATAAATAAAGTATTATTATTATTATTATTATTATTATTATTATTATTATTATAAAAGGAAGAACTATAAAATAGGTGCGCAATGTTGTCTGTCTACCTTTTTTTAAAACTGCATTAGAAAGGTAGCTCAAAAGATCAGAATTTTCATATAATCTTCTGGGAACAATTTCCAAGAAAGCTAAAAAGAGACTACTTTGTCTAGTTAGACAGAAACGTGACACCTCATTTTAAAATATAGTATCTCTTTTTTAACTTCTCAGTAATAATCACAGTGCTATCATCTGCTGCTTTTGACCTTTATTATTGAGAAATAGACTCAAGATTCAAGAACTACCTAAGAAATGAACAGTACCATTTAGTAGCATAAAGCAAGATAGAGAACTGGCACAGATTAGGATCCCTTACCCAGAATTCTGAAATGAAAAAATTCCAGAATCCAAAATTGGCCACATAATGACATGATGAGCTAGCTTTCTGATCGCTAAAACTACACAAACTTGGTTTCATGAACAATTTTATGTATAACCTTCAGGGTGTATCTATAAATTATACATGAAAAATCAGTGAATTTCATAGAATTATAGAGCTGGAGGAGACTACAAGGTTCATCCAGTCGAACCTCCTGCCATTCAGGAAAATAAAATCAAAGTACTGTCGACAGAGACCCAGGTTCTGCTTAGAAACCTCCAGAAAAGAAGATTCCCTCAACCTCTGAGGAAGTGTATTCCACAGCTGGACAAATCTTGCTTTGAGAAAGTTCTTCTAAGTATTTAGGTGGAATCTCGTTCCCTACAATTAGAACCTATTGCTTGGTGTCCTAGTCTCCAGAGCAGCAGAAAACAAGTTTGCCCCCTTCTCAATCCTGTGAAATATTTAAACATAGCTATTATGTCTCCTCTCAGCCTTCTTTTGCAAGCTAAATATACCCAGCTTCCTCAGCCATTCCTCGTATGGTTTGGCCTCCAGACCTTTTACCATTGCAAGTTGTCAATATCCTTCTTGAATTGTAGTGCCGAAGCTGGACACAGTATTCCAGCTGAGGTCTGACCAAAACAGAATATTACTTCCCTCAATCTAGACACTATACTCCTATTGATTCCATGTTTGACTTTTATGCTATCTTAAGTGTTTCAAAATCTGGGGAAAAAAATCTGAACTGTGAAACACTTCTGGTCCCAAGCATTTCAGATAAAGGATGTGGAACCTACTCTGTACAATAATATGGTTTCAAAAAATCTGAGGTCTAAAGCAGTCTATGCATGTCTAAACACATCACATGTTCTGAGCCCCAATGTACATGGGCTACAGAAACAGATGCTTGTTTCATACCCACATGTAGCGCAAGAGAATAAACTATCACTGCATGATAACCTGTTAATAATATCTTCTAGTCATGTCCTTATCTCATGATGAAATTGAAAATACCAGTTTTCAGGTGAGTTGAAAAACATTTTACTACAATGAGAAGTGACAGTAGTACTGTCAGAATATGAATGTACACCCCATTAACATCTCAAGAAAATGAGAAGGGTTTAGAGGCAATGATCAAGTATCAGCTACATAAATGAAAATGGAAAAAGGTTGTAACCCAAATCTACCACATTCCTTTTCTGTTACTACACAACTATATATATTCCAAGCTCCATTGTATACATTGTATACAAAGGAGAATATATGAGTGTGTGTGTAGATAGATAGACAGACGACTTCTGATTAGTCGTTACAAAGTATCACATTATGAACTATTTCTGTGCTTTTACTGTTATTTTTGTGCCATTGCAAATTACAGGAAATGCTCTCTGGTTCCCCCAAATGGCCAGTGCAGATACTACACCATGAAATATATATTTAAAATGCATGACACACAAAACAACCATTTCCAATTGCAGAATGAAACAATCACTCTGTGTGACTTCTTCCTTATCCTCTCCTATTTCACTGTTAATAAGCACATAATAATGTGTTAAAACATTAATAAATAACAAGCAAACAACTGCTCTACCAAAAAAAAAACCAACAACAACAAACCAGTACAATCATGCCTGTTATGGGCAAAATAGCATTGCCTAAAATGTGTGCTTAAAATGTACTTGTTTTAGTAATGTTTAGTAGCCTGGTATAAAATGCTGACTATCTTGCCTCAATGCATTAGAATATTGGAATAATATAAAACATTGAACATTGATACAATGATCGATATTTATACGTATTTTTGATGGTTAGCACTATTAGTTTAATTCACGAATTCTCTCCACATACACAATACTTCATATGAATTGACACGATTTTGAAAAACCTAACAGCTTTTTCACACATAGAAGCCATCACAATTCCACAATCAATAAGTAAACGTCCGTGTGTGACCCAACCCTACCCTATAAAATACAAACTTGCAGCACTCTACAGAAAACTTGTGCAAACATAGAAGCTTGTATCTTGAGCTGCAGCATACTTAGTTCATGATAATTGAAACTTAAATACAGATTTCCTATATATTTATGGCATATAAATTATATACTATGTTTAGAACACTACTCTTATATGAATATGCATGTAATGTGTGAATGCACATGGTTTGCCAAATTGCTAAGTCTTATTTAGAAATCAATGAAACTTAAATGTTGATTTGTCAAGTTTCCATTGAGTCAATACTTCAACTCTATTTAGGACAAATCACTCAATTTAGTCCTTTTGGGTCACTAGGAGGATCACCAGATACTTATGCAATTGCTTTGAAATAACATTATTATTGTTAAACAGCGTTAACATAATGAAAATAGATATGTGTCTGTGATGCCATTTATTGACTGTGCATCTCAACATCTTCTTTTGATGACAGTATTGCCTCCAAAACTAGACAAAGTTGGAGATATGTTATGCGTTATAAAAGATTTTTCCTGCAAAATGTGATTGTATGCAGACCTGATGCCTTCATCCCAGCATCCAAAGAGCTTACTGCTTCTCCCACCAGATATCTTCAATGAACTGTTTAAGACTTATCATCTGTGCAGTAGCAGACCCAAGTGCAATTACACACCACAAACGCATGTACAGAATAACCAATGACATGCACCTTTCATTAAGACTATTCCCAGTAGAATTGATATACAGGTAAATTCAGTTGCTTTTGGATAAAAGGAAACTTCTCTCCTATGAGTTGCTTTTGTGGAAAACGAGCTCAATCAATCTGATTCTTATCAGTATCTGCAACAGGGAATCAAACTACACACTTAAGTGTGTTGCTGCATATGAACTTTCCAGCTGTAGAATAAACAAAATACACCTCCAAATCTTAATTAGGAACAATACATTTAAATTTAAAATACTACCCTGTGTTTTATAAACAAAGAAACCTCAAGTGACTCCACTTGAATTTTCCTCAAAACATGTCGGTAGTAAAGAAGCTGGTGCAAATAACTGAAAACAGTGTCCTTATTTAAATGTCTCTGAAATTCTCCCCCATAAATCTCTCTGAGGTTCAAAAAGTGTGATGACTTAAACAAATGACAGGAGTCCCAAAGTGTGTGATTAAGATGGCAAACATACACATCACAAGTAGGAGAAATGCAATTAGTTCTTCCACTAAAACAAATGGAATACACAACTTTCAAAATATAAAAAGAAATAAAATGTTGTGCTGTTGAAGGCTTTCATAGCCGGAATCACTGGGTTGCAACCTCAGAGGATCTCACAACCTTTGAGGATGCCTACTATAGATGTGGGTGAAACGTCAGGAGAGAATGCTTCTGAAACATGGCCATATGGCCCAGAAAACTCACAGCAACCCAAAGAAAATGTTTTCAGAGAGTCTGTGAGAACAGCTAAGAATCCAAATATCACAAGCTACCAATACTACAAGAGAACCTAAATATCCTAAAGGCAACTGATCTTGGAAGCTAAGCAGGGTCGGGCATAATTAGTACTTGAATGAGGGACCACCATTGAATACCATGTGCTACAAGCTTCATTTCAGAAGAAGGACCTGGCAAAACCACCTCTGAGTCATTTTTGCCTGAGCAAACCCAATTAAACTAATGGGGTCACCATAAGCCAATATGCAATTTGAAAGCACACACACCCTTATACTACACAGTGAAGTCTAGGTACATGCATACATCACACAATTTTCCTCAGGTGTTTCGAAGGAAAGGACCTCTTGCAAAGCATCATACACTCTTTGGGATATTTCTATGCATTCTTAACTCAGTCCAATTGCATCAAATTTTGTCTGAAGATTCAAAGTACTTCTTTTAAGTGTTGAATATTTCCATGTCCAATTTCATCTTTAAACTTTCAGGCATTTCCATAAAGTGTTTGGTATTTTCTGTGGAAAGAAAGATTTTAGTTTTTAAACTGGAAAGATTTTTCTTCTTTCTCTTACTCAAAGCTGTTCCGTGACAATCAGATGAACTTTACAACAAAAACATTCAAAAGGCACTTTTCTTTGCAGGAGAAATTCAGATTTCATCCTGCACAGAAAGACACTGTCTTTTCAGAAGCAAGTTCAGGCTAAGACACTTCTGCAGTATTGTAAAAAATGGAAATACTTTGCAAAGTATATTTCAGAATATTGGTTGTTAACCTAATGAGAGTGTATTTGTTCATCACATCATTATAATACACTGCTGTTTCTCTGAGTGACTATCCTAACAAAAATATTCCTAACTGTGAGAGCTGTTCAGCAGAGGAACTCTCTGCCCCGGAGTGTGGTGGAGGCTCCTCTTTTTTAGGCTTTTAAACAGAGGCTGGATGGCCATCTGTCGGGGGTGCTTTGAATGTGATTTTCCTGCTTCTTGGCAGGGGGTTGGACTGGATGGCCCATGAGGTCTCTTCCAACTCTATGATTCTGTGTCTTTTCAGTTCCACCCAAAAAAAGAAAATCAGAGGTACCCAATAAAATGTGTGGATGAACATGGACTTCTCTCTTAAGAGTCAACACACTTGCCTCGCAAACCAAAGGTCACTGTGAGACAACAAAACGAGCAAATAGAAAGTCATTTTTAAGCACCTCATTGACATTCTCGGAAAGCCCCGCTTCTCCAAACAGGTCAATTCAACTCTGAACTACCAAATACATAAATAAATAAAGAGTGCAAGCCACAAAAGGATTCAACACCCGCCATAAAACTGGTCCCAAGGCTGGAAGGACAGAGGGATACAAGTGAATAACAACAACAATGTCCTGGGTGAAATGAGAAGAACAGCTTGCGAGGAGGAGGGAAGTGAGTGGACACTGAAATTGCATGTTCTGCGGTTTCTCCAGAGTGCTTAAAGTCTAAGCAATAATGACTCTTCTCTGACTCCAAGGCGTACATTAACTTAGCTGATCCTTCTCTCCTCCACCCCTTCGCGTTTTCCTGCCCACAAAAGTGTGATGTTATTAAAGGCAAGGAAGGAAGGAAGGGGAAGGAAGGAAAGGAAGGAAGGAAAGGAAGGAAGACAGGAATTAAGGAAGGAGAGGAAGGAAGGAAGGAAAGAGAAGTAAGGGAGAAAAAGAAGGAAGGATGGAAAGGAAGGAAGGAAGAAGGAAGGGAAGGAAGGAAGACAGGAAGAAAGGAAGGAGAGAAGGAAGGAAGGAAGGAAGAAGAGAAGAAAGGAAGCAAGAAAGGAAAGGAAAGGAAGGAGAAAAAGGCAGGAAGGAGAGAAGGAAGGGAGAAAAGGAAGGAAGGAAGAAGGAAGGATGGAGAGGAAAGAAGGGGAGGAAGGAAGGAAGGAAAGGAAGGAGAGGAAGAAAGAAGAGAAGAGAGAAAAGGAAGGAAGGAAGGAGAGAAGGAAGGAAGACAGGAAGAAAGGAGGGAGAGAAGGAAGACGGAAGGAAGGAAGGAAGGAAGGAAGGAAGGAAGGAAGGAAGGAAGGAAGGAAGGACGGGGAAGGGAGGAAGGAGAGAAGGAAGGAAGGAAGGAAGGAAGGAGAGGGAAGGAAGCCAGGGCACTTTTCAGCCCCTGCGGGCACAAGGCTTCTGCTCTCCGCGCACTTTGCATCTGCCACAATGGCAAGGCTTGTGTGTGCGCCGGGGGCAGTCCGCTCCCTTTCAGTCCCGCCGCTGCCAAGCCCGAGCGAGGGATGTGGCATTATTCTGACTGGAGAAGAAAGGACGGCAGAGGCGGCGGCGGCGGCGGCATCCCCCTCGATCCCCGGGGCGAGAGCATCCAAAGCGAGAACCTCTTCCCCTCTTCTGAAAAGAAGACCCGCAAGCCAAGGAAGGCAGGCAGGCAGGCAGGAAGGAATGAATGAAACCTCCAACGTACCACATTCTAGGAATTCCTCAAAATCTCCCCACGGTGCTGATTCCTCTGCTGCTGCTGCCGTGGCTCTCTCTCGCTCTCTCTCTCTCTTTCTTTTGGAGGCAAGTGCGCGCGCCAGCCGCTTCTCCCCCGAAAGGCACACACACAGCCCCACGGGAGACCCCTCCTCTCCTCTCCTCCCCCCTCCTCCTCCTCCCTCTCCTCCACCCTTCCTCTCTCTCCTTCCCCCCTCCCTTGATTAACCCTGCCCTTCACTCCCCCTCTCCGCCGCACATGGCCCTGGAGGAGCGCCCGGCGGGTTCATTGCCTTCCCCGCGCGCGACAGGCAGGGAAAAGAGGGAGCGCGCGCCGGCCGGCCCCTTGCGCGCGCCCTCGTGTGTGTATGAGCGCGCGCGCTGCCTCCCTCTTTCTCCGAAGCCTTTTTTTCCCGGGGCCCTTGCGAGTGCGTGGGACACACACACACACACACACACACAAGGCGAGGCGGCCACGCTCCTTACCGGGAGGAAGGGCAGAGGGGAGGGGCGAGGCCACGCCGCAGCCGGGTGTCAGTCACCGTTCATGATCAATGCCCCAACGAGGAGGAGGAGGGGGAGGTGACAGGAGGACGAGAGGAGCAGCAGCAGCAGCAGGAGCAGCAGCCAAGGGGCGCGTTAAAGAACCAGCTGCTGCTCTTGCCCAAGGTGGCCTCGCGGTTGCCAAGTGGCTGCTCGGCTGGCGGCAAGCCCGGCTCGCCCTCGGGGAGGAAGGGTGGGCATGCTGAGGCCAAAGCGGTCGGGCGCTACTGCTCCTGCTTCGCCCTTGTCTCGATGTCTCTTGGGCTGCTGCTTCCATCGACTCCAAATCCCGGAGAGAGAGAGAAAAGGGAGGAGAGGAGATGGAGGAAGAGGAGGAGGAGGATGCTCCTTGTTTGAGGAAGGAGGGCGGCAGGAGGAGGATGCCCTTCCCGCCGCCTCTGGGCTCTCCCTGGCCCAGTGGCCAAAGGCGGAGAAGTGCCCGTTCCTCCTCCTTCCCCTCTCCAAAGTAAGCTCCCCGGGACATCTGTCCTTCCTCCTCAGAGAGTGGCCAAAGAGGGCGGGCCTCCTCCTCCTCCTCCTCCTCCTCAGGGCTGAGGCACAAAGAGGTGCCCACTCCCAACTTCCGCCTCCGCCTCGGCTCCTTCTCCCCTTCCATTCCCTTCTCCCAAATAACTGTCCTTCTCCCTCACAGAATAGGCCAGGCATGGGCACAACTTCGGCCCTCCAGGTGTTTTGGACTTCAACTCCCACCACTCCCAACAGCCGGTAGGCTATTAGGAATGGTGGGAGTTCGAGTCCAAAACACCTGGAGGGCCGAAGTTTGCCCATGCCTGGAATAGCCCTTCACCCCAGAGGTGCCTATTCCAACTTCCGCCCCAGTCTCGGCTTCCTCTCCTCTTCCTTCCCTTTTCCACAGAGGGAATGGGCAAAGAGATTGTTCAAGGCTAAGGCCATGGTAGGGTAGTGCAAACGGTTGAACCACTAGCTTCAGAAAAACTTGCTGACCAGAAGGTTGGCAGTTCAAAACTGAGGGTTGGGGTAAGCTCCTGCTGTTAGCCTTAGCATTGCCCATGTGCCACTCTGTGACTAAGGGTTTCCCAATTTCACAGTCCTCCCCTCATTGCCACTCGCTGATCGCCATGTGACTTTTGTTGGTTTGTTTTTATTTTTCTTGGAGGACGCCTGTGTGTGAGTTTTTTTTAATGTGTGAAGGTCATTGCACAACTGATCAACACACAGCCTTCACAGAGTGAGGTTGAAAATGGAATGTTGGTGGGCAGGAAAAGAGATTTAAAGATGGGCTCAAACCTTAAAAACTCTGGCATAGACACTGAGAACTGGGAAGCCCTGGCCCTTGAGCACTCCAGCTGGAGATCAGCTGTGGCCAGCAGTGCTGGAGAATTAAAAGAGGCACAAATGGAAGGCAAAAGAGAAAAACGTACCCAGAGGAAAGCATGTCAAGCTAACCCCGACCGGGACCGCCTTCCACCTGGAAACCAATGCCCTCACTGCAGGAGAACATGCAGACCAAGAATAGGGCTCCACAGTCACCTATGTACCCACCGCCAGTACACCGATCTTGGATGACAATCCTACTCGGACAATGAGGGATCACCTAAGTAAGTAAGTAAGCCCTAGCATCTTGCAACCTAGCAGTTTGAAAACATGTAATGTGAGTAGATCAATAGATAGCATCACCACTCAAGCAGGGAGCTTTGAAATAGTTGAACAGAGACTCTCTAAATCTTTAGGTGTTCTTGCTGCCTATTACAGGGAAAACCAGCTGATTCCTAATCCATCTAAGACACAGACATGTGCTTTTCATCTTTAGAACAGACAAGTATCTTGAGCTCTGAGGATTACCTGGGAAGGAATCCCACTGGAGCATTGCAGCACACCCAAATACCTGGGAGTCACCTTGGACTGTGTTCTGACCTACAAGAAGCACTGCCTGAATATCAAGCAAAAAGTGGGTGCTAGAAATAAATTCTTCCAAAAGAAGACTGGCACAACCTGGGGATCACAACCAGATGCAGTGAAGACATCTGTCCTTCTGCTTTGCTACTCTGCTGCCGAATACACATGCCCAATGTGGAACACGTCCCACCACATTAAAACAGTGGATGTGGCTCTTAATGAGACATGCCGCATTATCACAGGATGTCTACACTCCACACCACTGGAGAAATTACACTGTTTAGTTGGTATCGCACCACCTGACATCATGGCATGGAAAAATGGAAAAAGAGCACCTCCTCTAATGGTCTACTCACATTTGCATGTTTTTGAATTGCTAGGTTGGCAGAAGCTGGGCCTAACAGCAGGAGCTCACCCTGCTCCCTGGATTCAAACTGCCGACCTTTCGGTCAGCAAGTTCAGCAGGTCAGTGGTTTAATCCACTGCACCACACTTTAGTCCAGTCTAAAATGTACACTGTGGTACAAACAGGACACTTAAAATAGCCTTTGAAGGTGCTGAGTACTTTCAGAAACATGCACACTTGGCCCTTGGTGGACCCTTCTCCCTCCTCAGGTGTTTGGATGCCTCCTTCATAAAAATGGATAAGGGGAGGCCAGTTGTGTGTGGAGACAAGGGCCACACTCCATTCCCATTCACACCTTGATCAGCCCTAGAAAAATAAATTACTCGTAGGGGCAAAGAGTAAGGACCAGGCACTGTCTCTGCATTATTTATTCTGATATACTCAACTCTAACGCACACCTTTTTTGGCTATATCAACTTGCCAAAATTATGGTGTGCATTAAATTCGTGTAATAGAGTAATCTTAGTACTGAGCCAAAGCAATATGGGAAGCTACTTCAGAAGCACCTGGAGCTTCTATTTGAGGGATGCCATGTGTAATGTAATTGCCATAGCTCAATGCTATGCAATCCTGGGATTTGTAGTTTGATGAGGTATCAGCACTCTTTGGCAGAGGAGGCTCAAGACCTTGCAAAACTGTAGCCCTCATGACTCCATAGCATTGAACAAAGGCAATTAAAGTCGATTCATTCTAAAACATAAATGCACTCTCAAGGTTTCTTTTTCATTGCTTAAAGTTTTGGTGTTCCAACACAATTGTTTTTTTTTTTAAAGGAATTCTAAGTAGGCAGCAACTGTAATGAGCATATTACAAAGAATGCACACTTTGCTGCTTTGCATTACATTTGCCAGCAAATTTTTTTTTTTGGTTTCAGGGTTTTGAAAATTGAGGTGCGTATTTGATTCGATGGCACATTAGACCTGAGTAACTATAGTATACAATGTCTTCAATTTAACACTCAGGGAAGGAGGCAGCAAGTGCAGTCTCTTCCCATTGAACACTCTGGATAACTCATGGATTTTTTAACCTCTGTACAGAACTTGAGTGAAGAGTAAAGATCGCCCTGTCACATACCAGGATTACAGCTACTTACTTGAGACTGTGCTTGACATATTTGGTTTGTCCCATCCTATTGTGTTCAAGGTAGCTACCATTAGTTCTACACAACAGCCAGAACTGAAATATACAAACCTTGAGACACCACTTGGTCTGCAGCTCTTCAGACATACTCCATGGATGTGGTTTGGGAATAAGGACCCACTGTAGATGAAGATCTGTGTAGATACTTTATTCAGCCAAATTAGAGTAGAAATATGAATTGTGTGAGAGGCTCTACTACAGCATATAGAATGAAAGAGTTATTTGAAATGCTTCAGTGTATAGCAAATCTGCAACTTCCAGGGGGACCGACAGTCATGTTACTTTCCTATAACAAAAAAAAAATAATAACAACAGAGCCTTGTAAGCACTTTAAAGGCTAACTTATTTATTACGGTTTGAGATTTTGCAGTCTATAGTTCATGAAATCATAAGCCATAAAAATACTGCAAGGCTCTTGGTTTTTTTTTTTTTAACTTGGTGACTCAACCCACTTTTATTGCTGGTTCAACCGAATTTTGACATCTCTGCTGTGGTGCGGTAAATGAAGACTGTTGCAAATTGAGCATAAATCAGTTTTTGTTGTGTCATGTGAACTTGGTGTATAGAAGAGGAGGTGTCTCCTATTTCTCCAAAGCATATAGAATATCATGACGGCCCCCATTCTAATCTGCCCTAGATGCAAGCACTTTTAAAGCTTTAATTTCAGGTTATGAAATTTAATCATAACGTGTGGAATCCATGAAGTAGCACACAGTTCATAGCTGGTATCCTGCTTATCCCTCATAGAAACAGTATATCATGACGTTAGAGAAAAGGATTTAAAAAAATAAAACCCGGAATGTATTTAATCAGATTTACTCTGTATCATATGAAATTTTATTTATTTATTATTTATTATGTATTCGATCACAAGGCATTATGCAAGTAAATCATTTTAAACAAACATTTAAAGCCATAAGAATAATTTAAATGAACTGAAAACAAAGCAGGTAGACAAGATAGAAAAAGTTAAGAAGGTTAATTTAAAACCATGGATGTAAATATTTTAGAATAAATCAATTAGGTCCCAAAGGCCTTAGTACATAGGCATATTCTTACTTGGTACATAAACATGGAGACGTTAAGCCTAGTTTCCCATTAATGGAAAAGGCTTACTAAACCCTTGCCCAACATATTGTCATGTTAATTGTCTCATATATACATGCCATTGTTAACAAAGTAAAATCTTCAGACCCACATCTGAGTTCTTTCTCCAATTTCATTTCTCTCTCTGTTTTATGCAAGTATTACAAAATCCAAAATAATCCAAAAACAACTCTGGTACCAAGTATTTTGGATAAAGAATATTCAACCTGTTTCATGTGTGGAGAGTATAGATGTCTCCAGACATGCTGGAGTGCACCAACAGGGTTACCTGAGAAGTTCATGTAGAACCTGATTCACTGGAAGGGAGAACTCTGTTGTGCAATGGGACTTATTTGTAATTAGCATTCACAATTCCTTATGTTTTTGTACACTTCTAAATTTTGAAATTCTGATGCAGAATGAAAACTGTACCAAACTGTGTATACAAAAATGTACAGTGTAAAATAAAATGCTTGTAAAATGTGTATTATGGGATAAAAAGCATATCAGCGTGTTTCCTTTGTGGATAACAACAACAATAACTCTAAGACCGATGTGGAAATGGGAGAGAAAACATGAATGAAAAGTGCATGTAGCTCTTGGACCTTGAGTTCATGCTAGTGTGCAGCATACTGTTTACATCAACAATGAATGTGCATACTTGAGAGTAACCTAATGGAGGATGGGTGCGCACAACAAGTGTACTCTCTAAAATACAGAAATGATTCATCCAGGCAAATCTATCACATGGGATTTTATTATTTGACTGTTTACCACATGACAATTGGCTTCTGAAGTGTCTGCTCTCAAATGGACTGTGCTTCAGATGACCTTAAGTAACCTGGAGAGAGCTTTCTGTCTGCAATACTTCATCTGTGTTAGTGGCTGCACACATACAAGTCATCAAGTGTTGCTTTCACCTACAATCAGTATATCTTAACTACATTAAAATGTTCTTTAAAAACCTGTACAATTTTCAGGTGTAAGAGTGTACATCATATTTTCCTTAAAGGTTGCAAATTGGTTATTTTCAGTGGATTCATTGGAATGAATAGGAAGAAATATGAACACAAAATATAAACTGATTTCTCTATTAGAAGATGAGTTTGAATCATAGCATCGAGGCATTTAATACAGATGACAGTTTCCTTCTCCTTCTTGACTTCTCTGCTTAAGAAAAGAGCCTGTGGCTTCATAAAAGATGAACGCACCTTGGATCACTAGAGGAGATACTTTACTCTTGCTAATAGTGTTTACATTTTACTGTCCTTTGTCTTGGTCCCCAACTGCAAAGAGGACAGTGGCACTGAGATCCCTCCAGACCAATAGACCAACAACAAAACAGCACCTCATAGGATATTCTAGCATCTTCTTCCTGATTGAGAAGTCAGTCGAGATTTGAAAACATTCAGCATGTGGGTTTGTTTAGTTTAGGTTTTGTTCTTTGTTTTTTTGCATTCTTGATGGACAATAAATGTATCACTTTTTTGGATTTTATATTTTACTGTACAGGTTAAGTATCATTTAGCCAAAATGCTTGGAACCCGGTGCAAAGCTAGAGAGAAATGTTTTGAATGTTGTCCCCCCCCCCCCCCCGATTTTGAAATGCCTGTATTTGTATATACTTATGTAATGTAATATCTTAGAGATGGGACTGAAGTCTAAACATGAAATTTATTTATGTGTCATTCACACTGTAGACACAGGTAAATTTTATACAATATTTTTCACTAGTTTGTATATACTGAACCATCAATATACATAATGATGCCATTTATGTGGCCTTTTTATTTTGGAGTAATTTGGAATTTCATACAAGAGATGATCCATCTGTACTTTGCTGTACAGGCAACAGGATTGCTCCTCCATCATAGTTGTAGTCATCATTATCATCAGCATAGTTGTAATGATTATATGCATGCATTTCCCCGTGCAAGTATTACTGCATCATATAATACGCTGCAAGGTGGCTGGCTATTGTGGCCATCTCATTCTACTCCATATGTTTATTTGTCATACCCACATCACTCCTGCCTTCTTTCATCTTTTATTTTTTTATAACAGAGAACAATCTATCACCTTCAGGCTCTGAAGAAGTCTGCTTCTCAGAAGTACTAAAGAAAAGAGTACAGTGAAAGTCAGATTTAGACTACTGAAAATCAGATCAGTTCCGAACATCTTGCTTGGTTGGGATGATTACTTTTTATTTTCTTTTTGCTTCAACTCTAAATGGGAAGATTATCAGGAAGCAACTGCTGTTAACGTAAAAGATGAGTCCTCAGAAAACCTCTGGTTAGATCATTTTCTGCATTAATATTCTTTGAATATATGCTAAAACTGACAGTCTATTGGCTGAAGAATGGTAAAAAAGCTTATCTGCAGATATATTTAACTCCAAAATTCCCAATGACAGGAATGCAATATACAGTAAAACTTTTGATAACAGTTCTGGAGATTGAACTATGATTCTAAACTCCAACTTGTGACCTTCACATAACTGTAGCAGGTCAAGAAAACTGCTCATTGTTTCCACAGCACAGTATGTTTTTAGTAGTGCTACCCAGACCTGTAATTGTCCTGGTCTATCCATAGCCTATTCTAGTCTACTTAACTCAGCAAACAGAGAAGAAACCAGCCACAGGGTCATAGTCAAATTGTAGGCTTTGCTTGAGTGCAATTAAATGAGAAAATATGTGTTGCTGTTTTTTAGAGCTCTTCTGAAATTCTGCACAATTGAAGTAACTTTTTGACGTTTTTTTTCCAAGTGCTCTTCAGTGCATATCGCTGGATGGGGTCCATAAGATCTACTGATCTAGTCAGAAAATATTTCAAAATACCTGTAGCTATCATGTAAAGAAGACCCCAAAAGGAAAGAGACACACGAAAAAAGTGGACATTCTGATCTTTTAAATTTGCATTGGTATTATTTATCTGTAGTGTGTTTACTGCTTGATAATACAGAATATCAACTTAAATGCTAGCATCCATTGGACCTGAAAGCGTGCAAAACTATTTTGGTTTTCAGAATAGAGCTGTACAAGGAACTAACACATTTCTTCTTTGTAAAGGAGGTGCTTGCCAAATGGTGGGGATGGGTATCAAAGGGGGCAAAAAAGATGAGACTGTTGCTTGCAGGGGTAGTTGGAGGAGGTAATATTCATACTTGTCCAATGCACAGTCAGCTGGAAGGAAGTCTCACTCAGTGCAATTAAGTTTATTTCTGAGTAGCAGCCACTGCTTTTAGTCTGAGTGGGGTGTGTGGGGTGAGGCACCATATTCCTGAAGTACACTCACACAGGAGACAAAGTTTGGCTGGATCTACACTGCCATATAATACAGTTTGAATCCGTACTATATGGTCACTGTAGACCCATATAATAGAGTTCAATGCAATTAAACTGCATTGTATGGGTCTTATAATGCACTTCAAACTGCGTTATATAGGAGTGTAGATCAAGTATATGCTATTTACTTCTCTTTTCAGCTGTTTTTCCCCCTTTGGTTTACTTCCTTTCAGCCCTACTTTCTCTTTCTGTATTCTCTTACCTACATTCTTTCCTCAGTTCCCATGCCTGATGGATATAGCCATGAATACCATACTATACCATGAGTGAAATCTGGACAAAGTGTAGGAAATTTAACTCAGCTGCAAAATTTTAACAGATCCTGGAATGAACAGCCTTGGAATATATGTCTCTTATTACTCAAATCCAGATTTGTCATTCAGTTGTTTCCAAGTAGACCTGCATTGGTCATTGCTACTCATATCAGACTGTCGACTTGTATTGCTTTCCATCTTGTTTTCAAAGCCAGCTTTGCTCTTTACTCACTATGCATACCCATTAAGCTTGAAAACAATTTTGGGAAGACAATAGACTTTTCTCTAACTGATCTGATATCACTGACGACGTCTCAAAACAGGAAGTTGGGGGGGAGGGGGGGCTTATAAGTGAAAAATTGCAGGTTTATAATCTATTTTACTTCTCTTTTCAGTTTTCTCTCACAACTTTTATTCAGAAATGTGAAAAATTATACTGATTTCTCAAGCAGAGCATCTGATATCCAAGGCAGAAATTAGAACAGCTAAACAGCCCACCCTACCCTATCTCCCATAATAACCAGCAGAGAAAGAAATCAGTTGTAAGGCACATCTGCACTGTAGAATTAATGAAGTTTGTCACCACTCTAACTACCATGTTATAGAATCATAGGAGCTGAAATTTTCCGTCTTTAGGCTTCTCTGACAGACTACAAAGTACATTAATTCTACAATGTAGGTGCATCCTTAGTCTTCTTCGCAAGGTATATAAAGGTAGTTTTGCTCATGTGTAAATGTGCATACCCAACACAGGTTCATTTCCTTGAGCAAAACCAAGGGAAAGGGAAAGTTTCACTAAATGGTGTCAGGAAAGTTAGAGCATCTCACTCCATGCTCCATGAAAGACAGGCAGGGAAAGAGATGAGCAGATGAGATCCAAGAAACAAAGGAAGATCTATGTGATACAGGAAGAGAATAGGAGTGAAGAAATATACAAGGAAACAGAAAGGAACCACATAAGCCCACTGTGTCTAAGCTTGAAAGGACATGAAACCGAGTATGGACAGGCGAAACTTGCTAATTCAGATGTTTTCCTTCAGTGAAGGCCTGCAGAATGCCTCATAACCAGAGCACAGTCCTGTGGGGAAATATAAAAAAATAAATCCTTATCTCATGGCAGCCTATTTCATAGAAGTAATTGTACAATAATAGATAAGTGAGAGAAAGTTCTGTGTTATGTGAAGTAAAAACAAAAGCTACAAGTTATATAATTATTTTCAGATCTTTCTCAGGGTAGTGTTAATTTGATCAAGAAAGTGCCACAAGAGAATGGATTTAATCCTTTAGTTTTCCAATGCTTTCTCAAATTATATTGTTCTCCCCCAGATCATCCTTCTGTTCCAAATCCCTCTTCTGTTCCTGACCTACTGTGGTAAGGAAACAAGTACCTGTATTGTACCTAACTTTCCTCTTCAGTTTGGCTAATAACATTGTAGGCTGAAATTTGGAATAAAAAATTGCGTGGGGAGGGATTAATCTCTCTTCCCCCAATGTTACTTCTCCAGTCAAATTAGCAGCCTCTTGCAGCTGCTTTGAAGTAAAGAAAAGATAAAATCACGTGTAGTTTGGGGCCATACTTGCAGTTGGCACACATTAAAAGAGACTTGGTTTGCTGTAACTCTAGTCAAAATGCATTACAAGAGCTGCAGTCAGGAGGCATTCAAAAGAAAGTTGGCCTTTTGAGATTAAGCTCTTTGAATTTCCAAGATACAGTACTTTAAGCTTATAGTTGCTCAGTTTAATTAATTATTTTCAGTGTCCACAGAGAGGAAGCAATTAATTTGGGAACAAGTGACTTAGGAAAACAGCACTGGCTAAAAACAGCATGACTTAAAAAATAAAATATAAGCAGAATAAACTAAAACCACAGATCGCAAACCTTGGGGCTTTGGGTACAATTGAAATTATCTGTTGGTTTAAGCATAGTAGTTGTGAGCATGGATCAAGAACAGCAAAAATGGGAAAAGACACTTTTTTGGATGATAATTCCCAGAGTAAGGGGTGATGTAAGTTCTCCTGCTGCCCAATATAGAAGCAAAGCACTCTTTCCCCATATCGTATGGGGCCAATCTCACACTAACTGTGAACGTACCCAGCAACCTAGTGATAAAGGCAATAGCCACCATCAAGAGGGAAGGTGGCAGGCAGCAAGGGCACCTCTCCTACCATCCTTACCCTGAAAAATGAGGTAAAGGGGTAATATAGGGATATCTTGCTATTCTAAATTAATCCAAGTCTCCAAAATGAGATGAATTACATCCAAGGCTGTTCAAACAACAGACAGAAGTAATCTCAGAACTACTGACAATAAATCTGAAAATTCCTGGAGAACAGAAGTCCTAACAGGCTGCATGAAGGGAAATGTTGTCCACATCTGTAAAAAAAAAAAAGGGGGGGGGGTGAGAAGATGCAAGCAAATATTGCACAGTCAGGCTGAAATCAATACCAGGATAAAATCTACAGCAGATTATTAATTGGACAATGTGTCATATACGCAATAAACTAGTAGTGCATCTTGGTTTTGGGGATGGCCCTCATGTACTAAAAGTGTGCCCAAAGCTGCTGTTCTTCGTAACAGAATAGCCCATCCTTGAATAGGACTTGCAGGGAAGGGTAATTCCATACTTGCTGCCCATGTACTCTTGCTTCCTGAAGTGGCCACCTTATCAAATATAATCATAGATTTGATGATACATCTGTCAAACAAAAGTGTAGATAAGTAATCTGTATATTTATCTGTATCCTTTTCATGCTAGTGCCAGAGGACCAGAACTTGGAAAAGTTACTTTGGGCTAAAATTTCCACAATTTTCAGCCAGCACCACCAAGCTGATGAGGGGATCCTGGAAATTATGCTTCAAAAAGTATCATTTGCAAGATTTGAAAAGATGCAGATACATTTATGAATAGAGTTTTGCTATCATATGACTTTCACCTTCAGTCTCTTTCACACTTCACAATTAAAGTTATTATTCCACTATAATTGCCATGGATTTATCCTGAGGCCTTTAGTTTGTAGAACACTCTGTTGAAAATTCTAAATATTCCTCCCTAAACTACAAAACTCAGAATAGAATTCTGTTTAATATATGCTGTGAGTACATCCCAAGTACTTGTATCTTTCTCTCAGTAAAAGACAAAACTGATTGCTTGCTTGCTTGATTAAATGGCAATTTTCATACTTTCAAAAAGTATGAGTCAAGAATTGCTCCAGGGCAGTGGGGAATTATTTTAATCCCACACCTTTTAAAACCTCCTGTGTCATGTCCTATGGGGCATGGGTGTTTGTGCATAACTTCAGTATTATATCCTGTCATTTAAATAGACTTTTATGTTCAGTGTTGACAACCTTTTTCATTTTGGTACCTTTTTATAAAAGTTGCATGAGATGTGGCCTTAAGTATGAACATGATCTTGTGCAAATCCAAATATAGCCAAGTCTTGGTTGGAGTCCTGTTAAAATCTCACTTGGGACCACATGGGCCATCAAGTTCAACCTCCTGCCATGCAAGAAAAGCACAATCAAAGCACCCCTGATAAATGGCCATCTAGCCTCTGTTTAAAAGCCTTCAAAGAAGGAACTTCCATCACACTCCGAGGCAGAGAGTCCAACTACTGAACAGCTCTCTCCTTCTACCCCCGCCTCCTTCTGTTGTGGTTGTTGCTGTTGGAGGCAGTGAGTGGGGGAGGCAATGAATGCTTCTCTCATGCAATCACCCACAATCCTTAAAGACCTATCTACCCCTCACTACCATTTTCCTAATACTGGCATGGAGTGGGTGATGTAGAGCAGCGGATATCTCAGAAGCATCTGGCACAACGATAAAAACATTATTCAGGACCTCCAAGGTGTCCCATGGAGGATGACAGTATTGTAAAGGATGATAACAAAGTTGTGGGGCATCTGGGTTTTAAGAGAAGGTAGATATGATATAGTCTCATACAGGTGGAAGTGTTCACCTTGGCTTGCAGCCTTAATTTTCCAAAATGCCACACACTGCTGAGATAGGACCCCTGTATAATGTTGACAAAGGAGATATTTGTTGTACATTTAAGGGAGGCTGTCAACAAATGGATATCTGGAACCAAATAAGTGAGCCATTGAACTTGTTACTCAAGGCAAGCTTTTAGGGGACAGGCATCAGCTCTCTCGTTAGTTTTCCCTTTCTTTCGAATTACAGGCCTCTGAAAGGTGATTCATGCATGAGAGCAAGGAAGAACAAATTGTGTGTATGCAAGCTTAACTGCTGTGTTTCTCCAGAGGAAGCATTATTTTGAAGAGCTAGGTTGAAGTCTAATGTAAACTGAAGTCACATGCTACAGTTTAGTGGCCAAAGTACGTTAAAGCTAAGTTCAGGGTGTGGAAAATGTTACTTGGCCATGCTGAAACTTGCAGTCTAAAATGCCAACTTTTCTAGAATCTGATCTTACCCTGATTTTGAAAGGGAATGTCTTTTGATGTTTTAGAGGAGAAATAAATAACATGTGTTCTCTGTTACTTGCATAAGCAAGGACATTTATAAGTGCATATTTTTCATACCTGCTGAGAAAATGGAATGAAAACAACAGATAAAAGGATTAGGATACAAAAATTCAAGTCAAAATGTTTTCAAGCCTCACAGTGTTTCTATAAGCTTCATCACAGTATACAGTGAAGACATCTGCTCTTGCACTTTGCTACTCTGCTACTGAGTACACATGCCCAGTGTGGAACACATCTCACCACGCTAAAACAGTGGATATGCTTCTTAATGAGACATGCTACATAATCGCAGGATGTCTATGGCCAATATCACCAGAAAAATTATACTCTTTAGCCAGTATTGCACCACCTGGCATCCACCAGGAAGTAGCAACCAATAAAGAAAGGACCAAAAAGTGGCAACTCCAGCCCATCCCCTGTTCAGGTATCAGCTAGCACCCAATGCCATAAATCAAGAAATAGTTTTCTAAGATCTACAGAGATACTTGTAGGAACACCTCAGCAAGCAAGAGTCCAAAAGTGGCAGGCTAAAACCTGGAACCTCAAGCCATGGCTGATACCAAATGAGAGACTCCCTCTGGGCACACAGAAGACTGGGTGACTTGGAAGGCGCTGAACAGACTGCGCTCTGGCACCACGAGATGCAGAGGCAACCTTAAGAAATAGGGCCACAAATTGGAGTCCATGACATGCGAGTGTGGAGAAAAGCAAACTACAGACCACCTATTATGATGCAGCCTGAGCCCTGCCACATGTAATCTTGAGGACCTTCTTACAGAAACATCAGAGGTACTATAAGTAGCCAGCTACTGGTCAAAGGACATTTAGTATAATGCCAAGTTTTTAAACTCTGTTTTAAAAAAATACAACTCTATCCTTGGTTTGTTTCTGATACGATAAATAAATTACAGTATAGAGACATGATATGTTACACACAAAATATGTACAGTTATAATCCATGGCACAAGAGTACTACTATATAAAAACCCATCAGATTATATATGACTAAATATTATAATAGAGTTAAACATAATAATGATGCAGTATTATTGGTGTGACAATTTGACTATATTTAACATTTCAGTGCCAAAGAAATAATGCCCATTCTGCCCCAAACAAAAACTGTATGTTTGTTTCCTTTATAAACCTTGGGAATGGATGCTAATACAATTATTGCAAGACTTGCAGACTGTATTATACTAAAACATTTTAGTTTAATAGAGAAAATCTATATATTTCTACAAAAAAGAAAACTACTCTGGATTCAGTAAGACTTTCTGCCAGGACCAGCCCAAAGTGTTTTTTTTAAAGAACAAAATTAAAATATACCACATTCATAGACTCCAGTTGAGCTTGGAAAGTAATTTTTAAAACAACCCACTGTGGTCCTGACAAAGCAGAAACAAACCAGAATGTACAAGCATCTGGCCAGACATATAAGGACAGGCATATCCTGTAATTATAAAAGTAACTAAAACAGATCAAGAAGAGTAGTGATTGTGTAACTTGATTTACTATAGTTATTGTAAAAGAGGAAATTAATCTATATAAATAAAAATGTAATGTTAGTTTGTGGAATTAACAGAACTCAAAAACCACTGGACAAATTGACACCAAATTTGGACACAAGACATCTAACAACACAATGAATGTCCTTCACTAAAAAAATTTTTCATTTGGAAGTTGTAGTTGCTGGGATTTATAGTTCAAATAAAATCAAAGAGCATTCTGAATCCTACCAACGATGGAACTGAACCAAACTTGACACACAGTTCTCCCATGACCAACAGAAAATACTGGAAGGGTTTGGTGGGCATAGGCCTTCCGTTTGGGAGTTGTAGTTCACCTACATCCACAGAGCAATGTTAGCAGTTTCAGATTAATTCTGCACAAAAATTAGAAGTAATATTTTTGCATGGGAAACAGCATATTTGTGTGTAAAATAACATTTCCACACAGATATTTTATAATTTCGTGCAGAAAATACTATTTCCAAGCATGTGCAATTTTTTTACAGAATAAGTTCTGAACTCATATGGTCAGTGTGGACTAACAATGCAGTTTAACTTCATTCAACTTTATTATACGAATTACACCAAGCATAATGCAGTTTCAAACTGCATTTTATGGCAGTGTAGATGGGGCCAGCTCATATGGTCTGCTAGGTAGTCTGGACATGAGCCATATAGGACTTTTAAAGCCATAACCAGCACTTTCAATTGTACTCTTTTCCAAACTTTTTCAAGTATTCCTCCATTCCTACTGCGGTCACATTCATCCATCCAGCAGCTGGGTCTTCTGCATTTTACTACTCTTGTTGATTTGGGACTATACACACAGCTTTGAACAGATGGCAGGGACTGTTCTTAGCTCTGGCCATGTCAGTCATCTCTTTCTTCTCAAATGGGTGGTTGACATTGTCAAAACAGTTCACAACAATAATTTCCTAATTGCTGCATATATATGATTCCAAAATGTGCAGGGTTTAAAGTTGAGCATTGCTGCATAGGCTTAATTCTGAATCAGGGTCATTGTTGGTCATGCTAATTTAGAATAATTATGTCAGATGTCTGTATTTTAATGCTATTAACTTTGGCAAGGTTTTGGAATACCTTGTTAATGAGGTTCCATTGGAAGATAAGTCATTATTTATGAAATCATTTTTTCCTGTGATTACTTGTTGGGAGATATTATTCAAAATAATATTAAGTAATGAAAACCATTCTCTTTGATCTCATTGATCTGATTTATTTGGTTTTTTTAAAATTGGATTATTTGATAACACATTTGACCTATGTACACTGTACTTAAAAGTTTATATTCAGAACTGATCAGAGATTTTGAAGAAATCTGAGACAATGTTTATGCAAATGTTTTTGTTTGTGTCTGAACATTTGAAATGTAATAATGTGAACATTCAAATGAGAAAAGAGTCTGTGTTCTAGTATGAGATTAAATAAATAAATATCAATGAAATGAAGCATAGCCAAATGTGAATAAACAAATAGGAGCACGAAGAAATGGTTTAAAATGGAAGAGTTCAATTGTTGCAATAAACTGCACTACATAAAAGGAAACAAAGATCACAAATCCCTTCCTAAGCACTTTATCCACTTAACTTATTTACTGCATTTTGCTGAGAAAAGAAGAAATTCATGAAGGATCAGTTTGACGCAGAAGACCAGAAAACTTCCTCCCACATCAAGCTTGTGCACTTTCAAAATGAAGCCAATTTTAAGCATATACTGTAAAAAAAAAAAAAGCCTAAAATCTACCAACAGTATATATCCTAGGGCCCTTCAAGAGAGGGCCTGTATCTGTCTGGAAGGGGCCTTAGACAAATTCTACTGGAAGGTAAGTTCTAATAACAGTGATTAATAATAGCAAACTGGCAACGACCAAAAGAGATATAGAAAGAAGGAAAGAAGAGAAAGGTGATGTGAAACAGGCCCCTAAGAGGGTTGTTTAGCGAAAATGAAAATGTAAAAGAAAGAATCAATAAAGATCAGAAAATGTGCTTTAAAAAGCATATATTACAAAGAGGACAAGAGTCTACATCAGCGTTTCTCAATCAGGGATCGGGACCCGTGGGGGGTCACAAGGGGGATGTCAGAGGGGTCACCAAAGACCATCAGAAAACACAGTATTTTCTGTTGGTCATAGAGGTTCTGTGTGGGAAGTTTGGCCCAATTCTATTATTGGTGGGCTTCAGAATGCTCTTTGATTGTAGGTGAACTATAAATCCCAGTAACTACAACTCCCAAATGTCAAGGTTTATTTTCCCCAAACTCCACCAGTGTTCACATTTGGGCATATTGAACATTCGTGCCAAGTTTGGTCCAGATCTATCATTGTTTGAGTCCACAGTGCTCTCTGGATGTTGGTGAACTACAACTCCAAAACTCAAGGTCAATACCCATCAAATCCTTTCAGTATTTTCTGTTGGTCACGTGTGCCAAGTTTGGTTCAATTCCATCATTGGTGGAGTTCTCTTTGATTGTAGGTTAACTATAAATCCCAGCAACTACAACTCCAGAATGACAAATGGGTGTTTTAGGTATTTGTGCCAAATTTGGTCCAGTGAATGAAAATCCTGCATATCAGATATTTACATTACAATTCATAACAGTAGAACAATTACAGTTATGAAGTAGCAACAAGAATAATTTTATGGTTGGGGTCACCACAACATGAGGAACTGTATTAAGGGGTTGCGGAATTAGGAAGGTTGAGAACCACTGATCAACATGTAAATGCTGAGATTCTCGAGTGACAAATTATCTTTCTAATTATAAACATCTTATTCATTTTTATTTTAAAAATATATTGCCCTCTCTCTGTTATTATAATTATAAGATTACTACAATTATTATATTTGAATGTGCATGATACTCAGTCATCATCGCCATTGTACACTTAGATAAGAAAGCAATAATTCTTTGTAGACTGAGAAATGTTTAAAATGTATTTAAATCTTTGAACCAAATCCTCTCAAAATGTGTGATTTGTGAGGCCATATGATACTCAATTTATAATAACTAGAAATTGGAACATTTGGGGTAGTTTCACATCCTCCATTATGCATGTATGTGAAAATATAGTCTCAATTAGGTTCTTGTGGGTTTTTTCGGGCTATAGAGCCATGTTCTAGAGGCATTTTTCCTGACGTTTCGCCTGCATCTATGGCAAGCATCCTCAGAGGTAGTGAGGTCTGTTGGAATTAGGACAATGGGTTTATATATCTGTGGAATGGCTGGGGTGGGGCAAGGAGCTCTTCCCTGCTGCAGTTAGGTGTGAATGTTTCAGCTGATCACCTTCATTAGCATTTGAAGACCTGCCTGAGCCTGGGAAAATCTCTTGCTGGGAGATGTTAATCTGTGCCTGGTTGTTTCCTCTCTGTTGTTTTGCTGTTGTAATTTTAGAGCTAAATACCAACGACAAACTGATCGGCTTCAATGTGGTATCTCTATTTACCATGGTCCCGGTAGCAGACACCATGGCACTCATCAACCAGAGGTTCTCAGAAGACATCAACCCATTGTCCTAATTCCAACAGACCTCACTACCTCTGAGGATGCTTGCCATAGATGCAGGCGAAACGTCAGGAGAAATGCCTCTAGAACATGGCTCTATAGCCCAAAAAAACCCACAAGAACCTAGTGATTCCAGCCATGAAAGCCTTCGACAATACATAGTCTCAATTATTTTAAAAGCTGGCTATTGCAACAAAACAAAAAAACAATTTTAACAGAAATGTAAAGCCAAGACAGTGTACAAAATAGCATCTAACCATACAGCCACAAAAAAGCTAAAACCTTTAGCACTTCACATGTGATGGAGTCCAAATACATCCAAAAGGCCACAGCTTGTCCACCTTTGCTGGGGATTGTAGGCTAAGTACAACCCCCAGCAAAAGTGTGTTTGTTTGTTCCAAAATGAGTAATGCAAAGGGGATTTTCACCACACTTGGAGACCCGCGTGCCCCCTAGAGATCAAAAGCATTTTTTGCCATATTTTTCAAAAGAATTGCTCCAAAAGGCACTCCATAAGGAGCATTTCCACCACATTTTGCACCATCTATGGGGATATTTAACCTCTGAAGACATCCTTTTTGGAAAAAAATGGACAGAAAATTATTTCTGCTGACAAGGAGCAAGAACAAAAAAAAAAAAGGAATATTGAGCAACAGCCAGAAACCTGAAATCAATAGCTGTTTACACAGATGGGACCTTGCAGACTACCATTCAACTCAATCTGTGTAGTAATATTACATGTAGGATCATTACTGCTTGTAGTAATGGTAAATTCAATCACAGTACAAAGTAGAATTGTTCTCAGATACTTGTCATCCATGATTTAGACTTTGCCTCCCAGAAACCCAGTCCTATTGGCAGGTAGTTAGGAAATCTGGGAACTTGAAGTCCAAAATACCGAAGGACCAAAGTCTGAGAATCATTAGCTAAAACTCCTGGTGCTTCATGTATACCCTGGATATGTACTGTAACTGTTTTTGTCTGAATTTAACTTTATTTACAGGGTTTAATATTCTGTTTCAGGAAAGGTTGAAAGTAAATTTCTTACATGTCCTTTCCTGAAAGCTAATATGGTGGGATTGAGTTATATCTAAAAGGAGCATTTTCTTAGTCCTTTAAGCATGCCATGATGGAATAGGTTTGCTTATGTAGAGGTACAAGTAAGTTGACAGAATGGGATACAGTGAAGTAACAACAATATCTGATTTGGGACCTCTTCACATGGGGCATTTTGCCCCATCTTGCCGCTTTTATGCCTGGCAAGAACAGAAAGTGTAGTTTGGGTAGCTCCAATGGAACTATTTGCACTTTCCTCCCTTTTTTGCTGTGTAATGGCAAAAAGGGTGGTAGGGCAATGTGCATTGTTGCACGTTGCTGCTCTTTCTGCCATCTGATGGGAGATGGAAAGGGTGCCAAAGCTCCTCTCCCATCCCCTACAAGAAGGAGGGAGGGCACACAGGACACTACAAGCTGCCCATGCTTCTTGCCTTTGCCAGTGCCATGGCATGGCCCAAAAGGGCCATGTGAAGAGGTCATAAAACAAACTGAAAAACAATTGTTTGGACAGTTAGTGTAAAGGGGGAAATAACTGGGAATCTCTGGAAGATTTCAGAGTAGTATGAATTCATATGAAATGTTTGGCCAACAATAAGTTTGATGAATGCTTGTTTCCTTATTTATTTATATTGATTTTAAATTGATTGATCTTATTTAATTTATATTCCCACTGTCTGCCAAGAATTATGCTCAGTTGCAACAATCCAATTCAAAGGTAACAGGAATATAATTTAAATATAACAACAGATTCAAGACCCAGTGAAAATACATCATTAAAGCGGGGGGGGGGGGGCAGTCATGTTAGTATGTCTGATGGCATAGTCTGCAGTGTAAAAACCTAAGAGACATAACAGTTGTTAGTTTTAAAGATGCCACAATTATATTTGTCAAAATCTAACAATGCCCAAGCATCTTCCATTTCTGAGAATACAACAATCTTTCTGCCAAAACCATATAATGTAACACTTTATAGTTCAAGACCTGAATCTGTTCATTTAGCAAATCCAGGAAAAACAGGCCAGGACACTGCTTTTGAATGGTAGTATTAGGAATCTTATTTATTAATTAAAATCATGCTACTACCTATTATTCTCTTGCTGAGTAGTAAAAGAAGGGCATCTCCCTGCCAAAACAATTAATAAGATGAAAATCAAATAATAATAATAACAAATAACAATTAACAACAAATATCGGCAAACATTCAATGGCGTAAAAACTAGACCAAGACAAAATAACCCACCCCACCCTAACCCAAACAAACCGCATCTACACCAAAAATCACAACAGATTACAAGAATTAAATAATATAATAAATATACAAAAGAGGAAGAAAACTAAAGGAAGGAAGATGAAAAGAATATCCCAGTGCTTTACTCAGAATGCTATTTCTAATGGTTTATCCCCAACCTCTCTTTAAAATATATATATATATATATACATGCTTTTAAAGTCAAGTGTTGGGAAGATATTAATTATATTTATCTATATTGTTTCCATTTCATAGTGTGCATAATTTTATGATCTCATCGCACAAGGCTTTTTCCCTGTCCTAGGATGCTGCTGAGATGTAGCCAGCCCATCACATGACATATGGCTACTTTTGGTGGGACTCTGTCTTGGCTCCATCTCAGCGGCATATTCAGAGGCTGCCCTGGGGACATGGGTGACTACCTGTGTTCTCATTCAAGAAGCCAGAGACACCATGAAACAAAGCTGAGGGCAGACAGGAATTGCCATGTGATGGTAAGGGTGTGATGTGGGGTGCTGCCCAACAGTTTCCCCTGCTGCCCCTCGGATTCTCTCAGCTGCCCGTCAGCTTATGGGTTTCCACCTGATGAGGTCCTTAGTGCAACTGAGGATCACTTCCTAAGTATTTCCCTTAATATTTTCACACATTAAACTCTATAAGAATAGAATAGGATGAGCATGGGTTTTATAATAATGATTTCATTATTTATGACAATTTCTAACAAAATACTTTTGCATCTTTTTAGAAAACCTATCCCACATGGCCCAAACCCTTCCCCCTTAAAACAGAGCTTGTTGTTGTAAATGCTACTTCAATTTTTATTTTATTGCAAACATCAAATACCAGTTGGCTATATGGGTGTGTTAGACAGACAACGGTTCCCTTTGCTCATTTGCTCTCTTGGTTAATTTGCCATTGATTTTATAATCAATGCACAGTGACTCCCCACCACTGTGTTGTTTTATGCAAAAGCTTATACACCCCAAAGAGTTGTTAATGAATGTGTTTTCACTATGTAGGGTTGGTTTCACACTGGCCTTAAACAAGGGCCATCCCAAAAGTAGTTATTTCATGCAAGTTTTATTTTGTAAATGCCCAGAAGGATGAAAATTAGCCGGTGATGATAGGTCTGAATTTTGGCAGAACAAATTTAAATATTAATTTGTTTTTATAACACAAATGCTGTACAAAATACCCCATGATGGTTCCAGGACAAGCAAATCTTACCCTAATTCTAGTTATTTAAGTGTAACACCCATAATGGATTAAGAAAATCTTCTTAGATGGTGGATGGAATGAATAGATAATTTAGTGAAGGTTATTTTCTTTTTTTTACTGCAGTTTGAGTCCAAAAAAGGTTTTTGCTGCATGGGCATAAATTTTGAAGACTCACGCAGAATGTTTACCTGTAACCCACTATAGATAAAATCCTACCAACATATTATAACTCTTCTCCCATTAAAAGTGTGGGTTTCCCCCCCCCCCCCCAAAAGTGCTATGCGATCAGGGCTACACTCTCTTCAGTCACACCTTTATAATCTTCCCAGCATTGCAGCCTTCGTTCATGCTAATACCTTATCACATACAGCATCTGGTACCGCCCACTCAGTACTACCAAGTAAAAGCACACAGATTCCCCTCTCGAAATATACATTGTAAATATAAATGAAAAGCAGCCCTACAATTAAAAAGGCCCCTTTCTTGTCGGGGGCAGGGGGGAAGCTTCTAATTGTTGACAGATTAACCTTCCAGTGCCTGTTCAGTCACTGGTAAGCAAAGGCAGCTAAAGCCAGTGGTGGACTGAGTCTAAAAATATTGGTTGCCAGGAGACAAATTGGCCCACCCACACCTATAAGGCTATCACTTAATTTTTATAAGAAATTGTAATTATTTGAGACTATATAATGTATGTGTCAGCCTCACATAACACAAATCAGATTTTTTCAGAGTTCTTTATTATATTCTTAAATATAAAGTATTCTCAAAAAGATTTTTTATTAAAATAATAATACAACTAAAATGTTACTTGTATACGTTCATGATATTACTACTATTATATTTTCACACTACTGTTTATGCTATTTGTGTATGAGATTTATTTTTAATTGTTTTGTATTAGTATTTGTATTTTGCTTTGTATTGTGGTTGTTATTGCTTGTATTGATGTATTGTGGGCTCGGCCTCATGTAAGCCGCACCGAATCCCTTGGGAGATGGTAGTGGGGTATAAATAAATTATTATTATTATTATTATTATTATTATTACTAAAATATCATTGACATAGTGTATAATGTGTAAAGGGGTCCACTTGCCACTGGGCAAGCTGATACCCTGGCCAGTCCGTTTTTGCCTAAAGCCCATCCAAAAATGGCATTTAAACAAATTGAATGATCACACTGAAAATGGTAGCATGGTAGAAGTAAGAAAGTAGGTAATTGATGTTTGCATTGATGAAAAGTTTGCATTAATGAAAACAGTTGCTTTCCAAACAGTCTCCTGCCTGGAGAATAACAGGGGTGATATCATGAAATAAATCTCAGCCAAAAATGTAATAATCCTGTTCCAATTGTGATATAATACCTTGTGTGATAAAACCCTAACTGCGAGGAAAAGAGAGAGGAAATAACAGAAAAACACAAGATGTATTTTCTATCATAAAACAAGCTGCATTTCATCTTGGCCTTGTTTTATATATTTGGCTGTTATTTTAGCAGCATCTCTAGATGATTCTTCTCCTAGTATATGGATGACTGTATGGTAGATTGTTTATCAAAATCCAGATTCAAATTGCAAAATACTTGCACTCTAGAAATATTACTAAAAATAGTTGTATATTTAAATAAATAAGCAGCATAATTACAACACCATCATCAGTTTGCTGATTATCTTCATTGGGCCCTTCCAGACAGGACTGAATCCCAGGGGGAACTGTTCTGCCTGGAATACAGCCCCACACCTCCCCCAATACCCAGACTTTCCTGGGGTGATGGTGGTGGCTACATCTCCTCCCAGGTCAACCAGAGGTTGACTTGAGAGGGCATCCACCCAGTTCCCAGTCCCCCATCTACTCCTAAAACTTACCTGAGGGTCCTGGCAGAATGCTCAGGCATGTCCATTGAAAGCTCCTAGCATGTCAAAATGATGTATCAGAAGGTTGCTGGGGGGGGGGGGCACCCCACTCCTTCATGCTCCAGAGGCCCCAAAGAACCAAATCGTTGTGGGGATTGATCCCCAGAATTGAGGAAGTGGTCCCAGGAGTCCACACCTGGAAAGATCCAGACCTTACATTAAGGTCCGGATCTTTTCAGGTGTTTAATTAATCTGGGGTAAACTAGGAAATCCCAGCTCAGTCCTGATTAATTCGGCTTTATCCAAGCAGGGCTGTAGTCGGGGTGGGAGAAGGGGTTAAGGATTCTGCCCCCCCCCCCCCCAAATCTGGCTTACTCAAGAATTTTAACTGATTAACCAAGTTATGAGTAAACCATGTTTCTTTTTTAACCTGACACTTTTCAGGGCAGGGTTGAACTTTTAACCCACTCCCTTCCCCTGTCTACGGCCCTGTACCTGAGGCATCATTTGGACAGCTCAGGTAAAGCTGAGACAGGTCGTGGGTTAAAGGCCTGTCTGGAAGGGCCCATCATTATCATCCCACTCATGGCCTTATTACAGTCTTCCACAGAGCTTATGAAGTTGGTTTACCATATAGTGTAAAAGCACAGTTAAGTTAATTTCGCACTCCATGTACCTCAGACTGATTAGGGTAATTAGATATATGGCTAGCAATAAGACTCTGCATGTGACCATAAAGTGGAAATCCCTAGGTTATCACCACTGATTGCAAAGCAAATGAATTCATGCTTCCAGAGCAACAGGGATGAGCAGAATTACATGCATACACTGTTCACAATAAATTGGAACTGTGGGAGGATTGTGGAAGCCTGCAGTAATGTTTAGAAAAAGTACATGCTCTTTCAGAATTGCAGATTGACTAGTATCATATTAATGTAAAATTATATTTTATTACTATAAAATTCTAATATTATACTAATTGGCAATTAATAATAAAGGATACTTTGTAGATGCAAGTGTTCAAATGTGCTTCCCCATCTGTCAAGTCCTTCCTGTCAAACATATGAAATATCTCTTCTATGTGTCAAACAGGATCTTTTTTGTGCATGTTGGAGCTTAGGCAGAACTTCAGGATCTGAGGCAATCTGGTGTTTTCTCCTAATTCAAAGTAAAATGCAATAAATTAAAGGTGCAAACATTTGTAGCTCATACCTGGTACTAGGTTCTTCAGAAATACTTAATATGTTGAAGAGATTTCTCTGTGTTAAAATGAATAAAATTCATATTCCAAATACAGGACAAACAATATTCATTCCCCCTGAAGCACAGCTAACGCTTTGTTGTGTGCTTAAATCCACCCCTTGCCATTTCATTGGATCTTTAGCAGGTGAAGAAACCCAGATCCTTATGGGCAAACAAATGAATAAACAATGAACCTGGTCCTAGACCAGTTGTTCTTAACCTGTGGGCTGCACACCACCAGTGGGCTGCGAGGATGAAAATCTGGAGCGTGAGCCTCCTTCCTCTTTATTTTATTTTATTTTATTTTATTTCTGCTCTTTTTGTGCCGCCTGCCACTCCTTCCCTGACGCTGGCCATGGCATATGTTCTGTATCAGCAACTAGAGCCAATGTGGTCTATTCAATACAATTTTCTGAATGAACATCCCAAACCAAATCTAAAGTTGACCAAAAACTTATTTGTAACTCTTTTGGTGCTAATGTTGGAGAGTGGTCCCTGATCAAAGTGGTTCTTGGTCAAGTGGTCCCTGGTCAAAAAAAGGTTGGGGACCACTACCCTAGACAGTTAAGTAGGATATATAACTAAACATTAGAACAAAAGTGGCCTCATGATTCATCTATACTTTTTTTAAAAAAATGTAGCTATAATAGCTCTGAAACAGCATGCTACAACAGTAAGGCATGCTATGATGTTATGACAGTATTCAAAAAATCAGAAATCATGAGAGGCGATAAGAATGGTTTAAACCTCCCAGAAAAGTCATCTCTGTTGGAGCACTGCACATAGTCTGGGGCTTCTATACCAGAGATTTCCTTGGGAAGCCTTGAGGGAGGTATTGCCTGACCATATCCATTCCACACCCATGAATTGATTGTTCACGGAAGAAACCCCTATGAGAAAGTCACATCTGAAATCATTACAAATTCATGGCAGTAAAAGGAGTTCATTAACAAAGTATTTCCACAATTAAAAAACCTCACCTTTTCATTGACCAGCAACACAACAATGGCTGAAGACAGATTATGATATCATGCAATATAACTGAAGCACTTGCTGGACTAATGCATCACTAATGGCATGGACTGATAATCATCACTGGCTGAATGACATTTGGTTATCCATATATTGCAAACCATGCTGGGAGCCTGCTCATGTACCTCGTTCCATTGCTCTTAAATGTTTTGCTCTGATTTGGCCATGATAATGTCTATATATCAATTAGTTGCTGGAAATGAGTGGATTTTATCAACCATAGCCTAGAAAGAAATTCTGTTGAATTAGTACGACCCCTTGACATAAATGATCTTCTGAAAGGTTGCCTAATGTGCACCTGTCTGATATTTGCCTAAAACAAATGAATCAACAAGGGAAAAAAACCTGTCAGTTTCACAACACTGATTTCCCCAAAGAGGATTAATGTTATAATTAATGCTAGTTGACATTTTGCTCTCCTTCATATATACTATGTGGTTTCCTTGTTCTTTATCCTTTGGCATTTGAATCAGATAAAAGACAGTCAAATGTTAGTGAATTGTAATTGTTATCTTTTATTGTTAGTGTGATCATTCAGTCCAGAACGAGCTTTTAGAGTTGATAGAAGAGTTATTCTCGTCTTGTTATGTTAGTACGAGTGAAAACCATGCAGCTGCATGATGCTGCTGCTGATTTTAGATACTATATGGAAATGATGATGATGATCATAATAATTTTCATAACGCATCTAAAACCACAACGTGTCTTGCAATCTTAAAAAGAAAATCACTTGACTGCAGGCTCACAATCAGTATTGGAGAGGTAGTTGAGTGGATGGGAAAGAGAAGGGAGGGAAGGCTATAGCTCTGTTGGGTTCAATAAAAATGCTTTAGAAGAAAAACTTCCCTGCAGTTACCCATGTGCATAACTCTAGAGTTGTGGTTCTCAAACAGAAGTCAATTAGTGGGTTGTTGTAGGTTTTTTGGGCTATATGGCCATGTTCTAGAAGCATTCTCTCTTAATGTTTCACTTGCATTTATGGCAGGCATCCTTAGAGGTCATGAGGTCCTCACAACCTCTGAGGATGCCTGCCATAGATGCAGGTGAATGCTTCTAGAACATGGCCATACAGCCCAAAAACCTATAACAACCCAGTGATTCCATCCATGAAAGCCTTTGACAATACACAGAAGTCAATTATCCCCAAGCAAATGCATGAACCTATGAACATGTGCTTGTACCAATCATTTTCTAGTAGCTGAAAGTGTGAATAAAACTGATTGACACAACATTCATTTAGAACGTATCCTGAGCATTGGTGATGAATATCTGTAGAAGGGACCTGGACTCTGGGGGTCCAAACTCTTGAATTCCACCTTGAGGTCTAGGTTTTTGTATTACCCAGGATTGCTCTTCTCAATTTAAAGCTTGTGCACCAACTGTAGATCTCTGATCTGACCATGGTGGAACATGACTTGGTTGCATCCCATTTGTCCATGTGCTTTAGGCTTACAAGGTGTTAGTTTCAATGCACTGGTAGGTTGCTATTTTGTTTACATGACATTGGACTCTATTTATTTTTACATATTTGTATCCTGTCCTTCTCACCCCTGGAGCGGGGGACTCAGGGCGGCTTCACAACAGGATTTCATTCAATGCCAACAACAGTAATAAATGATAAAAGCAATTAAAACAAAAAATTACTAAAACGTTGTTTAAATCACGCAGGTTTGAAATTTCAGTCCATTGTCATTCACACAAATTCTAGCCAGCATCTTGATGAAATCCAGTCTTCACAGAAAAAAGTTCCAGGTTCATTTGCCTTTTTGTAACATTAAATTGAGGAAAATTACTGACTTCAATATACCTAGTGGTAAAAAAGTTCTCAAATTATGCACAACAAGTTTTGAACTTATCTGAAAAGGAAAAACAGGAGTACTGGCAGGAATTGTGTGGGATGCTGCTTACCAAATAAACCATATCACTTTCCAGAACATACACACTGTTTTTCTACAGAAGTTGGAAAAGTTACTATGTTGACTAGAATCATAAAATCATAGAGTTGGAAGAGACCTCATGGGCCATCCAATCCAACGCCTTGCCAAGAAGCAGGAAAATTGCTGTCAGAGGTAAAGCCCCTCTGACAGATGACCACAAGCTCCAGAATCAACCAACTGGAATCACCATTGGGATCTTTAAGTAATTTTTATGGGATCTGTTCTCTCCACAAGTTAGAACTGAACAGTAACTTCAAGGCATCATTCTCCTACCCAGATTTCTCTGGACACTTTTTACAGCATTATTGTGGATGAGACTGTGGCAACAGAAACTTCCATTGCTTGGAAGATAGACTTGATGTTTTAGATAGCCTGCTATTCACTATCAAACTACCCTTCTGTTTTCAACATTTGATATGAGGGCCTTCCACACTACATGATTAAAATGTTCAGATACAACTTTAAATAAATGTTTCCATCCCATGGTATCTTGGAATTCGTTGTTTTGTAAATTATTTGGAATTCTAAAGATCAATTTTCTCTCTTCAAATTACAAACATTTTATAAGATGCTGCCATGATGGTTAAAGTAGAATCATAGTGCTATAACTGCATAATGTGAAAAGGCTCCTGGTTAGCATGCATGCAGAATTGGGGAAAGCTCCATATTTTCTTTCCTCCCTTGTCTCAGGAATCAGCCCTGGCTAGTATAACTGTTTCAGAATTAAGAAAGCACTTTCTGACACTACAAAGCTATTTCAACAATTTTGATTTATTTTTATTTTTTTAGAGATTTTTTTACCCTGCTCCTCAGCTACAAAAGCACTCAGAACAGAGCAGTTTACACATTTTTTATTTGCCCCCAGGCTTAAATTGTACATTAGATCAATAATTATTACATAAATATTACATAAGACATGATGGAGTTGTGTTTTGCTGGTTGCCTCCCTCCCACTCATTGACCATAGAATCATAGAATCATAGAGTTGGAAGAGATCTCATGAGCCATCCAGTCCAACCCCCTGCCAAGAAGCAAGAAAATTGCATTCAAAGCAACCCCAGCAGATGGCCATCCAGCCTCTGTTTAAAACCTTCCAAAGAAGGAGCCTCTACCACACTCTCTACCACAGGGCAGAGAGTTCCACTGTTGAACAGCTTTCACAGTCAGAAAGTTCTTCCTAATGTTCAGGTGGAATCTCCTTTCTTGTAGTTTGAAGCCATTGTTCCGCGTCCTAGTCTCCAGGGCAGCAGAAAACAAGCTTGCTCCCTCCTCCCTATGACTTCCTCTCACATATTTACACATGGCTATCATGTCTCCTCTCAGTTTTCTTTTCTTCAGGCTAAACATGCTCAGCTCTTTAAGCCGCTCCTCATAGGGCTTGTTCTCCAGAGCCTTGATCATTTTAGTCACCTTCCTCTGGACACATTCCAGCTTGCCAATATCTCTCTTCAATTGTGGTGCCCAGAATTGGACACAAGATTCCAGGTGTGGTCTAACCAAGGCAGAATAGAGGGGTAGCATGACTTCCCTGGATCTAAACACTATACTCCTATTGATTGATCAGTTATTTATAAGCTACTATTAGACAATAGTGGCCAGAGGTAAATATTACTAGTTCTAAATTGTGAAGGAGGTATCCAAGGTTCTGAACATATTATATGGGATAGACTTCAGCATCTTAGATTGCTGCTTTAAAGTTTGCATTACAATCTAGACCAGATGATTGCCCCACTGACAAGGCAGCCACCAGCTGCGGCTCCATTTAAAGTATCCATAGATTGCTGGAGTAGAGTAGTTGCCATGCAGTTTATTAAGACTGTAGCCTTGAACTCTCAGAGTCTGTAACCTTCCACTGCAAGGAGCACCAAATAACATTTGAAACAGATTTTGCTTTAAAGGGATCCTTAACAGCTGGATTCTTACCAATGTGTTTTCATTTTTGTTTTCCATGTATCCGTTCCTGCATGAAATGAACCTTTTCTATTGAAATTGGTGGCACAATCCTATGGTGAGGACTGTACTTTATCCAAACAGATGCCATCAATGACTATAAACATTGACTCATTTCTCTCTATTCTGTTGGGGGTCTGTTGCTATTCTGTTGCCGTAGGGGTCAAAGTATTCATCAATACATCTTTCATCCATGCTATTCACGGTATTAATGTTTGGGTGGATAGTTTTATAACATTTATCTGGTGCTATTATCTATTTTTGCCTTCTAAATAAAGCATTCATTTTCAATCTTTTCCCTTCTAGATATCATCAGTCCTTTGGAATAGGCTCAGTGTGCTACCGAAAGTCCTTTCTCATCTCAGGAAGGATCAAGCATTTCTCTAAAAGCTATTAATGGATCCTATATCACTCTTCAGCATGTGCCTTTCTTAGCCACAGTCTGCACACACAAGGCTATTTTACAATGTGGTGCTTCATAGCAGTAATGAATGTGCTTGAATCTATATCTGCTCCAGGTACCCACTGTGCACAAGATATGCTTCAGACAGAGAGGCAGAAACAGGAGCTATTTTCTTGGACTTTTGAGAGCAGAAAAAAACCCACGCACGTAATAAAGTAGTTTGAAACTGTCTGCAGGAGCCTTACGCCATTGTTATCACCAATATTATAAAATAAATATATTGTCCACTAGCAATTCGTCAGTTATAAATAAACTTTGGAAATGTAATAGTGACTGGCAAAGCTCTGTGAATTGGGGATGCAGAAACAATTCACCAAATTTGTTTGGCTTCAGCTATTTCATTTGAAATATGTTTTATTGTAATATTCTTGGAGTTTATCTGTTGTGACTTTTCCTTTAAACGTCGAATATCAGTGTGAGGGAAGTATTTTGAGTAGAAAATTGGTTAGCTTATAAAGGACGAATCACCCTTTCCCATTTACTGCTTCTCTAGTTGAAATTGCCTCCTGCAGCTTCTTTTCATTTTTTTTAAATGGGTTTGGGAAAAGTAATGTACTGTGTAGTTCCTTACAGTTATGTGGAATAATAATGCAGGCCAATAATGTTTGCTAATGAAATTTCTAACTAATGTCCTAGATGCAGAAATAGTTGTAGTTCAATAGCTTTTAAGCAATATACAAAGGTATCCATTTACTGAATTTTATTCCTTTACCTCACCATGATTCTTTGGTATTGAATAACTACTGGCCAATTTCTAATTTTCCCTTTTTGGGCAAGGTTCTAGAGCAAGTGGTGGTCTCTCAACTCCAGAGATTTTTGGATGATACTGATTATCTTGATCCATTGCAGTCTGGTTTTAGGCCTGGCCATGGTACAGAGCCAGCTTTGGTCGCCTTGATGGATGACTTCCACAGACAGCTAGATAAGGGGAGTGTGACCTTGTTGGTTCTCTTGGACATCTCAGTGGCTTTCGATACTATCAACCATGTTATCCTTCTGGGTCGGATCTCTGGAATGGGTCTTGGGGGCACTGCTCTGTAGTGGCTCCGCTCCTTCCTGGATAATTATACCCAGTTGGTGAAGCTGGGAGAACACCTGCTCGGACCCCTGGCCATTGACCTGTGGGGTCCCACAAGGTTCTATTCTATCCCCCATGCTTTTCAACATCTACATGAAACCAGTGGGTGAGGTTGTTCGGAGTTTTGGAGTTCGGTGCCATCTCTACGCAGATGACACTCAACTCTATTATTCCTTTTCACCAAAATCCAAGGAAGTTCCCCAGATCCTGGACCAGTGCCAGGTTGCAGTGATGGGCTGGATGAGGGCTAACAAACTAAAGCTTAATCCTGACAAGACAGAGGTCCTCCTAGTCAGTCATGAGGCCAATCGGGGTATTGGGTGGCAACCTGTGCTTGATGGGGTTACACTCCCCCTGAGGACACATTTCTGCACCTTGGTGGTCCTCCTGGACTCAGCGTTGACACTTGATGCTCTGGTGTCAGTGGTGGCCAGGAGAGCCTTTGCACAGTTCAAGCTTTGGCACCAGCTATTACTGTACCTCAAGAAGTTGGACATGGCCACAGTGGTCCATGCCTTGGTTACATCCAGATTGGATTATTGCAACACACTCTACATAGGGCTGCCTTTGAAGATTGCCCGGAGACTGCAACTGGGACAAAGGTCGGCAGTCAGGCTTCTAACTGGAGCTAATTATAGGGAGGGCACTACAACCCTATTAAAGCAGCTCCACTGGCTGCCGATAAATTTCTGGTCCCAGTTCAAGGTGCAGGTTATGACCTACACAACTCTAAATAGTTTGGGCCCTGCCTATCTTTGAGACCCCATTTCCCCTATAAACCAGCATGGGCTCTAAGGTCTGCCGGGAAGGCTCTCCTCCCACTTCCGCCACCATCACAAGCACAGTTAGTGGGAATGAGGGAGAGGGTCTTTTTGGTGGTGGCCCTCTGACTCTGGAACTCCCTCCCCAGTGAGATTAGGCAGGCCCCACACTGTCCTCCTTTCAATGGGATCTGAAAACATGGATGTCCCAGCAGGTTTTTGAGAATGATTAGTCCCTAGGCCCTTTCCCTGGGCCATTAGATAATACTCTGTACTGCACTTTATCCACTTCCCCAGCCCTATGATACTCTGTTGCACTGCTGATGGTATTTTGAACCCACCTGATGGAGCTATTTTTAAATTGGTTTTTACATATTTTTTTGGTGCATGTTTTAGCAGGTTTTATGTTTTATGGTGTTTATTTTAATTTGTCTGAATGGTTTTCCTTTCTGGCAATTGAATACTTTGCCTTATATGTTGGAAACCGAGCTGAGTCCCCTTGGGAAGATAGGGCAGTATACAAATAAAGATTTATCATCATAGTCGTTGTCATTGTCATCATCAACATCGGAAGCTGTTTTTTATTATTTATTTATTTCCAACATTTTTACCCTGTCCTTCTCAAACCCCGAGGCAGAACTCAGGGTGGCTTACAACTGGCAACAATTTGATGCCACAACATACAAACAAATATAACAATATATAAATTTAAAACAATAGATAAAACATTAAAGTTAAAACAAATTAAAACATTATTATCAAACCATAAGGCCATGTCCAGTCTGATTCCACATCCAAAGTGCTGTCATGCCTGCTGCCCAAAAGCCTGATCCCAAAACCATAATTTAAGCTTCTTCCTAAAAGAAAGGAGGGATGAAGCCCACCTAATCTCACTGGGGAGCGAGTTCCACAGGTGGGGAGCCACCACCGAGAAGACCCTGTCCCTCATCACTGCCAAATGCATTTGCGATGCTGGCGGAACCAAGAGCACGGCCTCCCCAAGCTATCTTAAACTGCGAGGGAGATACGTTTCTTGATTTAAGGCTGGCTGGCTGGCTGGCACAGGAAGATAGGAGGTCCTCTGATCCTTCCTGTCATAAAACATTAATTTTCATTTTGCCAGCATGTAGTCACTTTTACTTCTTGAAGTTATGTTTGTGTGGCTAATTCATATCAGTATTAGTGCAGCCCCATCTATCAGCATTTATAGTAGCTGCTTTGCTTAATAGGATGGGTAGTACCCTATCAAAATGTACAAGTATATTTCAGATATTTATATATTCATATGTGTGTGGTGGGGTGGGGTGAAGCTGCCACATCTGTGTTGCCCGAAAGAATGTAAAGTTGGCATATGTGATTATCTTAGAACATGCTTTAACATAGAGATTTATTTCCATAGAGAAAATGTGTGACTGGTAATGCCACTTTCACTTTGATTTAAATAGGATGTGTGTTGCATTAATGAAGTCATATGGACCAGGAAAATGTGAGTTGACACAGACATTCTTGTTTATCCTATGTAAAGAATCTTATGCTTTCTGTGACATCACAGGAACACAATAGACTCTAGAGCTCTCCACAGTTCAGAATGGGTCCTGCTGAGATTTGGATTAATCAGATGGCAGATGTCCTCCAAATTAATCTGACTGAATAAAAATCCTTACCATGTGCCCATAGTTAATCCTTTATTTCAAATGAGAGAATCTCTTCCTTTATATTTGCTTATTTTAATCCAAAGCTCATTGATATGTAATTGCTGACATCAGTTCTATATATAAGTTGAATATTGCCTTTGGTGATTTTATGTTTCTGTTTTCATGCTTGAAGCTTTCCTCACACTGGGATTGTAAATTTCTTCTACTACTGGTAATTTTTGCTCACACTGTCGAGGTGAGCATGCATGAACAGCTTGACAGCCAAAGTGAAATTTATGGTGTAAAGTCCTGCTCTCTCTTAAGAATGAATTCCAATGGATGATCCCCCCGCCCCCATACACGCAGGGACAGAACAGGTGCACAAAAAGGCTCAAGAACTATGCAGATATTCCATTTCCCCATCCATGGGCAAGCAATGACCTCTTTCTATTCATTGATTCATACATTACATTCAGAATCAGTCCAGCCATTAGGCAAAGTGATGTGGTAGCCTCAGGCATCAGTGAAGTTTTGAAGAAAAAGGTATAAATTACACAGCTTTATCTGTGCTTCCCCAGTAAAAGACAACATGCTCTCTTATTGTCAATGTTGTAGCGAGATTTAAATATTAGTTTGATTGGGTTTTGTACATTAAATAGGGAGCCACAAAAGAGATTCACCAAATATTTCCAGTCTGTCCTATGAACTGCATGATGATACATAGATTTTGGCTTTCTGATAGTCATATATGTAGGTATAAATCTACCTTATGTCTGTTTTGTTGTGTTTTGTTTTTAATGCTGGAGTTGGTATTCCCTTTCTCCTTCCACAATATTAATCCCCACTCCACTCCTGAAATCACCACTGCACTACAATAGCCTCCACAAACTGATGGCATCTTCCATTGAAATGTGCTGGATACTCCTAGTAGTCACAGCTGGTGATAATATCATCACTCTGTCTTTGTTTATGGAAACATAGATTCTTTTCCCACCCACTGTACTATAAGTGGGAATCCAGTGCATCCCAATGGTATCCCAGTGCATCCCAATGGCATCCCAATCTCTCTCCCTCTCTATATCAGCAACATAATGGTTTTGTGTCTCTGTGTGAAAGAGCTCTCTATGAAAGGGAGATAAATATTATAGCCAACACTAAATTCTGAGCAGGGGAACCATGTTCTACATGTGGAACTCTTACTCTATATTCAACCATATAGGATCTCAGCCAGAGTGTGGGAGATGCTGGAATCTTGGCTCTGTCATCTTGAGTAACAAGAAGGAGGAGAGGAGGTTCTAAGATTGATCTAAGACAACTGGCAATACCTGGCTGTCAGAGTAGATATTTTTGGGAATCTTTAATCACTTCAGCCCTTTCTAAACCTTTTCTGCCAGCATTTTGTAAAAATGTAGAGAAATAACCAAATGAATCAGTACAAACATCAGGTCATTTTATTAGTCTTATGGTGCAAGATTAAAACACTATAGGACCTCATCACACCAAATAATGAATCAACTTTAAATCCGGTTCCTGCCTCCTGCAGAATTCTGGGGTTTGTAATTTAGGGAGGAGTCTTTAACAGCCTCCCTAAACTACAAACCCCAGAATTCTGCAGATGACAGAAACCAGATTTAAAGTGGATTCATTCTCTAGTATGATGAAGTAGTAAAACAATTATTTTTTAACTGGAGAGGAGTTGAAGTTAAGATTCCTGGTTCTTGCATGCACAATATGTATGGTATCACTGTTCTTTGTGGACTGTGTTTTTTGAATGGGAGTAGGGAGGCAGTGGGTTTTTTGTGGAGAAAAAAAATCTGCACTTATTTGGAGACGTTCAAAATATTTCTCATTAAATAGTATCCCACTCTTGATTTCTACTTGACTAATCTTTGTAGCTAGCCACTTATTGCTGCATTTGTAGTAGATCCGTGTCATTTAACTCAATGTTACTCAACATAGTGGTCCATTGCTATCTGACTCAAGGCTATTCAATATGATGGTCCATGGGACATTTCCAGAAAAAAAAGACACAATTGTAACCAATGGTGCAAATGTGATACAATTTTCTTGCACAACAGAGGAAAAAATGCTATTCCTTTACACAAGATAGATATGTGCATTATTCCTTAATAACCTTTAATAGCTCTTTTTAAAAAAGAAAATAAGAAAGATAGGCAGACCAAGGTGCTTGAGAAGTGAGTGAGCTGAGCAAGTTGGTGTTGAAAAGAAAAGCGATTGAGTGACAAACTCAATTGAACAGGTTGTAAGATATGATGCCATGCTGTAGGACAACCTTTCCCAACTTAACAGTTTCTAGACATTTTAGACTCTCACAGTCTCCAGATAACAACTGTATTATGTGTTTTGCAGTCCACTTGGCAATCCTTTCCCCCAAAACAAGCTTGGAGATGGCAATTTTAAAGCAACAGAATGTGCCTATGGGGATGAATGGTCTGCTCTGGAAACAAATGTTTCACGAAATGAATTAATCAACATCAGTTCAGTGAATCAAACAACTGGTGTCAATAACAATGAATGAATACTTTATTTCCAGATGTTAACATTAGGTAATTCATTTTCAAACCTAGAAGTCCAGGCTATTCTTATTCTGCTAGTGTTTGTGCATCCCTGAGTAAGCAATGATAGCTGCTGACAGTAAGGGTCAATCTATGTGACAAGTTCAGCACACATACAGAAGTCATGAATGATGCTGGTATGTCACAGCATGTGATTTATCTCACTTGCTAGTTTGAGACTGGACATTAATGTAAGTATAGACTTAACTAATATACAGAGGCATATATATCTTATTGAAAGAGGGGAAATGCACTCTTTTTAACTCTAAAAGGAAAGTCAGAGCACTTATTTGGCTCTGAGAACATATGGGAAAGTCACATGCAACTCAGCTTTCGAGACCTGCCAAGGCATTTCGCTGCCAGGAATGGAATATCAAATCTACCCAATAAAGGTGCATAGTACTCAAAGTCAGCCAAGCTATTTTGGTACAGGAGGGACCAAAATCATTCCCTCTTCCATAGGATGAAAACGCAATTGGAATTTGAAAAGCTAACAGTGTGCTGACTTTTTATGACATCTAAAATCATTTGCCCAAAGTATATTTCAGGGGAAAGGACTATCAAAACCACTTCTGATCATTTATTTTCCAAGAAAACTTTATGAAATTCATAGTAACCCCATGAGTCTCAAGGCCTCTTGAAGGCACATACACACAAAGGAGCTCACTTTATTTGAAGAAAACACCAGCCCTGCCATCCTATCAAGTCTTTTTCCACCCTGAGATCTGCCTTTGGAATATGATTGCAGCAGATCTCCTGTTGTTCTTTCATCATGTAAATTTCTCTGAACCACAAAAACATAAGCATTAATTATTGACACTTGTGCAAAAATATTCCAGACTTGCAATACAGTGGATGCATTAGCAAGAGAAGGAACTGTTTTTTCAAGACCCCCCTGAGTTCAATTTCCCATAACAAATGCATTTGGATTCCTTGCAACAGTTGTACACTTGCCGTGATTATGATAACAAAGTAAGTCAACTAAGCATGGAGTCTTGTTTGCCTTTTTTTTTTTTTGCTTTATTGCACCCCACAGTAACCCCTGTATATATGAGCATGTGCTTACAAGTTGACTACTACTCAAAGCAGGTTTTCTTGAAAGGTAGATTCACAGGAGGTTTGCTGAAAAAGTGTGACTTGTCTAAACAACACCCATTGGGTTTTCATGGTTGGTCTCCCATTGTCCAAGTCCAGCACTCAAACCACTGCATCATCCACCTTGTATAAAAGATGAAATTGATATATCCAATGGAATATGATGACAGCCTGTACTCTGATTGATTCCCCTCAACAATATTTTATTTTCTGCCTTCAGAATAACCACAATTGCAGTTGCTGTCTTGTTACTGACAAAACACTCAGCCAGTATGACAACAGCCCTATTATCAGATGTTCCTTGTCTATTTCCTTCAGATCTTTACTCCTAGACATTGTGTCAGTTTAAATTAAAATGGAATTGTTTCCAAAGGAAAGGTATGTTCTCTGTTAAAGATTCCCCATCCACATACACGCAGAATACTCTAAATGGTGGCAGGTTCCCCCAAGGATTGTAGCGTTGCCTCAGGCAATGGAGTCAGGATGCCAAGAAGTAAACGAGAAGTCCTTCAAAGAACAAGCTGTAAAAGGGGACACATGGCCCAGAGTGAATTGCGCTGACTGGAGAGGAAGTGTGACATGAATGCTAAAGTCTGAAGAAGCAGCCGCTGCTACTCTTTGAATACTGACAGAAGCTCATTCAGAATGTTCCTGATAGAATAGCAGATAGAAATGTGCTTTCTTCACCTGTTTGCTCTCCACAAGCACAGAGAAAATTCCTGATTGCCACCAGAGAGCTCTCAAATCTATTTATTTTGTTTAAAGTTGTTTTATGCCATATGTGGGTTACAAAAATGGAACTGACATCAGCTCAAAGGACTGTTAAGGAAAGTGGAGGCGGAAGCCCCACATTCAAAGTGATTTTCTCTATTTTCAGACATCATTGGCCCCATGTTGCTAATCTGAGCCTGATTCACGTGCAAGGGAGGAGGAAGAAGAAAAATTTGAATTCCCCAGACACTCTGTCTCATTTTTACACTTTCTTTGGCCACTGTTGTGAAGCAAACCTCATGCACACAGTCAGGGATGAGTAGCATGATTGACATAAAATAATTTAGGATAATGAAACCCAAGTGAACTGCAAAAACGTATGCTCTGTAGCCACAAGAATGAGGTCAAGCAGAGTTCAAGCTAACATCCCTTTATTCAACCTTCCTCATTTGTGGTCTTCTACCATCATGGCCTTTATTTATTTTTTATCCAGTTGCCTCTAATAAAAACATCCCACACTGTTTTTGATCACACTGGGGTCTTCGTCTGTGGATCCCTTTACCAGCCTAGTCATCTCATCTCATTTTCACTCAACACCTGATTACAGCAGGAAAGTAATCAGGTGTTGAGTGAAAATCCAAGCATCCATCTCAATACCAGTTAATATAATGGTATTTCTACCACTTTAGCAGTAAGGCAGGTGAACAATTAGACTGTGAAAATAACATGAAAAACATGCTGTCATTTAAGCCTTGTCTAGACTGTTTCTTACCTAAGCCAAATACTAGCAATGAAGCACTTTCTTTGAGTTCATCCTAGTATTTTGCCAATGTAGCTTCTAGCTTTCTAGCTTTCACTTCAGCTATTTTCTCCCTTGGAGACTGGATTCTCAGGCACTAAGGGTTTTTCTTTTCTTTTCTAATTTCTACATTGTGAACTCATCTTCCCTTTTCCCAACTTGCCTTAGAACAGATAGTTTTCATATTCCCACCCCCAAAGCCTCATTCAGTAGACATTTGTTACATGTCTGGCTTTCTACAGAAACTGGGTTTCTTTACCTCCTACATATATTTTAATGACTTTTTGAACTATTTTTCAAGTACAGCAACTGCAATTATGAACCACCTTATGAAAACAAAAAATAATATTTTGTAATCTAAAAGAAGTCTTAAATGGCTTAACAGTTAAAACTCCCTTCTCCAAAAGCAAAACAGGGAATAGCAACAAAGGGTCAAATGAGGTCCAATTTGAATTAGTCTGGTGTCAATATGTATAAGAGAAAGCAAAACCCATTATCATTATTTTGTATTAGTTAAAATATTTATATATGACCATATTTCATTTCAAGCAGAATTCTAATTATTTCACCATTTTACAAGTTAAGATATATTTATACAGTAGTATAAAACCATGCACATGTACATTTGAAATTATCAATGCCTCAAAGGCTTTATTAAGAAGCTATGTTTTAAGTTCTCACTAAAACAAAAGCCACTAGTGGCAGACAGAGCCTTTTCAACAAACCTAAATCTTTATGCAGACATATAAAAAGGACCTACGGTACTTCTCCAAATAATAAGGTCCCAAGGTATTTGGGGTTTTGAATGTTATCATCCATTTCTTGAATTCAGAGCACAAGCACGCTTGCAATCATTGTGCAAATCTTCGTATTCGGATTTGGCAGGAACAGTCCTGTTTAATCACTTGCCATCACACACTTTCAGTTGCCTTTACAATGACTCAGTCTTTCTCTCCTCTTCCCACTATCGACCTTTGTCCTTGGCTTTCTTCAGTTACTGAAAACGAGGATCAAAGAGCAAAAATTAAATCAGTAGAGAGAGAGGAAAGGGGGGAATCCTGCCCTTCCTAGTATACCCAGGAATGTGCAAACTACTGCAGCCTCTCCTAGCTTGTCTTTTTTTCTTATTAATAACATTTTCCATCTTGACTACACTCTAATGTTCTCTAGCCTTACATGTCCCACTTTTCAACTGTGAAAGTTTGGAGAGAATGAATTCAAGGCTGGTTTTGCATGGTAGATTTTGGTAATCTGGTTGCTACTTTAGTTACAGAATTTTGCAATTGTTGTAGCTTCCGAATGTAAATCATCTTCAAGGATAGCTTGACATTGAGGACATTACAGCATTCTAAGCAGGACATTATCCAGAGATGAACTAGAGTAAACTAGACTGAACTAGACCAAGAAAGGTTGTATCTAATGGACCAGGTGAAGCACTTCAACCACCAAACTCTATTGTAATCTGAGCCCTATACTTTGCAACCTTTGATTCCTGCCTCTCACTCAGGAATTATGAATACAATAGAAATAACCCATGCTCCTATTTTGGGAGTCACTGCTGTATAAAACCTTGTCTTTAACCCAGTGGTTGCCAACCTGTGGGCTGCGGCACACTAGGGGGCCGCAAGACCTAAAATAAGGTCCAAGGCTCTAGACTATTAAGTATGGTTTTCTGTGTGTGTGAACAGATGGCATAGGTTCTGTGTCAGAAACTAGAGCTGATGTGGTCTACCCAATGCAATTTTCTGAATCAGCACCCCAAATAACCAAACCAAATCTAAAATTGACCAAAAACAGATTTATAATCCTTTTGGTACTAATGTTGGGAGAGTGGTTCCTGGTCAAAAAGGTCCCTGGTCAAAAAAAGGTTGGGAACCACTGCTTTAACCCAAGGTCTCTTTCCACTCTCCAGATTCTCTCAAACTAAAGAGAAATCTATTCAACTATTCATCATACAATTTAGGTTAGGGGGATTCTGGACACATTTGGCACTAAGTATCATTGTCCCTCTGGAACAGAGACTGTGAGACAAGAAAATATCAAGCAAAGCAAAACAACAACACAGAACACAATGTTAGTAATCTGCTGTCCTCTGATAAATAAGGGGTTGACTTCTGTCTTCTGAAGTCACTTTGACACAGAAATGTAGAAGAGAAGGAGCAGTGGTTGGAAATGATAGGACTTCCACTGTTGCTTGGACAGGTTTTGGCTTTGAAAGCCCTCTTCAGTGTGCTGGGCTATATTGGGGGAAGGGATAGAATTCAGTACCTTCCACAACATCTTTAAAGTTCACAATGATATCCACACCAATTTTACATCGTCATTGACATGGAAACCACATCTGTCACTATTGGTTGTTTGGTTCTGATATTTTGAGGGCTTCCCCCTTTTTTTCCTTCATGCGTCCCTGTTCATTTTGCTTACTTACAGACATTTACACATTCATTTTATTTACTGACTTACACTCATATGCACTTCTCCAACTAATGCAAAAGAAATGTGTGCTTTGTTTGTATGACTCTTGATTTGTGTCCCACAGAATTTGACAACAAAGTGTGGTTCTATCTAAAAACATAAAGGGAGTATTTTTGGCTCAGAGTGTAAGGTAGCATAGGAAGGAGAAACCATTTAACTTTTATTAGAAGCACTGGAATAAATGCGGCATTTAAAAGTATCAAGGCGATTTTAAAAGAATGAGCTCGATAAGTAGGTGGCATTTGGTACCATTGCGTTCTAACAGGTCTTTCACATCATTTGGCAGAAAGGGGAGGGGGAATATTCTGGAAGCTCTGTTATCACAGTAGACCTCTGAACATTAAAAAAAATCTGTCATTTGGGTGTTGCTATAGTAACAACCTAGTTCCAGCTGGAAGGAACTGGTTCACTTGTGCCTGCCTCCTCTGCACTTTCAGGCTTGTTTTCTCCCACTGTATGGTGGTAAACAGATGTCTATTATTTGGCGGTATGCAGTAACCCTGGAAAGACATGAAGAACTTACTATAAAGTGATTCTTCCTTTCAAGAGGCTTTGTTTTCTTATTCATCTAACATCTATTATTAGTTCGCCACTTGCAATGGCTTCAGATCTTTATGCATTTGAGTCAAAAAAGCAATTTTACCCATTTTAATCAAATAGGTTTTCTCCCTGAGGATTATGCACTAAGTAGATCATTTCAAAGGTATTTAGTGGCTCTCCTGCTGATTGTGGGAGAGTATGTGCAAACAAGTCTACGGCACTTACAAATGGTCTCCAGATGGAACATTGATGATGACTTTTCCTTAAGTGCTGAAGTTCCGAAGTGCTAATGGGGGAACTTGCCTACTGCCTGCCTTAAAGTGCCTCAGGAGTCTCTTTCCAGCTCCTCCAGTTGAATTTAGACTATGGCAAAATGGGATATGTTTCTACGATTGAGATGTCTTCTTCACGTCTAACTGTACTATAGAAATGGGAAAGATGCTGAAGAATTTAGGTGCTGCTAATGGGGAGGATGAAAACCGAAAACTTGGAAACAAAGAAATACAGAGATGGTGTAACATTTTAATACTGCTTTGGAAAAAACCCCATTATTGCACAAAACCCTGTATTGGGCAAAGATCATTTTTCCTGTGCAAATAGTTTGTTAGAACATGGACATATAGCCCGAAAAAACCTACAACAACCCAGTTTGTTCATAATTTCATCCAGTATTGAGAAGGTGTTTAATTTGTTTTCTTCTGGCATATAAAGACTGAAATAAACAGAGATTTATATTCCTGTTGATGACACATATGCAGTTGTGGACAAACTTCTCCCCAAACTGATTGGGATTTGTCACTGAACATGAAAGTGGAGAATTCTCCAAAGATAATTTTACATCTTACTCAGTATATTGAGATGAGAGAATGAAAAATGGGTTGACTGTCAGACTAGTACAATCTGTAAAATTATCTAAAATGCCAGACAGAATGTAGACAGAAAAACTGGAGTAAATAATAATAATAGCAATAATAAATTTATTACCTGCCTCTCCCTGTGGATGGACTGGCAGTACTTCATATAGATAGTGAATCTTAGGGTTATCAATGAGATTTGATCAACTTAATACAATGGTCAGATATGGGAGATTTAACAACATCTCTTATAATGAGCAGATTTGTATCTGTGGAAGCACTTGAAATTGAGGATATAGCATACATATTATTTGGTTGTAAATTGTATCAGAAGATGAGCGACTTCTACCTTGTCCATATATCAAACGGACCATGTATTGGGGATCTCACATCAGAACAACATATTTTATGTGTTGCTAAGACCCAAAAGTAACATATAAAACAGCTCTGTAATTAAATAAAACAATATGTTTGGGAACCACATATGCAGCGCTGATTGGGGTGAACTGTAGGGGTGATAAGGAAATATTATGTATATATTCAGTTTTACCATATTTATGTACTGTATTGTTATAAGTGCCTCATTTTAACTTAGAGTGTAATCAAGTCTTGTTAAGCCATGTTGTTTGGTTTGGTATTGTGATATGGCCAAAGGGCTAATCAATAAAATTGATTTATTGAATGAGAATTTGAAGTGATGGTAGAATGAAGTACAATGGTGTGGATTGGGATGAATAAATAAGACCCTTTAGGAAAGCATCCTGTTTATGCCCAATATCTACAGAGGATATGATTTCTATAAATTAGAAATTCCTCACTATGCATATGTTTATAAAATTGTAGGCAGCAATTTTGGAATGGGGCAGTCTAGCTTAGTTTAGATTGATGTTCATTACCTTTCTCGGTTTTTATTAAAATGAGGGCATAGTGAAGTGAACATTGAATTGTGGAATGTGTTACTTTGTTTACAGAAAGCTTTTCCACTTTTTTAATGGAAATTATTTATTTATGGCATTTCTATCCACCTGGCTGTCTCCAACACATAGTGCTCCAGGCAACTAACAATCATAAAATACAAGATGAAACACAACATGGCAATCAATTTGTAGGAACAATTTTAAAATGCAGTTATATTTGGGAATCTCTTGATGTGTTTCTTGATGTGGAGATAGTCCACACTGAAAACCTAAGCATTTGCTTTGAGGACAAAACAACTTACAAATTTGATGTTGTCGAATTTCTGTTGATGATGACAATATCATTTTAGGAGGGAACTGGGGTTTGTGACAAATGTTGGGTTACCACCACAACTGCCTGCCATATGTTACTTTTTTACCTTGTATGAAAGCATGAGACCTGACATTTTGTCATTTGTTTTCCTATCCACAGTGGCAGTCAACAATGCAGAATAGATGTGGGTAAGGCATAAGGGGAAATACAATTAATAAGACTGCAATTCAACACAAGATGTTGTTTTTGATGATTAAACCCTCCATGGTACTTTATCCTGCTAGATATTTGGCTATCTTCCATCCAACAATGATTCTGACCCCAACTGAAAACATTTGCTCATAACAATTTTCATATATACACCATTGTTTTAGTTGCATTTTTCTGGTCAATGTATTATATCTTTTTATATTTGAAATGTATGGTTTTAATGCTATGTTTTCAAATTTCTATTCATATTTTAGTTGTTATCTACACTAAAGAGCTCTTATAAGAAAGGGCTGGAAAATGTAGCAATCAATCAATCAATCAATCAATCAATCAATGATGATGATTGTCATGTTCAATTCTAGCTGCTGTAGGGTAATTCAGAACCAATTTGTGATTCATAGAAAATTATATGTAATTGTGTCTCTGCTTACTGTAATGTCATATCAAAGTATGTCTAACTAATGGTATTTTTGCATTGGCACTAGTAAAGTCACCTGTACACCTCAAAATCAATATGTATTGGATTAAAGATTTCATTTTGAAAATTATTCTACTCATTATTTATTTGTTTGTTTATTTATTTATGTATTTATTTACTGTATTTGTATACCGCTTTTCTCAGCCCATAGGCGACTCAAGGTGGTTAACAGGGCAAAATTCAATACTTACAATGTCATAAATACAATTAAAAATATAACATATAATAAACATTAAACAAATGAATAAAATATAAGTTGATAGGGTTAAAAACTCATTGTCTAGGCGTTCCATTTTTCTGTGTCAGTTATTTTGCTTTTGCAAACGCTTGTTCAAAAAGCCACATCTTGATTTTTATGCAGAACAAAGAGATGGATACACAATTAGAGTTTTTTTTAAAAATTCTTGTTTGGCTCTGAACCTAACAGATATAACCCTGGTGTGCTTCAGAAAGAGACTCGCTGATTTACAGAATGCTATTTTATATATATTCACTTTTGCTGCAGACATGCCTGTAAATTCAACAAAAATGTTAATTCAGCTACATGTCATATCCTATATCTTTCTAACATATTAAGAAACACAAGAACTTCAAATAACCACACATAAACTACGTAGCTGGTTTTGTAGTTAATGTTCTTCTTTTTTTTGTTTGATGTGGGTGGACTGTGTGCATATATGTAAATTTGCAAGTATCATCAAAGTAAGGATACTTGTTGAAAAACACAGAGAAAATTGGATTCTGTGCAAGGAGAAAGGTGGAATACAAATCAATCTATCAATAAATAATACGTAAAATTATATTCTCTGGTTGGGTGCACTCTTAGTTCAGTTATACATGTGGCTGCAATTTCCACATTAGAAAAAGGAACAAGGTGATTTTTTTTGGACCAGTATATGTGATTTTTAGCAAAGTAGTCAAAGGAAGAGATATATTTTAATGCAGCATACTCCTTAGAACTCTACACATTGAGACAATTTAAAGAAATTTAATGGCTCTCACTTTTGATGGGCTTGTTCCAGCCCGTTCACATTATTCAATTATAGCTAAACTCTATAATTCCTGGCTGCTTCCTATAGAATCCTGATGAATGTAGTTTGGTGAGGCACTAGAGCAGGCAGGGGCAAACTTTGGCTCTCCAGGTGTTTAGACTTCAACTCCCACCATTACTAACATCCAGTAAGCTGACTGGGATTTCAGGGAGTTGAAGTTCAAAACACCCATGCCTGCACTAGTGGTATTCTTTGGCTGAGAATTTTCAATGGTTCTCCTTAAACTACAACCTCAGGGCACTAATCTTATAGTAGCTCTATGAAACTCAGTCATCAGTAACTTTTAGTGGTTTATTCTATAAAAAAAGCGGAGGATCTGTCTACATGAGAAAAATTAATCATACTCACCTTAAAGTTGCCTTGATCCTAACACACGCATACAGAATAATAAAAAGTGCTTCAGGTACAAGAGAGTTGCAGAAGTAATGATTGCACCTTTGGCTTCTGTTGCACTCTAGCACTGTAACACCTTCTCACCCAGCCCCACACCAGAGTCCAGCAACACAATCTAAAATGTTTATTTAAAAAAGTAGATAAAAAAAAGGGGGGGGGGGAGGGAAGGAATTTTAAAATCATCAGTAAAATAGAAAATACAAAATAGCAGTAATAAAAAAAATTACAAGGAACAAAAAGCCAAGGAAACCAGAATCTACAGCAGTACTCTAGACATAAATCCATGAACATGATAAAAGGTAAACTCTTCAAGGAAACCCATGCATAGACTAGAACAGGAAACTTGAGAATACTTGAACCAAGGGCTTGAGAGCAGACACAGGAGAACAGTCTCCTATAACAATGTTATCTCATCTAGAAGGCCTGGAAATAACCCACTAATTTAAGTTTGCGAAGCCAACCTGACATCATGTCTCATGCACCTGGATCTCCTCTCAGCCTTATATTTATGTCTCCGAGACAATCTCATTTGTCTACTTTTAACACCCTAGTTTTAAAATTCTCAGGTCTAATCTAAGTTCCCTTGAAACCTTCCCATTGGCCCAAGGTTGTTTCTTCAGGGAACTGGTACTTTCATTTCCCTCTGTTGCCTGGGAACAGGCTGAAGAATCCCAAACATCTGTTTCATCTACCAGCTTTTCCCTCCAATCACTCACAGACACTGCTCTCTGAAGCTCATTATCCCACTCTTTCTCTGAACATTCAGAAAAATCCTCTGATGCTTGCCGGACTACAACACATATTGGGTAAATGTGAGAAATGGAATTGAACCACATCTATGCACTCTACCCATCTGTTGACTTAGCCACTATTGTGCCGTCGCTGCCTGGGAATCTATAGTTCTTAGTAAAAAAAAGACAAGGACGTGGCAACTATTTCCCAGGGGATTGCTTCTTGCCTTCCTTTAGGGAAACTGGAACTCCTGAGGATCAACAAAACACCATAGGTATTCTGAAATAGGCTTTATTGTTCAAAGAGTTATCTTTCTGAGGTAAAATGGGGTAAAGAAAAAAATACATAACAGTCTTTGGTTGTCTTTGTGCCCAAGGAGTTTTTTTTAGCTGAGAAGCCTTCCAAGTTCCCTCTCTCTCAATGGCTATGAGGTCAAAACACTCATAACCCCAAGTCCCAATGGCCTATATTTGAAGGACAAGGCCTTCCTCTGGTGCCAAAGGAAATGGTATGAAGGCGACTGAGACTTCCCAATGTCATTCAGGTTGGCCTGAACATAAAGCATAAGTCTCAGGGGTAAACAACCTAAGAATTGGTGGTAAGAAATGACTTGACCAGGGGCTTTGGGCCAAGCTTTACACACGTCCATCTAATGAGCCTTTTTTGTGAGGTAAAAAAGGCGAGAGAGAGAGAGAGAGACCTTTCATTCTCCCTTGGAAGGGGCGGAGCCTAAACAAAAGAGCTGGGGAAGCAAGGCAATTGGTGTACAACAACATAGATTGACAGATGTAAATAACCAATGAAATTCAACTATACATATACAAAGTAGACAGGCATGATACAACAGTTTAAATCTTGCAACTAACAATTCTACATATAGGTGGCACCACACGCGCCATCACAACTATTCCCCTAACCCCACCCCCTACCCCCACTTGTTCATGCATAAGTCTAGAAATTTTAATCAAAAACCAATAAAAAAAACTGGGTTGATTTATCCACAGGTATATGTGAATACTAGAGCCCCCGGTGGCGCAGTGGGTTAAAGCACTGAGCTGCTGAGCTTGTTGATCGAAAGGTCGCAGGTTCGATTCCGGGGAGCGGCGTGAGCTTCCGCTGTCAGCCCTAGCTTCTGCCAACCTAGCAGTTTGAAAACATGCAAATGTGAGTAGATCAATAGGTACCGCTCCGGCAGGAAGGTAACGGCGCTCCATGCAGTCATGCCGGCCACATGACCTTGGAGGTGTCTATGGACAACGCTGGCTCTTCGGCTTAGAAATGGAGATGAGCACCACACCCCAGAGTCAGACATGACTGGACTTAATGTCAGGGGACTACCTTTACCTTTACCTATAGTGAATACTGTACCTCAACTCTAATCAGAGGAAACAATTCCTCTGATTAGTAAATAGTAAATAGAATAGTAAAAGATGCACTAACCCTCTTTAGCCTCTCTCTACCAGGTCATCATGTCTAGTCTTTATGAATGCTTGGGTAGGAAAACGGCAGTGGCAACCAGTGGTGGCTGGCCCCAGAAGGTGATGCTGATGCTTTCCGATCTCTGTGAAATCACCCTCAACATACTCATGGGGTCATATCAAAATCCCAAAATTTTGTCCTCCAAACTTACCCTTGACTGATATATGAGCCCAACTTATGGGTATATATGGTAACTGAAATGCCTGTTACAACAACTCATGAACAAATCTAGGCAATATACCTGAGAAATGCCTGTATTATGATCAACAGCAACATCTTTTTGAACAAACAATTATTTACATAATTATATTTAGCTTGACTAGTTAGATGATGCACACATCCTTGCCAAGCCTGCCATGGTAATCACTGCCAATCCAATAACGAATTGTAAAGTAATGGATTTTCTTGTAAAGTGCCAAATGGTAAGCTATGGCTTGTAAAAACAGCCAACTGATTTGTTTTCTTCATTTGGAAAACAGAAAAATTACTGCAGCACACACACACACACACACACACACACACACACAACACTGAAGCCTTGCAGAAACAAATATCTAGGGGAAGATATGGAAATGTGAAATGTTTGTACATCACTGCTGCTTTGTTCTCTAGTAATTGTATACCCACACAGAGTCTTTATTTTAACAAATCCTTAAATAAAAGCTTTCACCAGAATGTCAGTGCAATTTGCACAGTAATCTCTGGAATCATACATGCTTAATTCCACTATTATCTACCACTTTTCAGGACAAATCCTCTTCTATTACTTTATGTCCCCTCAGAACTGCATATATTGTGAATGGAAGAGTCCTGCATACACTTGCAAAATGTTGCCTTTCACAATTGTTCCCAGCAGATCTCTATGATGCATTGAAAGAGTTTCCTTGTCTTGTTCTTGCATGCAAGACTGAGAAATATTCATTCTTTTCTCTTCCTCTTAGAAACCATTTTTCTTATTAGTCTCAACCAAAATTTACACCTTTGTGAAACTGTGCTGTCAAGACAAGCACAAAACTATGAATACCTGCTGCCTCATTTCATGGACTGTTAAATAATTGAAGCACAAGACAATGTTATTGCATCCTTTTGGTAAATTCATCATGCCTTCCGGCCTTGCTGTTTGTGTCTGCTTAGTTAAAAAATGCACAAGATATTACTTTTGTTTAGAATTTTTTTTGCCCTAACTGATGATATATTGAGAGAAGGGGAAGGGAAGGTCATTGTCTGTCTTGCTCTTGTGCTGGAGGAGAGAGATCCTATGGGGGCTGGTGAATTCTTGACAGATTGACAGTCTGCTCTGACATCTTATGAGACATGTCAATTAGGAAAACGATATGTGAGGGTGGAGAAGAGCAAACCACAGACTACCACAGTCTGAGCCCCATCACATGCACAATGGAGGACCTTCTCACAGCGACACCAGGGGCACTCCAAGTGGCCAGCTTCTGATCAAAGAAAATTTATTATAATGCCAAGTTTTCAACTCTGTTTGTGGTCTTTTTTGTACATTATAACTGTATTCGCTTCTGACACAATAAATAAAGAAAAACACACACATAACACATCTATATCTATATTGATCTAAATATGTATGTGGTTGGAGCTCCCACTTCCACAGACAGGTCCATGCTTCCACAAAGAACTATAATCACCACCAAGAAGCCACTGAAAGGCCCTTCCTGCAATGGCATTGCAGGTTATAGAGAGCACCATGAACATGCATTAGAGCCGACAACCCCTGCCAATATCCTTCACAAACACAATACTGTCTACCACCCAATTGAATGCTTTCATTCAGGAACAATTTCATTCTAGATTTTATGTGTTTCCTCTACCACAGATACCTCAGTGTTTCTTACTCTTTCCATTGGTGTGGAATTTGCATGATCCCACCCACTGCCTCTCCCATAACCTTTTCCTACTCTTTTCAATGGCACACACAGCAAACAGAGTAGAGTTGATCAGCAACTGAACATACTGGAGGGGTTTGGGGGTCTGATTCAATATAATGCAAGTTGTAGTTCACCCTGGATCAAGACAGTGCTGTGACCCCCACAACAATGTACTTGGACCAAATTTGGCACACATGACCAACCAAAAATACTGGAGAAATTTGGGGGGAGTTGACCTTGATTTATAAGAGTTGTAGTTCACCTACATCCAGAGAGTACCATGAACCCAAACAACAATAGATTTTGATGAAAACTGGCACGCATACCTGCTATACTCAAATTTGAATTCTGGTGGGGTTTGGGGTGAATTGACTTTGATAGTTAGGAGTTGTAGGTACTGGAATGTATAGTTCACTTGCAATCAAAGAGCACTCTGAACCACACTAACGATGGACCTGGACCTAACTAGGCACACAGAACCCCCATGACCAACAAAAATATACTGGGGGAATTTAGGGGGAATTCATCTTAATTGGGGGGAGTTGTATATCCAGAAAGCACTGTGAACCCAAAAGATCTAGCCCAAACTTGGCACACATATCTGATATGCCCAAATTGGAATACTGGAGGGGTCTGGGAGGGATTTACCTTGATTTTGAGGATTTGAACCAGACTTGGCATGCATATCCAAATACTTTCAACTTTGAATGCTGGAAGAGTCTACAAGGAATTGACATATGATGTCAGGAGTTGTACTTCACCCACATCCTTATGCATTTGTTAATGGATGCATCAATAAAAAAACAAAAGCAAAGACTGAATTTTTGTAATAAATAGTGTTACAAATTACCTAACCCGAGCATTGCTGGGTATCTAAGCTTGTGTGTGTGTGTATCTCTCCCAATTTGGAGCTTCTGGTGGCGCAGTGGGTTAAAGCACTGAGCTGCTGAGCTTGTTGACCAAAAGGTCGAAGGTTCAAATCCAGGGAGCAGCGTGAACTTCCGCTGTCAGCCCCAGCTTCTGTCAACCTAGCATTTTGAAAACATGCAAATGTGAGTAGATCAATAGGTACTGCTTTGGCAGGAAGGTAACAGTACTCCATGCAGTCATGCCAGCCACATGACCTTGGAGGTGTCTATGGACAACTCCAGCTCTTCGACTTAGAAATGGAGATAAGCACCACACCCCAGAGTCGGACACAACTGGACTTCATATCAGGGGAAAATCTTTACCCTTTACCTATATATCCCAATTAATAGTCTGGATTCAGCTCTTTAGACCACCACTTGTCAAGGGCAGCTCCATATTACAATAACTGAAATAGCATAAGACCGTACCACAAAATCACTTTCCCCATACTCTGATCTTTAATAAAGGTACTCTAAAATAACTGAGCATTCCAGCTGGGGACTTTCGGTAATCAAACAAACTTTTTCGAACTTTGATCCAATCACAGGATTATCAGTAAAGTGAGTCAAAAGATTTTTGTTGCTGTCTGTGTTCAAGTCATTTTCAATTTAGGCCAACCCTAAGTGAGCCTATAGGGTTTTCTTGACAAGATTTGTTGAGAGGGAAACTTTCCACTCCTCTGAGACTGAGAGTTTGTAACTTGCCTAGTTGTATCCTGCCTTTCTCTACCCTGAAGGGGACTCAAGGCAGCTTTACATATGGCAACTATTCAACGCCTTTGGACAAAAAACAATTAGAATACACTTAAGTTAAAAAAAAAAATAAGTGCACATTAAAACATAATGGGCTCAAGATACCAGAATTTCCACTTCAGCCTTCCTCTGGACTTAGAACTGAGATCAGACTATTTTTTAATCATGCAGTATTCCCCTTCCCATCCCTGATATCCATCAGCAAACATTATCTGCTCCGGAAACAATTGTTTCCTATATTCACAAGCTTCCATGGGCAGAAAGGAGTGCTGTGTGGATACAGAAGGCATACTCAAGAATTCCTCTAATGAAGGACTTTATTAAGTTTCCCACCACACAAGTTTTACACCAATAAGACTGCTGGTTGTAATTTGAACCAATCAGAGAGATGCCAATTATTTCAACAATGAATTTACTGTGAATTAATAAGATTATAGGTAATAATTTGTACCAATCACAGCAATGTCTATTACTTCAAATGTTTATAAAATGTCCTTGCCTGTAAGTAGGGGTTAAGCATAATCTGAGAAAATTCAACTGCCATTCTTCCTTGGCCAAAGGAGCAATAAACAGTCTCTGATCCTGACCTTGATCTTTGTGTATCTTTATTGGAACTGATTGGATGGAAACAGCTTAACAGGAAACGGAACCTGAGATTTTGGACATTATTCGCAGCCAGAAAGTTATATAATCAAAGATCATAGAACCAGAGAGTTTGAAAAGACCACAAGGGCCATCCAGTCCAATCGGCTGTCATGCAGGAACACACAAGAAAATCACTCCTGGCAGCCTATGCTTAAAAACTCTCAAATAAGGAGGCTCAACCTCACTCAAAGACAGCATATCCTACTGTTGAAGATCCTCTCAATCTGGAATGACTATTCCAGATTAACACTGGAATAAACAGGTGTGTCAGAGCCTTTCAAGGGGAGGATTGTTTAAATATATATTGCACAGCAAAATAGGATAGGGAATATGTAGAGGACCAATAGCATCTGTGTTTTTTTTTCTTTTAGCAAAATACTAAAAGAACTTGTTAGTACCTTGTTGGAACTTGTTAGTACCTTGTTATATCATATCCATGCTCTTTTATTCTCTGGCTTTATATTTAGAGCTCAATCCACAGAAGTAATTCTAATTGTAAACCGCATGCAACCCACTGTTATGTTACTCATATTTCTTCTTTCAAAGTTACTTCCCAGTCATTATGAAACAACACATTACAGCATTTATCTTCAAATCCCAAGTTGAAAATGAAAATCATTGATAAAATGTAACAGAAAGCTTTTTTAAAGAAAATAAGAAAAGAATTTGGTACTTGTTAAGTTTTCACATCACACCACTCAATTATTCTATACCATATACAGTAGCATCCCTGAATTTATGAGAGGGAAAATCACACCTGTGTATCTTCAGTGCAGCTCTCTGACATGGCTAGACTTTGCTTCTTGTCTCCCTTAAAAAAGATTTGCACAGTTATAACCCTAAGATTAAATCAAGTGAAGTTCACGAATGTATTCAGACTCAAGCCAAATTCAGTCTGAAATTCCATTTGGTGGTTCTGTAATGAGGAAAATGTTATAGCCTGGAGTAGGAAAAACGGGTCTCTTTAATACTTTTTCATATAGCAGCAGCAAGCTATGAACATGGTGGGAAGTAATTTAATGTTTTGACCTCTCTTGATTACCTTCAAAAGTGCTTCCATGTGCTTGGAGAGCTCATCTGTGACCTGTGAGCTAGTGATTTGAATTCTGTAATCTGTTTCCATTACTCTTCCAGATTCTTAATCCTTTCCCTTATTGGAGTGTACAATCTCTCCCATGCTCGACCAAACAGATTGGTGGGATAGTATTAAAAAGATAGGAGAGAGAAAGGGAGATTTGGTCAGCCTCTATCACATTTTGTAAAAATGATTTGATGACAAGAGCATTTTTATTGAAACCAAAAAGTTGCTTCTGTGAACTGATAAGGAAGAGGAAAGAAACCGTGGGTTATAAAATGGATTTCCTGTCAGGTCTAGGAACGATCTTTCTGATATGAACTGGGCCTTACAGAAACAAGTGACTTCTAACTGGCCAGCATTCTATTTTCTCCTTCAGCTGATTTTCATGAAACTCCTAGTTATGTAAATAGATTGTCATGAAAAGTCAAACATAAAAAGGCTTCATTTGACTCAAATATACAGCACTATGGTTATCTGTGAACCTGTATCCTTAAAGAGGCAGGGTAACAGAGTTTGCATCCAAAAAGAATACATAGAATTGGCCTTTTAAAAAGCAGCGAGTGAAAATGTGTGTTTTAATTTTTTTAAGTGAGCTAACATGTGGCCACAGACTTGCCCCCATGAAAAATGAAACACATGCTTTCCACTAATGAAAGGACTAATTCAAGTAAGAAAAGTCAAAACATATAATAAGTGGTAGCCCACCATTGTATATGATCATCTTAAAAACATGTGTGACTTTCCTGCAAAACACATAAGGCTAAAGGGGAGGGGAAGGGACAAGATATCTGGAAGACTGTCTTCTCCTATATAAACCTGTCCCGAATTTAAGATCTTTAAGGTGACTCTGTTGAATGTCTCATCCCCCTCAATGGTTACACTAGTGTGTACACAAGACAGAGCGTTGTCTATAGCACAGTGGTTGTCAACCTTCCTAATGCTACAACTCCTTAAAACAGTTCCTCATGTTGTGGTGACCCCCAAACATAAAATTGTTTTTGTTGGTATTTCACAACTGAAATTTTGCTACAATTATAATTTTGTTAGGAATTGTAATGTAAATATCTGATATGCAACATGTATTCACTGGATCAAATTTGGCACAAATACCTGATACGTCCAAATTTGAATACTGGTGCAGTTGGGGGGGGGGGGTTGATTTTGTCATTTGGGAGTTGTAGTTGCTGGGATTTATGGTTAGCCTACAATCAAAGAGCATTCTGAACTCCACCAAAGATGAAATTGAACCAATCTTCCCACACAGAACCCCCATAACTAACAGAAAATACTGTGTTTTCTAATGGTCTTTGGTGACCCCTCTGACACCCCCCTCACAACGCCCCCCCCCCCAGGGGTCCTGACCCCCAAGTTGAGAAATGCTGCTATAGCAGCAGCACCTTCATTGTGGAAATCTCTGCCAAGGAAAGTTAAGCTAACTCCATCCTTCCTTGCTGAAATTCTGGAAGATGATAAAAACTGTATTATTCCATCTGGCTTTGCATTTATAAAACTGATTTAGAACTGTCTTACAAAATCATTTTAGATCTGTTTATGTATATATCTTCTTGTGCATCACTTTGTAGGTTGTGACACATGGAGAATGTTGGAAATAGCAACCTTCTCAAGCCTCCACTAGTTATTTGTTACGTATATAATTGCTTACTGTATTGTACATACGTGTGTTGGTTTTCAATTTTATCTTAACTCTTTGATGTGGGAGGGACTGCAGATCATGTGATCAGAACTGGCTTGTTCAAGACTCAGACTCCATTTTAGTACAGTTTAAACTTCAGTAGAGAAGGACTTACTTACTTACTTAGGCGATCCCTCATTGTCCGAGTAAGATTGTACTCCATGTGCGGTGTCCTGGCGATGGATACGTAGGTGACTGGCGTGCTATTCTTTTTTAAAATATTTTATTAAGTTTTTTAGGTACAATAAAAAGTGGGGAAACATAACCATAGTAAAGAAAAGTAGGACATTTGATAGTTGAGAATGGAGAAAGTACATGGGAAAGGGTAGAGTAGATAGTAGCTTAGGCTTGTTGGTAAAGGGGGCAGGCAAGGGGTTTGATGGGATGAAATTATAATTTGACTTCCAATCTTCTTCACTTCAGGCATGTCTATCTTCCTCAGTTCATTAAGACTTTCACAAAAAGTTGGTCAGCTCCTTCTTATTATCTTCTTAAGAGCATTAGTTGTTTATTTTTATCTTATACTAGCTGTACCCGCCACGCATTGCTGTGGCCAACCTTCCCCCTATCTCCCCTTCTTTCCCTCCTTCACTCCCTGTTTCCTTCCTTCCTTCCTGTCTTTCCTTCTCTCCTTCCTTCCTTCTCTATCGCTTTCCTTCCTTCCCCCTTTTTCTTTCTCTTCTGCTGTCTCTCTTTTCTTCCTTCTCTCTTTCCTCCTTTCTTTCCCTCCCTCTTTCTCTACATTTTATCCCCTTCCTTCGCTCCCTCTTTCCTTCCTTCTTCCTTTTTCTCTTCTGCAGTCTCTCTTTTCTTCCTTCTCTCTTTCCATCTTTCCTTCCCTCCCTCTTTCTCTACATCTTCCCCCCTTCCTTCGCTCCTTCTTTCCTTCCTTCTTTCCCTTTTTTCTTTCCTTCTCTCCTTCCTTCTTTCTCTAACTTTCCTTCCTCCCCCTTTTTCTTTCCCTCCCTCTTTCTCTCCTTTCTTCCTTTTCTACCTCATTCCTTCCTTCTTTCTTTCCCTCCCTCTTTCTCTCCTTTCTTCCTTTTCTAACTCATTCCTTCCTTCCTTCTTTCCCTCCCTCTTTCTCTCCTGTCAGGGGTGATTTGAATGCAACATTCCTGCTTCTTGGCAGAATGGGGTTGGACTGGATGGCCCATGAGGTCTCTTCCAACTCTTTGATTCTATGATTCTATGATTCTTCCTTGACAGATTAGAAGGGGGCGTGGCTAGGAGGTAACGTGAGGAGGGTAGAGGGAGGAGGGGAGGGGGGATGGGTTTAGAAGGGGGCGTGGCTTGGAGGTAACGTGAGGAGGGAGGAGGGGAGGGGGGATGGGTTTAGAAGGGGGCGTGGCTTGGAGGTAACGTGAGGAGGGAGGAGGGGAGGGGGGATGGGTTTAGAAGGGGGCGTGGCTTGGAGGTAACGTGAGGAGGGTAAGAGGGAAGAGGGGAGGGGGGATGGGGACGCGCGCGCGTGTGTGTGCCGCGCCAGGGGGGTGAGGGGGGGCGCGCGCGTGTGTGCGTGTGTGTGCCGTGCCAGAGGGGGGAGAGGGGGGCGCGCGCGCGTGTGTGTGTGCCACGCCGGGGGGTGTGAGGGGGCACGCGCGCGTGTGTGCGTGCGTGTGTGTGCCACGCCGGAGGAGAGAGAGGGGGCGTGGCTTGGAGGTAATGTGAGGAGGGTAAGAGGGAGGAGGGGAGGGGGGATGGGGGCGCGCGCGTGTGTGTGTGCCGCGCCGGGGGGTCAGGGGGCACGTGCGCGCGTGTGTGTGCGTGTGTGTGTGTGCCGCACCGGAGGGGGGAGAGGGGGCGCGTGCGCGCGCGTGTGCCGCGCCGGGGGGGTTGGGGGCAAGCGCGTGCGTGTGTGTGCCGCGCCGGGGGGGTGAGGGGCCGTGCGCACGCGCGCGCGTGTGTGTGCCGTGCGGGGGGGGGGGGAGGGTGAGGGGCCATGTGTGTGCGTGCGCCAGGGAGTTTGCGCCAGTGCGCATGCTCAGTTGTTTTGCCGTTTTTTGTGGTTGCTGTTGTGTGGTTTTGATTTCTGAGTGGATTAGTTTGTACCTAGTGGGTTGTCCTTGGGGCATGGCAATTTTGATAGAGTTGTGTGGAGGGGTTTTAGAGTTTTGTTTCCTCGTTGGACGCCAGTAGGAAATTTATATATATAGATCTATTATCCATTTCAGGCTTTCTTGCATTAAGAAATCCTTTACCGATAACCAGTCTGTTTTTGATATCTTCAAATTCTGCTTTATACTCATTAATTGGGTTAATTTGTCCATATTCATAATGTCTATAATTTTAATTAGCAATTGTTCTTGTGTTGGAATCTCTTTCATTCTCCAGTGCCTTGCATAGTTTATTCTGGCTGCAGTCATCAGATAATTAAAAAGTTTGTCCTTGTTAAGATCCATTTCAAAGTCTGTTAATTCTAAAAGGAAATATTCTGGTTTTAAATCTATTTTTATGTCCAGTATTCGTGTATATTCTTCCAGTAGGACTTGGCAATTTTACAAGTCAACCACATATGAAAAAATGACCCAGTTTGCTCTTCACACTTCCAGCATTTGTCGTTCACTTTCGAATAACATTTAGCCAGTTTTTGAGGCGTGATGTACCACCTGTACATCATTTTTAGCCTATTTTCTTTTCAATTTTGCTTTCTTGTCCCAAAATGTTTCTTTGTCCATGAAACCATTTTTGTCCTTTATATAATATTCTCTAATTTGTCTATATTGAAACCATGAAACTCCTTTGTCCAATATATTTAATTCTTCCTGTGATTTTAATATATACTCCTTGTCTTGTTTTTTTCAAAATGTCTTTATAAGTTAACCAACTGTCTTGTGCTGTTTCTTTTCTCTGATCTGCTTCTTGTGGGGAAATCTTCCTCTGTATTTCTCTCATATTTTTATAAGAGCTGATCTGATGAAGTGGTTTCCAAAGTTTTCCCCTGTCTTTTTCTTTTAGTACCATAAATATGAGTGCCATCCTGCTCTTAAGTGAAAGCCTTCTAAATTAATAATTTTGATATTCTTCAGGGTGGCCCAGTCTTTTATCCATGTCAAGCCTCCTGCTTCATAGTATAATTTTAGATCTGGCAAGCCAAATCCTCCTCTTTTTTTGTCAACAGTTAAGTTCATCAGCTTTATTCTTGTTTTTTCCCATCCATATAAACTTTGTAAAGTCCTTATTTCAATTTTTGAAAATTTGGTAGTTTCTAAGTATCGGCAATTTTTGGAATAAGTGTAACATTTTAGGGAGAATATTAATCTTAATTGCCGCAATTCTTCCTAATAGTGATACATTCAAATATCTCAAATTTTCTAAATCTTTTTTTATCTCTTTCCATTTAATTTCATCGTTGTTTTTCAATAATTGGGATTTTTTTTGCTGTCAAAATGATTCCAAGATATTTCACTTTCTTTTTTGTTTGGATTCCAGTTCTTTCTTGTAGTTCGGTTTAATGTTTTTGTGACGTATTTTTTGTTAAGATCTTTGTTTTGAGTTTGTTTATTTTCAGGCCTGAAACTTTTCCAAATTCTTCAATTATTTCTATCCAATTCTCTGTTTTCTCTTGGATTTTCCACTATACAGACCAGATCATCAGCAAAAGCTTTTATCTTGTAACTGTCTTTTCTTAGTTTTGCTCCGGTTAGATTTTTGTCCTCT